>NW_023604972.1:102416332-103016332 GCF_014898055.3 Talpa occidentalis | reverse complement strand
TTTGAATAAATGAATCCTATTTCAAACAATTGTATTAAAAATTTTGACATAAAAATTGTGTTTGCCATTTGTGGGATAAATGTATTTATTCAGCTTTATTCAGTTATGAATTATGATGCTAAAGATATAATGTCATCATATATGATTCAAGTACAAAATTCTTGAATGACTATCAAATAAAAAACTATATAGTTGATCGTATGTCCATTTCTATGTATGTTGTAAAATTAGTGTTAAATTCTTCTACAGGGGAGGATATTTGATCCTAAATCATTTTAATGCAGCTAATATATTTTGACATGCATATAAAGGAAAAAACAGACCATAGATTGTTCTCACTATCTGCATTTCACCATGCATTCTCTGTGATACAGAGAGTAAAACTGAGGTGGGATAAACTTTTCAGTTTTTTTAAGAAAGAGAAAGATCAGTAAAGGTCTAAGACTAAAAAAAAAATTGTAAAATTTCTTGATGCTTTTATAATTTCCTAAATCTGTAAAAATGATAAAGAATTCAATTGTGGATAGACTAAAAAGTATATTTTCATAAGCCTCCCCTCTCACTTTCCCCCACAAAAAAACTTGGGAATTTGTCATCCTTATTTCTCATTCATTTACATTTGTTTTCTGTCATTTATAATGCTTTTAGGGAAGCTGTGACTTTTGACAGTTGAACATGAACCAAGAGAGAGAGGGAAGAGACTGCTGAATTTAGAAATATGAATTTAGTCCAACATAAACAGAAGTAGCATTCAAATTCACATAATTTTACAGCAAAAGTTTGCACATGGGAGATGCTACCTATCAATGTATGTCTATATTCACCAGGACATGTTTTGTCACAGGTTAAATGAATGTATCATTAGTAATCTCATCAGTTGAAATAAAAATTGATTCTTCAATAATTCAGACTATGTCCTTAAGAAGCCAAAGAAGCTGCTACCTTTTAGCATAAAAGTTTAGATAAAAGTTTGCAACAGTTAACTTTAATAGGACAAAGAATCCAGTGGTTCTGTGCATAACTCATTCAAACTCCATAGGTATCACACTGACATGACAGCAACACATTAAGTGACATCATGTCAATGAAATCACATTGGTTTCCCTCAGCATCACGAGCCACCACTCTGGCAGAATCAGTGATACAGGATCCACTATCATCATTAAAGCTGAAGAATTAGTAATTTTCTTGTAGACAAACCAATTCATATGATTTGATCAGTTTCTATATCTTATACTACAGGCTTGTTCCTAATTTACTTGTTTTGATTTTTGTGATGATATAGTACAAATAAACAGTCTCTATTGGATTAATGTTCACTGTATATTTAATTTCTGAATCATCAAATAAATATTTTTTCCAATTCTTTGTTATTACATTATTTTGATGTTTTTCAGGAATACTCACAATTCATTGCCTTTTAAAATATTAAAACTAACAAAAAAGTCTATTATTTTCTTCTAATATCTTCTCAATTGAGAAGACAAAATTAGAAACATAAAAGTTTTGTGAAATGAATTCATATATCTTTAAGATTCTATTCTGAATAGAATTTATTCTAAAATAAAAATTCATTTTATTATTATTCTTATATGACTGTGCAAAATTTAATGATCTATAAATATAAATGTGATTGTGAGCATAAATATATATACATACATATGTGTTTTGTGTGTCTGAATATACAGAGCAACTTAATTTTGTTAATTTTAAATTAATTCTTGGAATACAAAGAATCCTTTGTGGTTTATGCACTTAGGACAGTGATGCCATGTCAAAAAAAACAAACAAAAAAAAAAAAAACAGATGAGGGAACAGAAAGACATTGTCCAGGGTAAAAACCGTCAGGGTCTAGAAGCTATGTGTTAATTCAAAATTGGTGAGGGGAGGGGGTAGTCAGGAAGCAAAAAGATATTGTGAAAGTAGTGAAACATTGCCTCTGGGGTAAGAGTGGAGGAGAAACAGCCATAAAATTTAAAGGGCGCTAGAAATTTGCTTAGATGCCAAAGGGAATCTGAGAAGAATTTATTGGATTCTCTGCATGAGAAATTTAAAGTTCAAGTACAGCATCTCTGGAATTATTGACTGAAGTGCTAACTGAATAGGAGATGTCTTTTGTGCTTTCTCTACAGACAAACAGATGTACCTAATATTCAAGAACATACACAAACACATGTATTCATGTACAATAGTATGATATATTTATGATTATACATAATTACTTCAATTAGAACTCATTACATAGAATATAATTTTTATAGAAACACTGGGATAGAAAACTCATTAATACCAATTAGGAAACAAAATATTTTTTTATTTAGTAGAATATCTATATATTTATGAGTTCTTACCTCATGCTTAGCATAAGCTATCATAGAACACAATGCGTGCGAAAACAGCACAAAGTTAAACAGACACAGAAGACTTCCTATTGCAATGGGAAAGAGGTCAGAATTCATTGTGAGCTTATTTTCATGAAACACAGAGATGAAGAGTTTTAAGACCTAAAATAGGGTACCACTGACACCCAAATATTCCAGGTGGTCTTAGTTAAAGGAAAGTAAACTTCCTCATATCTCCATGATAGAAGGTAGCTCTACAAGTTGTACCAAAATGTGCCATAGAAGTCAGACTCCAAAGAGATTTGAAATAAAGGTATTCTATTCCTTGAAGAGTGTATTTCAAAGGAATGGCTCCCAGTCCTTGAGAAATTTACATCTCAGAAAGGAAACAAAGAATAAAAAATTAACAAATTTAGAATAAAAAAATTAGCAAATTTCCTAAAATAAATGATGTAAGAAAAGGGAGGTCAAAGGCTTAGAGATATAAGGAGTCTGTTTAATTTTGGGTTAAACTGGAGGTAACATTAAGGTCCTCTTGTTCTTGCTACAAATGCATCATGTTTAAATGATGACTTGATGTCCATATCTCTTACTTTTTACTTTTCTTTATATTGTTCCTTACATTACATCTTTTTTTTTTTAAATAGAGGCATGTTTTATTTATTTATTTGTTTATTTGTTTGTTTTGTTTACACATGCACTGGGTACAGTCAGAAGCGCGGGAGGGTGAGAGAATTCACCAGAGCCAGAGCAGGGAGCAGAGCAGGCAGAAGGACCGAAGCACACTGCTGAGGGGAGCAGCGGGCAGCAGGAGAGGTCTGCGCGCAATGTGGGACCCTCCTCCAGTGGCCGGGGAGCAGCTGGGGATCAAACCGGCGCCGCAGAGGCCGCGGGCAGCATCGCAACCCAGTGCTCAACCGCTGCGCCACCGGGGAGGCCCTACATTACATCTTAATATTTGACAAAGTGCTAATACCCAAGATCTACTTAGAACTCATATAAATCAACAAAAAGAAAACAAATAATCCCACAAAAATATGTTCTGAATAGTAAATAAAAACTTCTCCAAATAAGATATGAAGGTGGCCAACAAACACACGAAAATATTCATCATCTCTTATCATCAGGAAAATGCAAAACAAAACCATGAGATAGGATCTTACACCTGTGAATATGACCCATATAAAAACAACCAGAAACAAGTTTTGGTGAGTGTATAAAGAAAAAGAAACCCTCCTACACTACTGATAGGAGAGTAGACTGGGTGACCCCCTGTGGAAAACAGTATGGGGGTTTCTCAAAATATTAAAAATGCATCTGCTATATGATCCAGATATCTTACTCTTAGGTCTACCCAAAGAATTCAAAAACACAAATTTGAAGGAATACATACATTCTTCTGTTCATTGTAGCACCATTTATAATAGCCAAGTTTTGGAAACAACTTTCGTGTCTGAGTACAGATGAGTCAATTAAGAAGATGAATATATAGAGACAATGGAATAGTATTCAGCTATAAAAAGATGAAATCTTGCCATTTGTGACATCGTAGATGGAACTGGAGGGGATTATGCTTAGGGAAAGAAGTTCAAAGCGGAAAGACAAATATAAGACCACTTCACTCTATAAAATAATGGGACAAACAAAACCAAACCCAAACAAACCCTAGAAATATGGCGATAGAATTGAAGCAACCTAAGGAGGGTGGGGAATGAGGAACAAAGGGAGGACTGAGCCCAATGTTCTCTGTTGGAAGATTGTGCTTTGGTGGTGGGTGTGGTATGGTTATATAAATATGAAGAAGTATGAACTTATTCTCCTAAATTATACAGTGTTGTAAATCAATGTATCTCAATGAAAAAAATGACAAAAATTAATTTGTAAAGGATTTTTAGAATTATAAGTGAAAACATACCTTATTTTTGAGTATGGGTTTCTAATGTCTAGATATATTCATAGTTGCCCCAAGTCTGCTATCTTGAGAGTTTTTATTTTTTTTTAAAGATTTATTTTTTTATTTATACAATAGCTGGGGTAGAGGCCAGAGGCACGGGAGGGTGAGAGGACTCACCAGAGACAGAGTGGGGAACAGAACAGGCAGACAGACCTAAATACACTGCTGAGGGGAGCAGCGGGCATGACAGGAGAGGTCTGCCACGCCATGTGGGAATCTCCCTGGCTAGCCAGGAATTGAACCCACACTGCAGAGGAGGTAGACAGCCTCACAGAGCTGCACTCAACCCGTGGTGCCACCAGGGAGGCCCTATATTGAGAGTTTTTAAATGGTATAATCACTTGTCATTCAAGTTGTGTTGAGGAGAATAAAATCAAAACAAGAAATCCTTATTCCTAAACATTTGGTAAAATTGAAATAAAAGTAATTTTTTAAATCATAGTATCTGCTTCTCAAAATTAATTTGAGAAATACTTTAATTTTGAGTATATTATTTTAAAATAAGCTCGTAGTTAAGCCTTTCAATAAACATAAAACAAATAGAAAATTTTCCTTTTTCTTTCCATTCTAATGTTCATGTTTAAACAAAGTCAGGCACATTTAGGGTGATTTGGTCATAAAATACAGTGAGATATCATCTCACACCTGTAAGGCAGCCAATAAAAATAATTAGGGTGTAATAAAAAAAGGAATGATCATACAGAGTTTTGGGGAATATAAATTGGTAGGGCCTTTATGGTAAATAGTATGTAGATTCTCACAATAATCAAAGATAGAAATACCATATGACCCAGAAGTTGTAATTCTATATCCAAAAAACATGAAAACACTGATTTGAATAGATCTATGTACCCCTATGTTTATTGAAGCACTATTTTCAATAACCATGGCAATGAAACAATCTATGTGCCCATTTATGAATAAATGGGTAAAGAAAGTTGCTATAGATACACAACAGAATACTACTCATCTTTAAAATAAGAAAAGATCTTGAAATCCACTATAGTAAAACTTGAGGTGATTATTCTAACCAAATTAGTCAGAAAGAGAAAGTTCAGTATCAGATGATTTCACTCATATGTAGAACATAAAGAAACAAAACAAACCTGTAGAATTGAAAACAAAATGGAGGTTACCAGACAGGAAGTGGGTAGAGGGTAGAAAAAATAGGTAGAGGAGTAAATTGCATATTGGTGAATTACTAGAACGTTGATTATGGGTGTTGTGTGATAACACACACTGAAAGAGATCAAACTGTACTCCTAAAATTTACAGTGCTGTAAACCAAAATTACCTCAATTAAAATGATGAAATAATTAAGCTTAAAAGAAAAAAAGTTTATGTTTAAGCATAAAATAATTTTGATATTAAAATAAGTAACACAAAGTTAATTCCATATATAAGCAGTATTGCATTAAAAAGAAGTTGAAACTGTGTGATTATAAAAACTACTGTCATTTACAAAATTCCTTATACTAGATATTAGCCAAATTCAATTTCATCAGTAGGCTTTGCTTTTCTCCCGTGTATAGCTATCTAAAAAGGAAATGTCATAACAGGTCGAGAATACTTGGAATACCAGAGTGGAAAATGGGAATGGGGTTAAGAGCTTCTTAATATACACAGGGCTCTCTGCTACCAGTCATTCCTCCTTTCCTAGAACACACCTAATACATGTGTAAGTGTACATTGGAAGTAAGAGAAGTGAAAAATAAAACATCAGGAAATATGTCTTTTCAATAATTCAAAAGGAGGGGGGCCTCCCCAGTGGTGCAACAGTTGAGCACTGGGCTGCAAAGCTGCCTGCAGCCTCTGCAGCGCTGGTTCGATCCCTGGGCACCGGGCGAGGGTCCCACATGGCGCGCAGACCTCTCCTGCTGCCGGCTACTCCCCTCAGCCCTGTACTTCATCAGTCTGCCTGCTTTTCTCCCCGCTCTGGCTCTGGTGAATTCTCTCACCCTCCCACACTTCTGACTGTACCCAGTGCTTGTATAAATAGATAAATAAATAAATAAATAAATAAATAAATAAATAAGTAAATCTTTAAAAAAAATAATTCAAAAGGGGGACTCCCTGGTGGCACAAGGGGTTAATATGCAACCTATGAAATTTTCTGCATCCACTGCAGCACGAGTTCGATCCCTGGCCAGGGAGCTACTCACATAGCACAGCAGACCTCTCCTGACTCACCCGCTGTTCCCCTCAGCAGTGTATTTCAGAGTCTGCCTGTTCTGTTCCCCGCTCTGCCTCTGGTGACTCCTCTCGCCCTCCTGCACATCTGGCGTGTACACCGGTTCTTGTATAAATAAATAAATCTTTCAAAAATAAATAAATAAACTCCAAAATGTTTGCTGGGTAGAATAAAGGGTCTTGAAAGCTTTGGGCATATACATGACTATTTGTATTGAGTGTAGATATTGTAGAAGAGGGAAAAATTTGTTTGAATTAGCAAGAAAATTTGGGCAAGCTTTTAGCAGTGTTTGGATATTTAGTTTGGACACAATTTAATGAGCAGCAATAGCATAGCAGCAGGTGGTATGTAATACAGACCACAAAGAGATAACCTGGACTTTGGGAAACAGATTAGTCGATTGTTCAGTAAAGGAGTTCAATGATTTTTGCTTGTTAACCCTAAAGAGCTATTGCTGAAGCAAACAGACAAATAAAAATAGCATTCACCAACTATGCTACCTCCAATAGTTTCACAAACTAGAGTGTGCATGGGGATGTGCAATGAATAAAACAACTACGAATCTAGCATCAGTCCCATGAAGTATAAATGTCCCTTACTTGGACCACTATGCTTTATGGTATATTCTATGTCATGAAAGCTAGTAGAAGATTTTAATTATATTTCCAAATCAGGGATTTTCCTGGAACACTCATGTGTACTAAAAGTATCAGAAGAGCCACAGTCTATTTGTCAATTATTCTCATGTGTCTACAGGGGATACATAAACTGATTTGAAGTACAGCTATTAGTCCATTATTGTTTTAGACTTCTGAGTGGGAAAAGCATTTGTAAGTTAGTGCTCCTGCACTGCTAAGCCACAAGAGGGGCATATAAAGTGGTATGTAGCACAAGAGGAGAGACCAGAGACCAGAGAACTATTTTCCTAGGAGGATTTGGTATAGAGAAGGTTAAATGCAAGTAGACTTTGTTTCCTCTATTTTCAGAGGATATCTGTTTTCTGAAAAGAGGAAATTTTTGTAATTAGAAAATTTTGACAGGAACCAGAAATCATTTTTTTTTGGTTATATTGATATTGAACTATGTGCAACCTTGTAGAAGTCGCTGTTGACTCTAAAACTCAACATTTCCATTTGTAAAGTAGAAACAATACTTTGTATGTCTCATGTAGATACTATAAAGTTTCATAAAATCATCACAACCCTATGAAACATAGATTACTAAGAAATATGAGCTATGTAAATTATATTAGATAAGGTGTTTTTTTAACCAAAATCTACATTTCCATATGTACCTAACTAAATTAAGCATGACTTCTATAAATTTAAAAGGCATGTTTAATATTTCCTTCACAAAAAAAAAAATTGGAAGAAATGGACAACCATCCCTCAGATTCTGTATTCAGTTTGAAAACATAGTCTATGAAAGAAAATATATTCTACTCCCAAAAGAATGCCAAAAGAATGAGTAAAATAGTCATGCTGATCTTACTTTTTATATCAACAACCAGAGAAATACACCTTCATGCTTTCAACCAGTTCTGAATACAGGAAGCAGCTAGAGTCTCGTATCTTCTTTCATCACCTCAGGGTATGACATTATTATTCAGAAAAAAACAAGTTGACTTTATAACTTTGCAAAGATACAACAACAAAGAACAGAACTAAAGTGAAAAACTGTAAATTATAGTACTTTACTGAACAGTCCAAATAATACCCCTTGGTTTAGAATATTTTCTATGCTTCAAATTGGATCATGGTTTCTATGTGAGGAAGGCTGAAGACAAGTGACTCCAGCCAGTAAGGGATTCATTATCACTTATACTATTTTTTTAATTCATCAGATCACTATAAAATAACTTGAAATACCATAGATGGATGATAGATATTAGTTAGCTGTCTCTTCATACATATATAGATTACATATATAACATGTAATAATATATACTTTCATTTAAAATATTTGAGTCTCACAGAATAAAAATTGTACTTTCATCTGATAGAATTTTGAAAAGATTATCAAAATCATTATTTATTTATTTAAATTGTTTTAAAAATCAATAAATTCAAACTATACATCAAGAATGTGATCTGAATAAAACCATAGATCTTATAGTGACTTGCATGGAAAGAATACCTGTTACAAAACAAATGTCCCTCTGTTCACATCTAAGCTTCAATTTGTGTGTGTCAATAATGGACCTTCAACCCTAGTGGGAGAAAGTAAGATCTTTCTCTGGAGAGCAGATAAAAAGACTCAATTTAAAGAATCCCCTCTGCACAACACTTGTTGATTCAACTGTGAGGACTTGGATTTCATAGCCATTTGCATCCAAAAATAAGATTACAAAAAGACGACTATCCTCTTCCATTTGCACTGTCACTCTTCAACTATTGAGTGACTTGCACGAGAAATTCTAAGTTATAGTCTCAAATAATTTAATACTGCCCTCTAGAGGCATTATAATAGCATTAGATTTCCTCCTTCTAGCGTGGTTTTATTACATTTGATTCCCCTACATTTAAAAGTACAACTCTTTGAAAACCCCAGAAAAGATTAATTAGCATAAATATTTTCTGTGGGTGCTTTGGTGGTGGTTGTGATATGGTAAAATGTGTGACTATTCTCCTAAACCATATACAGTATTGTAAATTAATGTCACCAGAAAATAAAACATTAAAAAAAACTTAACTAAAATGTATATCCATTTTAGATCTCATTAACAAGCAATCTAATGTGCTTAAAAGTTTTTACAAGATCAACAGATTATTAATTCCTCTAAAATTAATATTGAAAAAATTCTAAAACTTAGGAGGTGGCAATGTGTACCTTGAGTTGCCCTAGTTGCTCTGGCTTTTCTGTGAAACCCTGAAGTGCATGGAGAGAAGTGGCCAATATAAGAAATTGCTCCCCAAAAACCTAACTGAAATCAAATTTAAAAGGTGTTATTTCTTTTCCACTAAAAATAAATAAATTAGCACACTAAGAGCATTCACTTGAAGATAGGGCTAATAGGCAATTTACTTAAAATTTGAGTGAGAGTAAAAGAAGAGTAAGTCTGTTTTTAGAACTGAGTCCTCAGAGAATTTAAAGGATAAAGTACATTTGGATGTACCATAACAGCTATTGTGAGAAATATTCAAAGAGAAGAAAATATTCAGATATTTGGGATTTCTGTGAGAAAAAAAAAATCAGGTTGTATGAACTTCAGAGAAAATTGACAGAACTTTGAAAACTAAGAACCTTTGAAGGACTATATCATAAAACACCTGGTAATGTGAGAACTAAAAGACTGAGCATAGGATTGTTATTTTAGGTAAAATATCCATCTTTTCTGCATAGCCTGAAAGAAGAAATTTTACTTTTTACTTTTCAGTGTTAGGAAATGTTGTATATTTTCTGTTGCTTTTCTTATTGACACAGAAAAAGCTATTTGAAAATACAGTCTGTTTGCACCAATAAAGCTGATTCTATGAAGTGTCCATATTGAAAATGTTAGTTGTTATCAACACAGAATGATAAATGACAAATCCACCACATTATATACCAATTTTAAAGAAAGGAAAGTGCAGCTGAAAAAAATTAGTTCATAATTATCTGTAAAATAAATTACTTCCATTCATTTTTCCATCTTTCTGTTGGGAATCAATGATCCTCTCTCATAACTGAGAAACCTGTAATTTTGTGTATCTATAATGTTATGCACAGATTGAAGTTTAATTACAAGGACAGGTGATCACAGTTGAATTTTGTCAAATTTAAATAATTTGTGTTTAAAGCAGGGAAATATTGAGGAAATTTTATCTATATTTGGAAATATGTCCTTACTCATATCCATGTTATATAATCGAAATGATCTATAATTTAAATTACATACACAATTTAAATGACTTTAAAAGAGAAATAATTTGTTTCCTTCAAAGGACTAAATTATTGGAATGACTTCATGAGAATTTGAGGGAATTTATTTGTATGAGGAAAGTTTGGCTTTTTGGTTAAAGGTTTAAATTCAGTATAATACTGAATTTATAAAAATAATCATCTTTAAAGTTTCTGCATTCATGTTCTCTTTTTATACTTTCTGGATTACTGTAACTAACCATTCAGCTAATATGAGGAGGTTTTTAGATATAAAACTAAAGTTACTAATGGAAGTTATACTTAAACATAACTATAACATTTATTTAATAAAGTGAAATAAAAATAATTTAAAAACAACCTGAGTAGCAAAAAAAGTCTACAAATTCATTCAATTATATTTATATGCAAATAGGTTAATAGCTAAAATACAGTTGAATTTAAAAAAAACTGGACAATTTATGCTAATTCTCTAAAAGTATTACAAAATGATGTGTACTACCACTAGGTGATTATGTTTGACAAAATGAATGATGGGTTGGTGGACAGGTGTTAATGTATTTCTACAGACAAACAGTTCTAAAAATGGATGACACAGAGCTGGGAGAGATGGGAGTGGGTAAATATAGAAACATACACACACTTAACATACACACACACACACATAAAATTTTCATTCCACATCACTCAACAGCTTTCATATATTCTGAAGATTTTTTAAAAGAATAGTAAATAAAATACTTCCATCAATATATTATATAATTTCCAAAATAATTCTTAAAACTGTTAAACAATAAAAAATTTATGAGGTGAAACTACCGAAAGCAATCATTTTATCTGAATGAGAAAATATATTTTAGCAGTCAGCCAGATAAAGTAATTGATTTGAAAATCAACCTCTATTTTCACTTATAGGTACAGGAGAAAATAAAGACAAGGAGGTTATTAAGAACTGTGTGTTGAAAGATGGGTTGATTGTTGTTGATATAGTTCCCTGAAATTCTCATTGATCCAGTTACTGAAAAATAATGTGATAACATTTTAAAATAAGATAGTATGAAACATAAATATTCAGATAAGGTGCTAAATATAGAATGAAATATTGTAAAAGCACATTTTGCCATTATAAGTAGCACACAAACTATACTTTTATTAAGAAATTAGAATTAGGGCCTTCCCAGTGGCGCAGCGGTTGAGCGCTGGGTTGCAAAGCTGCCCACAGCCTCTGCAGCGCAGGTTCGATCCCCGGCTGCTCCCCCGCCACCAGAGGAGGGTCCCACATGGCATGCAGACCTCTCCTGCCGCCCGCTGCTCCCCTCAGCAGTGTACCTTGCTCCTTCTGCCTGTTCTGCTCCCCGCTCTGGCTCTGGTGAATTCTCTCACCCTCCCACACTTCTGACTGTACCCAGTGCTTGTATAAATAAATAAATTTAAAAAAAAAAAAATTAGAATTAGAAGGATTTTTTTAAGGCATCAATTGTTTTCTCCCAACTATAGCTGCTATCTCCTCCATACTAATATGCTATATATTTTTTCTTCTTTAATAAACAACTACGAATTTTTGTTTGTTATCACCCTATCTGTTTTCATCTGTCTCAGCCTCTCCCCTTTTTCAGTTGTTTCTGTGGTGGGTAGGGTGGGAAGGGGGTGGTTTGTCTTGCTTTTATAGCTCCGAGAGTCAAACTATTATTATGATGATGACTATGGAGCACTGGACAACCAAGTTCAAATTCTGAATCTGCCACTTGCCTGAGGGAAAGATGACAAGTTCCCTGAACACTTTTTCAACCTCAGATTTGTTCTGAAGATCAAATCAAACATATATTCAAAATGAAATTTTCTCTCCTAATTTCATTACAAATATGGCTGTGTGAAGGCCAAAAAGATGATTAGCCTTTCTGAAAAATACTTTGGTTAGTGTAATTTGCCTTTTTATTATTTTAAATTTATATCTAGATAGCTCTTCTACCTAAAGTCATTGACTTTCTCCCAATTTTCAAAATCAGATGATTCAATAACACAACATTTGGCCAGTGCTTTCTAAAAATTCTCCATTCTCTTGACTTGTGTGATACCATGTCCTAAAGTTTCATTTTCTTTTTTTTTAAGATATATTTTTCATTTATTTATTCATTTATGCATATAAGAACTGGGGTGTTAGGACAGAAGTGTGGGAGATGAGAGGATTCACCAGGGACAGCGTGGGGAGCAGAACAGATGGATCCACTGAAATACACTGCTGAGGGGAGAAGTGGGTTAGACAGGAGAGGTCTGCTGTGCCATGTGGGTTAGCTTAACAGCACTGAGGATTCCTTGACAACACTGGGGATTGCTTGACAGCATTGAGACTTTAACCCCTGTGCCATCAGAGAGGCCCCTAGAGTTTCATTTTTAACTCTAAAAGGTTCTTGTGTGTTACCTTGCCCTCTTAATTTACAACATTCTATCCTTGTTTTATGTGTTTTTAAAGTAGCTGTTATTTTCCTGAATGTTTGTTCTTCAACTAAAGAAGTCACCTCTCCCAAAGTGAAATATCTAGTCAGGAATTCTTGCTTAGCTCATGAAAATATCTACTGATCCTCTCCATTTGTAAGTATCCCCAGAAAACGCATATTACATCTGAACTAAACTCTTTATATCCTTCTAAGTCATCTTTCTGTTTGTTTCCAATGTCTGTGAATGGTGCCACCAAGTAACCAACACAAGAATTATCTTAGACTTATCCTATTTACATTCCCTTTGTATCAGCCAGGGTTGTCCAGAAAAACAGAACCAAAGGATATATTATACACAAAGAGATTTATTTTAAAGACTGTCTCAATATTGTGAAATATTGGCAAGTTCAAAATCTGTAGGGTAGGCCAGCAGGCAGGGAATCCATGGAAGAGCTGCAGTTCAAATCCTAAGGCTATCTACTACTGGCAGAATTTTCTCTTATGTGGATATTAGTCCTTTTTTTTTTCTTTTTTAAGTAAGTTCTTTTTCTATAAATTCCTTCAGTTGAATGAATAATCCTCTCCCACATTATGGAAGATAATCTGCTTTGCTCAAATACTGTGTATTTAAATGTTCATTTAATCTAAACGATGGCTCCACAGAAATATTTAGAATAGTGTTTGATTAAATATCTGAGTACCATGGCCTAGCCAAGTTGACACAAAATTAACCATCACCTTCCTTTGTCATAAATTGATTATTATTTCTGACCTAGTTTATTTATTTTTATCCATCAACTTTATCAACAGTTACCATACCTCATTCACTGCTTTAAGGCCAGGATAATATCACCTTGACTATTGTAATAGTCAATTATATTTCTGACTCCAACGTTTTTCCCTTCTAATCCATTCTCCACATTAACCATAGTAGTCAATCTAAAGTACTGTAGTCTAAAGAACTATATACTGATCATGTTAAGATCATGCTTAAAATTATTAAATATCTTCCCATCACTTTCTGGAGGGCCCAAATCATCAACATAATATAAAATTTCCTTGAGATCTGATTGTTGACATTTTATAGTTCAATGAGCAAGTCACACTGTCTTATGTACCCATGTATTTGTAATTGTTATTCTCTATGTTTAGGATTTTTTTTAGTGCTTATTTGATTATTCAAGCTTTAAAACTCAATTCAATCACCACCTTCTCCAGGAAGTCTTCTCTGGTGTCACAGGGATTAGGTAGCTATTTACTCATTGCACAGCAGGAGCAATCTGTACCCTTTCATTAGCTGAATCATTCTATCCAAGATGCTTATAATAGAATTGTCATATAGCAGGTAGTCTTTGATGTTAGTTGCTATAACTAATAATAGTAATACCGCATTTTCAGTACTCATATTAAGTTGTAATTGTTGGATGATTTGTCCATTACCCAAATACTTTTAAGGTTAACAAATTTTATCTACCCTTTTACTCTCCAGCTCCCAGCACAGTAGCTTGCACATAGTAAGTAACAAATACATGTCACTGAATGAAGGAACTCTTCAATAGTAGTTGTACATAGAATATCTTCTATCAACAAAAAATTCTTTGTATAAAAAATTCCAGGTACAATGCCAGATGTCTTGGCCTCAAAACAAGAATAGGTAAGTTTTTTCATTGTGATTTTATGGAAAGCCTTTATAAAATTAAGTCGGAACTTTCTGACATTATCTTTTGCCAGCCATATATCTATGGAATATGTGAAGTACTACTAAGAATACTTCAGGAAATGACTACTGAATGAAATGTCACTAAAATTATACAAGTCTCTTTTCTGAACTTTCTAGGCAATTTGCAGATTACTTTATTCAAAACTCTACAATGCACATTGTTATTTTCTTTCCACCTCATTGCACCACATTTTAACTTTATAGAAATCTTCCTGTCTTTTATAATTTGTCAATCCTTTTGTTATTTCAGTCTCCTAAAAAAAAAGAATATTTTAAAGATTTCAAGTCAACTTTGCCCCATGCTAATGACTTAAAAAGACAATAAATGATATGTGAAAAATAGCTATGAAATATAGTTTATTTTATTTTAAAATAAATGAGAATGAAATTTAAATATGGAAGTACATATATATTTTTATGATATTAAAAGAAAATTTTCTTTATAATTTATTTAAAAATAAATCATTTCAAAAATACATAAACAAAAACTGCACTTTCATTTTTCTTAAAATATTCAACCTAGTTTATATATTTTTCAAATAATTTCCAAAAATTCTCAATACTCTCTGCACATGAGAATTACCTGGGAATCTTCCAAAGATACTGATGATTTTCTTATTTATGGGGATTTTCTTTACAGATAGGACATGGTGTAAATTTAAAAAGGAAAAACAATACTTACTAGATAATATTAATGTATGTAGCCATGACAAAGAACCAGTGAGACAGGGTGTTTTTAATTCTTACATAAAGTTGAGGTTTTTTTGTTTTTTTGTGTGTGTGTGTGTGTGTGTGTGTGTGTGTAGAAAAAATGGGGAGAGGAGCAGGGGGTGAAAGGCTCCACCAGAGACAAAATGGAGAGCTGAACTGGTGGATTCACTGAAATATACTGCTAAGGGGTATAGTAGGCAAGACAGGAGCAGTCTGCTGCACCATATGGGGTTAGCTCCCTGGACAGCATAGAACTCAAGCTGCAGTGGTGACAGCACTGAGACCTAACTCTAGGCCACTAGGGATGCCCGTGTTAGATAAAGTTTAGTAAGTATGGCACACTATTCAAATGAGGATTTGTAGACCTTAATTCGTTCTTAGAGTTTTGGAGATAATTTCTCTTCAGAAACCTTGTCTTGCATTTACTTTATGAAGAAAACTTTTAATGTAAGCATTATTTGCATGTAATATAATATTTGTGATTATTAGTAAATCAGGACTGCCATAAAATACCTAATTCTGTATTATGTCTGGTTTACCCTATTGTTAGCACAATGTAATTTGACCTTAGAGTTTAAAGAAAAAAATAATAGATTTGACATAAAATGTATTCATATAAGTGTATGGTCCTTAACATTGACTGGACACCTGAACCATTATTAGATCATCTATCAAGTTTTAAGACATTTCAATAATCAGGTCACATCCCAGTGCAATTACACTGACTTTTTGTCTGTGAGTTCCAGTTATTAATACATTTAAAAGATGCCTAGATTAATTTAATATCCCACGAAACTTCAGAAATACTATTCTAAGCAAAGTAGAGGAACACATCATTTACAGTAGTTAAAATTGAGAAAGGAGTCTTTACACCACATCTTGGTAATCTGGGGTTATGATCCTCAAAATAATTTGCATCATAGTAGTCAGTATAATATTAAACTTAACAAATAATCAGCTGAATTTAAAATGTATTTATTCAAGTTATTGATCTATTCTGAGTTGTATAGATTTTATATTTAAATTTAATTAAAATTTTTTGGCTTTATAGTTATAACCAAATTCGTTTATCTCTTCTTTTATATTTGCATATATATAAAACACATGGTTAAATACTATTTTAGTCAATTGTAAAGATTTGGAAATTACTTTTAAGGGGATAAGTTAAGTTTTACCAAAATGTACCCCCAGCTGCAGAATTCTAGATTCAAAAAACAAAAAATAAATGCTAATTATGGAAGCCTTAAAAAAATAAAGGAATGGTCTGCAAAGCATGAGGTGTAATCTTTCTCAAATTCTCATAACCTAAAGGATAGGGGGCCTGGCTAAGTGACCTTTTGAACTCTCATCCAGTCATGGATCATCACCAACCTCACATATTTTGTGTGAAATGTATTTGATTTTGGTATGTAGCTTATGAATATTAAGCATTTCAGCCATAAAATTGTATTTCAGTCAATAAAAAATAAAGGAATATGGATTTAATGGGTACAGAAACACAAAGTTTCAGTTTGGTTGATAGAAATGTTCTGGAGACACAGTGTGGTGACAACTGCATGAGAACATGAAAGTACTTAGTATGACAGAATCATATGTACAAAAATGTTAAAATATTAAGTCTTGTGCTAAGTAACATAATTTAATTTATTAAATTAAGTAAGGCAATGAATATTCAAATTTCTCTTCTTTTAAAATTGGTTTGTCTATTTTGGGTGTTAAATGTGCTTCTTATGTGGTATTGAATATATATTCTGATATATATGTATGTGTGTGTATATATATAATATACATACATATATCAAACAGATATATTACTTGCAAATACTTTCTCAAATATTTAACCTCAATAACCAATAATTATTGCCAGAGAAAAAGGAGACATTTTTTTAAGTATGATAGGGACTAATTCAACAGAAATATTTAGCACTCAAATTTTTTGAAGCCAATGATACCCTCAAAATATATATAATGGAAAAAATGACAAAACAAAGAAACAGATGGTTCTGAAATCACAGTTGAAAATTTTAAAATCTTAATCTTCACAATTATTAAAACAAAAAATAGAAAATCATTAAAAATATGTAATATTTGAAGGTCATTAGAAATGACCTTATTTAAATCTATAAATCTATTTTAATTGTTTTCAAATGTACATGGCATAGATACAAAAATTTAATATATGCTTGTTAATAAAACTATTCTTAATAAATATCAAAGCATTTAAATCATATGTACTTATATACATATATATTTATTAGATGAGGTTACATTGATGAGATCAATTTTTTAAAACCTAGCAAAAAATACTAGGAAATGTTTAAAAATAATGCAATATACTTTCAATAGACACATAAAATGAATGAGAAATCAGTGAAAATTATAAAATATTTTTAACTAAATTAAAAATCTTAAAAATGAAACTTTTGGTTTGTTTGAAAGTGTTAAATAGCTTAGAGGGAAGAGTATAACTTTAAAGGCATACATTAATAAAAATAAAGGGGTAAAAAGATCTAGATATCAGCTTTAAAATGTTAGAAAGGGGCCTCCCTGGTGGCACTAGGGGTTAAGCTCCGCACTATGAAGCAGTCCGCAGCCACTGCAGCATGATTTCGATCCCTATGGCGCAGCAGACCTCTCCTGTCTCGCCCACTGCTCCCCTCAGCAATGTATTTCAGTCAATCCACCTGTTCTACTCCCTCTCTGTCTCTGGTGAATCCTCTCACCCCCCACAGCTCTGGCCTGTATCCCAGTTCTTGTATGCATAAATAAATAAATCTTTTTTTAAAAATGTTAAAAAAGAACAAATTATAACTACAGAACACAGAGAAACTGAAGCATGTTCTGATAACATGCTTCTAAAATCTCATAAAGCTATTTGTGTAGGACTTGTATATGTAAGTATACAGCTACAGCTATATGTATATATGCATAAATATTTGTACACGTATGACTATATTTTAACATATATGATATATAATTATTTATTATTAAAAGTTCACATTACACATATTAATTTAGAGTTAAAATAAGTTAAATGTCTACTTGTGAATTAAGAGACTAATTGTGATATATTCAAATGACTAAATGCTATTCAGTGATAAAATGAAATGAACTACTGACATATTGTATGTCATACTGTGAACTTTGAAAACATTATAGTAAGTGAAAGAGGTCAAATGCATGAGGCTCTACATCATATGATTCCATCTATATGAAATGTTCAGAAATGAAAAATTTGTAGAGATATAAAGTTAGTAAATGCCTAGTAGTGGAAGGTGGAAATAGGGTTTCACTGAAAATGGGTATAAGAGATCATAATGAGGGAATAAAGATAGTATAAAACATATTTATGATGGTTATTGCATAATAAGGTAAAGTTACTAAAATTCAATGATTGTATTATTGAAATGGGTAAATTTTATGTTATAAATATAATTAACTAACCCATTAAAATTATTGCTATTAATACTCAGTCTTCCCTATCTTATAGGAAAAAAAAAATGTTGCCATTAAAATCTAAACAAAGAGGCCTCCCTGGTGGCGCAAGGGGTTAAGACGCAACCTATGAAGCTGTCCACAGCCTCTGCAGAACGAGTTCGATCTCCGGCCAGGGAGCAACCCACAGCGTGGCAGACCTCTCTCCTGACTTGCCTGCTGCTCTCCTCAGCAGTTTACTTCAGTCAATTTGCCTGTTCTGTTCCCCACTCTGTCTCCGGTGAATCCTCTCACCCCCACACCCCTGACCTCTGACCTGTACACCAGCTCTTGTATGCATAAATAAATAAATCTTTAAATAAATAAATAAATAAATAAAATCTAAACAAAACACAGTAAAATCATTTTTTTATTTACAACTAATCAAGTATTCTACAAATTATCCACATATACACTGTCAAGACTTGACTTATAAACAAGTATTATATATGTTTGAATAAAAACTATAAGCAAAGTCTATAGAATCAGAGGACTCTGATATAAATCCCAGATTTACCACTTGCTGCTTATTGGCCAGCTAAGCTAGTTATTTAAACTCAATTTTTGCACTGTAAAGTCTGGATAATAATAGTACTATGATATGAATATTATAAGAATTAAATGAAGTAATTAGCATAATGTCTAGTACAATGCCTGTCACAGAACAAACACCCAATAAATGTTAGCATCCTTTATTATAGTCATTACTTGCAGAAATAAAGATGATACCATCCAGAAAAAGACAATTTAAGGGAATTTCACACAAGAATTTGTTTCCTGTCCATGACAATAAAGGAGTAAAATAATATGAATCCATAAGGCTAAGAAAACAGTGGAGGAAGTGATAGAAGATAAAAGATGTTAACAAACTTTGGCAGATGGAAAGCAGATGGTTCGCTTACCAAGTGGAAAAAACTAAATCTGAGCAAGGATATCTAGAAGTGAACAGATTCATGTACTGAAAGAGGCTCAGAATTTGGAGAACTAGTTATTTTTGAAAGCTAGATTTTTTTTTTTTTTCTTAATGACTGGATCATGCACTCAAGAGAAAATAATGAGAGAACTGAGGACCTGGAGATGCCAATAATAGCAAAGAATAGGGTGAAAGATTCTATTGAAAACTAGGGCTCTAGGAACATCTATATGCTGAAAGATTAGAGCCCAGAATCATGCCTTTCCTTGCTCTGGTCCAGAGCACCCAGACCTGCAGCAACAGTTTGTTACCCACTTCTTGCAGTATTGAAGAGTATGGGAATAATTAGCCATGTAAAAAAAAAAAAATTGAAAGACCATTTTATTGGGCAAGTGTCTTACAAACATCTCAGATCCAAACAGTACAGGAAAATGGAGATAATTATCACATAGGTGATATTTTTGAAATATCCTTACTATGAAATGCCGGTTTCCAAAATGAAGACCAGTTTCCCATTACAACAAATTAATGAAAATGACCCACATAAGAAATATTTCAGTTACATTGCAAAATACTCAGGATAAGACTATAAAATGTTTCCAGAAAAAAAGATCCTAAGTATACTATATCTTTCAAGGTTATCAGATGTGAGAGAGAAATGAAGGTATTTCCACAAAGAACATCTGATGAATTAAAAAAAAAGAAAAACAAGCTATAGCTTCTTACAAGAGACTCATTACGATATAAAAAGAAATACAGACTTAAAAGTCAAGGTATAGTAACTTGTACTCCCTGCCTATGAAAAATTTTAAAAGACAGAAACCATTATACCCATATACACTAGACTTCTAGGCATCTCCCCCGCTCCGCCCGCCAAAAAAATGAGACCAAGATGGACATTATTTAATGATGAAGAAATCAACCAACAAGAAGATATAAGAATTCTCAATATATGTGGACCCAATACAGCTGCACCAAGACATCTGTAGCAAATAAAACATACCTAAGAGGAAACATTTCCAACAATAAAATAATAATAGGACCCTTTAACATCCCACTAGCAGCAACAGAGAGATTATCCTCACAAAAAAATCACCAAGAAAAAAGTCTAAATGACATGTTGTATGAGATGGACTTAGAGGATATTTAAAGAGCATTCCACCAAAAACACCAGAATATACATTCTTTTCAAATATCAAAAAAAAAAAAAATTCAAGGACAATAAACAAGAAACAAAACAAGCCTGTTTGTGAAGTTTTAATCATATCAGTCATTTTTTCAGATCATAATAATATGAAACTAGAGATCAACCAAAAGAAAGAATGGAAAACCATAAATTGTGTACATTTAAAAACATGCTATTGAATAACTACTGGAAAAATGAGAAAATCAAAAGAAAAATTAAAAAATACCTGGACATGAATAAAAATGAATACTTGTCTTTTTTTTTTTTTATAGAGGCATGTTTTATTTATTTATTTATTTGTTTGTTTGTTTTTGTTTATACATGCACTGGGTACAGTCAGAAGTGCGGGAGGGTGAGAGAATTCACCAGAGCCAGAGCGGGGAGCAGAGCAGGCAGAAGGACCGAAGTACACTGCTGAGGGGAGCAGCGGGCGGCAGGAGAGGTCTGCGCACCATGTGGGACCCTACTCCGGTGGCCAGGGAGCAGCCGGGGATCAAACAGGCACCGCAGAGGACGCGGGCAGCTTCGCAACCCAGTGCTCAACCGCTGCGCCACCGGGGAGGCCCATGAATACTTGTCTTTTTAGAACTTTTGGAATGCAAATGACAGCAATATAAAAGGGAAGTTTATAGTAAGAAAAGCATACTACAGGGAAAAAGGAAGAAACGTGAATAAGAAATTTAAGCTTGCATCCAAAGGAACTTGAAAATGAAAAAAAAAAAAATCAGAAGGCAGTAGACAGAAGGAAATAAAAAAAAAAATAGGACAGAAACCAGTGAAATTATTTAAAATATAATAATCCAGACCATCAAGAACACCAAGAATTGGCTCTTTGAAAAGACTAACAAAATAGACATTTACTTAGACACATTAAAAAAAAAAAAAGAGAACACAAATAAACAAAATCAGGAACAAGAGAATTTACAACAGACAATACAGAAATACAAAGGCTTATTTTTTAAAAAGTATCATGGACAATTATAATGTAACCAGTTGAAAACTCTACAAGAATGAATAAATTCTTAGAGCCACAAAATATTAAAAAAGTGAATCAGGAAGAAATAGAAAACCTGAACAGAACCATCATAAGTAAGACATTGAAAGAATAATCAGAATCATCCCCAAAAAACAAAAGTTCAGATACAGATGGCTTTCCTAGTGAATTCCACCAAGTTTTCACAGAATCAATACCCTGTTTTACTCACACTCCTCCATAAAACTAAGAAGAAGGAAAATATCCAAACACTTTCTATGAAGTCAACATTAATCTAATCCTGAAACCACACAAGGAAATCACAAGAAAGAAAACTGTAGACCAATATCTCTGACAAACATGGATGCAAAAATCATCAACAAAATTTTTGCAAATCAAAACCAGCAAATACATTAAGAAAAGTATACATTTTGATCAAGTGGGATTTATTCCAGGGATGCAAGGATGGTTCAACAGACACAACTCAAGATTATAATCTTATATAATCTTACAGGAATTTGATCTGGAATAAGCACACACTGCAAGTCTTCCAAGTAACATAATAAATCTGCTGCTATTACTGACCGGAAAGTAAAATGCCTGGCTTTGAGAGAAAAGTGCACTAATTTCAGACTCATTTAGCAAATTACATGATGAAGCTCTAATTGATGGCTCACATAATTGTTCCAAAAATAGGAAATCATATTTATTACCCAATAAAATATTAATACAAATTTCCCCAGCTATCTGAAAGAACGTTTTATTTGGTATGATTTGGTGGGTTATTTTTTTTTAAACCCAGGTATGCCATAACCATTAATTTTTGTGGAAAAAAAACCAGAGTATCCCTTGATCCAACAAATAAGTTACCAAAATATACCTCAAATAAGGACATTCTACTGTTGGAAAGCAGAAGAAAACTGTAATGGTAATGATAATGAGTAAGTACTGTATTATGTGTTTTTCATGCATTATCTCACAACATTTACCTATACACAATACAACAGGGTAGGTACACTCACCACCCCCATTTTACATATCAGAAAACAGACAAAAGAAAATAAGATAAGGTAACATAAATTGGAGTAAGATTTAAGTCATAGCAATCTGATAATAAATCTGCCTCACTCCTATAAAACATCTGAACAATAAAGACACATTTATAAAAAACATTTCAAAATAGAAAATTAAACAATCTTCTGAGAAAAAACTTATCAAAATATTGTAGGGTAGAAATTCAATCGAGTTTATAGTTAGGTAGATCTGGTTTCAAACCTCAGGTCTGTTACTTACTAGAAATGACACTGTAGATAAGATACTCTGAGCTTCAGTTTCCACATATATAAAATGGGAAAACAATCTACAGTAAGTATTAAATGACATGACACATGTAATGATGCCTGGCCAGATGGCAGGCATCGTGGTGAGCTTACTCAATACAGTGATGTCAATATTTCTAATTAGCAGGTTCTAAGTTGTCAGTACTGTTGCTGACATAGATTTCCTTTAACTCTACTGCCTGCCTATTCTTACCCTATACCTCCTATAGAGTTACAATTAAAACTTTTTATGAAATTTTTATGTGTGGCTTTAAAAAACAAAACTTATAAAAATATGCAAAGAGTTAAATAAAATCTCTTTGGTTTCACCATCCAGTGATAAATATTATTAATTTGGTGTTCCTCATTCTAGATTAATTTATTTCTATATTTCTATTTAATTATAAATACATAAATGTTTTGCTAAAAATAGAATTCTAATACTGATGTTTTCATTTAATAATAATAAATACATCCTCCATGGAAATCTGCAACCATTTCTTTCTCTGTATTTATCTAGGTACCCACCTACCTTCCTATCACTAACTCTGAGAGAAGACTAAGGAATAATATATAATGATGTATATACACACCTACTAACATACTTGTAAAATTATTTGAATTTGTTAGTGTCAATACGTAGGAGGAAAATTTCTTTACAAAAGTTATGTATTATTTTAGAGCTACTGATGTGATACTTCTTGCTACAACTGTATACAATAATGCCCATTCATTTACACTTTAAAAGTCTTAATATTACTATAAACTACTACCAATTGATGGGATAAAGCTGGAATTTTATTGTTTTAAAGGGCATTTTTTGTTTGTTTTAGTAAAAATGTCCTATACATTTATGGTGATTTGTTTTGTTGTGTAACTTTGTCTCCAATAAAAAGTAAGCTGATTTTTAAATGAAAACTGCCTATGTGCTTACTTTTCAAAGATTATTTCTTTCTAAATTACAGTAAGTAGCGAATAAATTAAAAGCAGTCAGCAAAGCGGTTTTAAGAACTGACATATTTAAAAAGAGAGAAAATAAAGCCAAGAGAACCACCAAGCTCAAAGTGGCTTGGAGGTCATACTAAGCATTTTACATATAAACATGAATGAAGTTGTCATCAAAAATTTATATTAACTTCAATATTATAAGAAATAAAATTGTATCTTTTTAGAAATATTTCATTTAAATTACTAGTAATCAGGAGCTTAAATTTATATTCAGTAGTCTAGAAATTTCACTTATGTGAATGTTTTATTCCTGTGATGAAAGAGAAACCATTGTTTTTCTGTTATTATAAGAATACTTTGTATACATTCAGCAATTTGACCATAAATATAATTTTTGGTGTCTGTCAAAATGGTAAGTGAATTACTCAACTCCCATGTTTCCATGTTAGTTTAAACAAATATATAGAAGTACCAAATAATGATTATTCTTAGCTCTAAATTTGCACATGATCTTTCCTATTAGTGAATGAGTTGCATTAATTTAAAAATTTACTTTAATCGTCATGGAAAACGCATTGCTTAGAAAAATGCCTAGTGTATAGGATAAACTTAAGTCATTTGTTGAATAAATAGCATTAAGGTTAAGTGAAATGCTTAATTTTATTAATAATAACACACTAAAATTAAATGATTAATGTCAACACAAGAAAATATTTAGTCATTCATCATATATTTGATAAAACATTTGCATTTTTCTTGTATGTAATTACTGCACTGGATACGGGGGAAATAAGGCATGAAATAAATTATAAAGATCTTAGGCTAAGCTTCAAAACACCTAGTTTTTTTCCTGTGGATCATCTAATAATTATGTGATATTGAACAAAGCATTTAACCTTCCTTTAGTGTCTTCTTTAATTCAAAACAGTAATAATAGTAACTTCCTATGCAGCACAGATGGTTGTTGCACAAATAAAGTGAAATAATAGTTACAGAAGTGCTTTCAAATATAAGGCTTAGATAAATTTAGGATATCATATAGATGTGTTCAGACAAAAGGAAAATCAGAACAAGTTCACAAAGGCAGAATAGCTAAATCTGACTGCCATACTTTTACCTCTGAATAGAGCTTAACTCTGAATAAAGGGAAGATAACCTAAATAAATTTCAAAGGAACTAGGTTTCCTTCTAAGATGGAACATTTTGAAATAGATAACCTCTAAACATTCATCTTACATTCTGGGTGCCATCAAAAGGTCCCAGTATTCCTAAACAAGAATAGGTGGGGGATTTCAAGTGTGAAGTCCATGCTTATTTTTTTCTTGCAAGGTGATTTTATTCCCTAGTCTTCTAAACATATATAGGAAACCTTAGTTATAGTCACTTGAACCACATTAGTATAGTGGTCTAGAATAATTATTTTTCTTGATCTCTCAAGTTTTTATATTTCATACTAGAAAGATGAAGGTGATGAATACAGTTTCCCATAGAGACTTTCAGAATTTAAGATGAACATATAGATAAGTTTGGAGGCATGAAAATATAGGAAAACTTTGCAAATATGTGTACATAGAAATTCAGAAAATTTCTAAGTTGTTTATTCAGTGATATTGTTTAGCACCTAAAAGTTTCCAAGCATTGAGTTAAATCCTGATACCTAGATAAGTAACAAAGGTTCTTGGTTCTTAATAGAAGGTACTTAAATAAACAAAGAATACAAAAATAAGTACATGGATTTATAAATTATATGTGGAACAGGCTCCAACAACTGACTCTTACAACCTAGTCCCAGAAGTTAAAAACTGAGCAATTTTTAAAAGTTAAAATATTTTAGGTTGCTTTTTATTTATAGGGAAAAAAAGATTTATGAGGTACTTTCAAATATTCATAGAGAAGATATATAACTATGTTGTTTTCAGTGTACTGGAGCTGCTGGCATTGTTTATCCAAATCCTTAAATAAATACCACATGGTTTTGAATAATCCTCAATTTTTTGTCAGATTTTATACTAGGTAGAAATCACTTGAGTTTGATTTTATTATATGCTGGTATTAGAGTCACCCAAATCAAAATAAAAAATAATTAAACTAAAAGTTAACCCTCTTAAAAAATAAAGTTTTCACTTCTTATGCAAAATGGTCCTGATTTAACACAGCTAATTATTCTTTACTTTGCTGATTGCTTTATTATATCAATTTATTGATTTCTGGATCAATTCTTAATTTTTAAAAATATTCTTAGCTCTTTTTAATATCAAAACAAGTTAACCTCTTAACAGTTTGCAATTTTTAAGAAGGTATCTAAATCTTTACCTAGCAAACTCTCTTTTTGTTTGTATTTCCTCTTGACATTTATTAATGGTCTGATATAAAATATATTGGTATTGTACAACTTTGAAATCATTTTGGTTACATTTAAATTTAAATTGGAATTAATCTCTGTTTCTTTGGTTATTTCTGTAGATGTAGTTACGACAGTATCATAGAGATACTGATTTTTTACCTTCATTATTTTCAGAGGCACAACATCTGAGCTAGTCTGTTGGTTCACAATAGCTACTTTCCCTCACTATGGTCCTTCTGACCAGGGGCTTCCAGCTCTTGATGACAGCTGCTCCTCTCTACCCCATCCCCCTGTACTCCTGCTGCCTTACCCTCTTTTCCTGCCCAACTATGCCAAGAAGGCATCCCTACTGCAGATCTGCAGTCCCACTCGTTGCCCAATCAGGGCAAAGCTGCACTGCCAGGTACCCAGCAGCCTAGGTGCTCTTGTGGCCAATTTGATGGCAAAGGAGGAACTTTCTTTTCTGTCCCCTGACTTTCTGAACAGTGACTGTTGGGACTGATGAGTGCAGTGAAGTCACCATATAACTTTTAAAATGGAGCACAGAAAGCAGATCTCTCTCTCTCTCTTTCTGGCTGGCTTCTGACTACATGACAGACTGTGCTCTCTGTTTGGCAAATAGCCGCATTCTTTTCCAAGCAAGGCCAACTCCCACTTATCCTCCAGCCTCAGGGGATAGCGGCACTCTTCCCCACACCAGGCTGGCTCTCACTTATCCTCTGGTCTTCCCTGGATAAGCAACCACCCTCCTTTTGTTGTGACTCCCACTTGATCTCCAGCCTAGGCCAGCTGGTATCTTGTCACATAAAAGTTAGGACTGGACCCCAGTCTCTCTGCTCAGGGGACATTGTCTAGGGTAGGATAGACAGGACCTGGCCTTATTCTTTCTTGATTTTTCTCTCTCCTGTTTCCCTGTTCCTTATTCTTTGTGTGAAGAAACATGTTTTGTTTCTCTCCATGTATCTGCTTTTGAGTTTCTGAAGCTTGTGGTTTGGTACTCACCACCCTTGTGATCCCCAGCCCTCTGGGTTTGCCTGGGTACATGATAAATACTTGTTACATGATAAATTCATTACCCTATCTAAACTTCTTCACAAGTGTTTCAAAGGTCATTTTAAACAGCAATCAGACTTACATATTTAGAAGAATGACATGGCATGCTCTGGAGAATTCACCAAATAAAATCCACTGAAATCAGTAAATAAGCAAGGAAGAAAACAGTTACAAGGAATGTAAATTGGCTAAACGTTAAATAAAAGGATGAAAGGAGTCCCCCATGAACTAGAACTTTCCATGAATTATTTTGCCAAAACCAGATTTCCTTGATTTTCCATTGATGGACACACAAGGTAGGGAACAGGACAAAAAGCCAGGAAAGAACCTGTTAAGTGAGGGAACATAAAAAGAAAACTCCCTCATCATGATAAGATCTCAAAGAACACCCTAAGGGTATAATAGTCAAGTAATGGAAAAATAAGGTTGCCACAAGGAGAACAAGAAAGTTGCTATTCCAGCCTTCTCAGTAACAGAAGGGAATAAACAAACACAACTTATCCCCTAAGAAACTGTTTTAATTGTTATCAGCCCCTTAATGTTGCAGCTATTGTCTGAAAAATCTCATGAGGAAATTCAAATTTTAAGTGGTCTGCTTGATATTAATTCAGGGTGTTGACAACTGATGCTAGGTTAAGTTCCCTATCAATCTATTTAAGGTTTCAAAACTTTAATTCCCCATGTGTCCACTGGCAAGAATAATAACAAAACCTCCTTCATGTGGATTTTTGACTACAAAGTTATAACATGTAAGTCATTTTGTGTGGATTCCTATGAGCTGAATACTAGGGCCACTCATTGACAACTGTGACCTACTTGCTATCTGCAAATCCCAGCAGAGCATTCCTCGACTACTGACAGAGTATAGCCCCTGCATGTGCAGCAAGATTGAATCTTCTTAGAAGAATGTAATTTTTATCCCAAGCAATAATGGATTTCCATACAAAATCTCTAAGGTAAAAAATCAGCTTAAATTTTAAAAATCAAGAAGCACACAGGGAAAAATGATACCGTGAGTGATATATAAAGCAACTGACTGATAAATATTCATATTCTTAGAGAATTTGGACAATACAATTATCATCAACAAATTATAAAATAAATTTGATTAATGAAAAATGAGCTAAGAGTCAAACTCAAAAATACAAGCAAGGGTTAACAGTTCATAAAGGGTCTTCAAGCATATTAAAAAAGAGAAAATTCTAACTCTTAATAGAGTACAATATAATTAAAACATTAAATTAGTTGAACATACTACACTGCAAAATATTCACTGGTGAGAACAAATGAATTGACTGATAAAGCCCTGCCTCCTGCAAAATAATCAGGAAGCAGAGGAGATCAACATTCTAAATATGATTAAATATACTCAATCAAGCATTTGAAGACATGAAAAAAAATAACTTGAATTAGAAACTGAAATACAATAATTAGAAACATATAAACAGGGAAAATGAAAAAAAGAAGTTATTGAACTCAGAAAAGAAATAGAAAAACAATAAAATAAAATGCAATTACTCAGAAATAAAAAATAAATAGCAAGATGCCTGAAGAATAGACTCAAAGGAAAATTAAATAAAGGGCATTGAAACAGGCAGCAATCCAGAAAGTGAACTAGACATAATGAAAGAAGCAAAAAGGCTTTAAAAGATAGCATTATGGAAGATCAGCAAAGGAGGAATAATATTCATATCACCTGAATCCCTCAAAGAGAAAAACAAAGTAACAATTAGAGCAAAATCTAAAACTGTAATCCAAAATAAAATCTTATTTTGTTTGCATCACTTCCTGAATAGCAGGTCTCCTTCACCTTTGTTGTGCAATACTTTGAAATCTATTCAATCTTGTGTTGGAAATAGGGAAAAAATATTTTACTCAATCACATGCAATTATCTGAATTCTCTATGTATTAATAAACTATTATGTTTTTCCAAACATACAAACATTTTAAACTATTCCCTATAATTCTGTAAATTAGAAAATGAGTTATTCCATTGAGCAGATGATGGAATCTGGTACAAAAGAGAGACCTTACAGCTAGACCACCATGGATGGATCCAGCTCCAGCAGTCACAAGTGAATTCTATCCCCTAATAATCTTAAAACAACACAAATGGGGCCCTCCCGGTGGCGCTGCGGTTGAGGGCTGGGTTGCGAAGCTGCCCGCAGCCTCTGCAGCACCAGTTCAATCCCCGGCTGCTCCCCGGCCACTGGAGGAGGGTCCCACATGGCGCGCAGATCTCTCCTGACGCCCGCTGCTCCCCTCAGCAGTGTACTTCGTCAGTCTGCCTGTTCTACTCTCCGCTCTGACTCTGGTGAATTCTTTCACCCTCCAGCGCCTCTGACTGCACCCAGTGCTTTTATAAATAAATAAATCTTAAAAAAAAAAACTAACAAAAACTCTTAAAAAAAAAACACAAATGTAGTCATTGCCACTAAATTGGTAAAGATATGCTCAGTTTCTACAATGTGGTAGTAATTGAATCAAATTACAGATTACCCAGTTTCTCTTCAAAGGTCATGTTTGTGTTATCATATAGCTGCGTTGATGTTGCTCTTGGTGGCTTTTTAGAGCCCTAAAAATGATCTAATCAGAAATTGTAACACCTCATTTTCCAGACCTTTCCTCCACTTCATCTATAATAGCTTCCTTTGTAGAAAAATTTACCCCTGCCCTCTCACTTACAACTGGTATTAACAAGTAGAGGGACAAAAAGATTCTTCTATTTTTGTCTAATCAAAAAAGTTATTCTGGGCCTCAGAATAACTGCACCACAGTTATTCTAGTGGCTCAAGGGGCTAAGACGCAACCTATGAAGCTCACCGCAGCCACTAAAGCACAAGTTCGATCCCCAGCCAGAGAGGTAACCCACATGGTGCAGCAGACCTCTCCTGACTCACCTGCTGCTCCCCTCAGCAGTGTATTTCAGTTGATCTGCCTGTTCTGTTCCTACTCTGTCTCTGGTGAATCCTCTCACCCCCCAAAACTCTGGCCTGTACCCCAGTTCTTGTATGTATAAATAAATAAATCTTTAAAAAAAAAGTTATTCAATCTACAGAGGTAATAAAAATAATTTTTCCCTCATGTGGCTGAATCACAATAATTACACACAGATACACACACAAACTTCAAAACCTCTGTCTCCAAGGTATCTTTCTCTATTCCTAGAGTCTCTAAGAATTGTTTTTTAAATCACATCATAATTACATAATAATCAGTCTCTGTTTTAAGTGTTCAGTCTCTTTCTTTTTTTTTTAAAGACTTATTTATTTATTTATACAAGCACTGGGTACAGTCATACAGTCAGAAGCGTGAGAGGGTGAGAGAATTCACCAGAGCCAGAGCGGGGAGCAGAACAGGCAGATTGATGAAGTACACTGCTGAGGGGAGCAGTGGGCGGCAGGAGAGGTCTGCACACCATGTGGGACCCTCGCCAGCTGGCTGGGGATCAAACTGGTGCTGCAGAGGCTGCAGCAGCTGTGCAGCCCAGTGTTCAACCACTGCACCACCGGGAAGGCCCTCAATCTCTCTTTAAAAAAAAAAATTTATTTATTTATACAAGCACTAGGTACAGTCAGAAGCGCGGGAGGGTGAAAGAATTCACCAGAGCCAGAGCAGGGAGCAGAACAGGCAGAATGATGAAATACACTGCTGAGGGGGCGGCAGGACTGGTCTGCAGGCCATGTAGAATCCTCGCTGGCGGCCGGGGATTGAACCAGTGCTGCAGAGGTTGCGGGCAGCTTCGCAGCCCAGAGCTCAACCGCTACACCCCCGAGGAGGCCCTAAGTGTTCAATCTCTTACCTACTTAAGAGCAAACTAGCTACTATATAATAAATGGGAACTAAAACAGATGTAGGATTTCTTAACATCTATTCCTTTAGACAAATGCAAGTTTCTACTGAGATTTATAAGCAGAAGGGAAGGTGTGGCTTACACATTTTTAAAAAGTTAATTTTGCATCTAAAAATAAAGCTCAAATCAGTCTGAAAATTATCATCTTAAAGGATAGTCCCCTATTTCCAGCAATCGAGATTTCCTATTGAATGTACTATTATTATATCTTAAACTTAATTTCATTTCTATCTTTCAGGATTAACTTCATTTCCTCATTAATTTGTTTCCAATGAATGGATCCATTCTTTCATTTACCTAGGCTCTAAGCTCAGAGAAATCATTGGGTCATCCATTTTTTTCCTCTCCTGTATTTAATCAATCAGTCACTAAGTTCATCAATTGTTTTTCAAACTTCCCTCACTTAAATACTTCCTTTTCATCATGTCCACCATTCTAGTTGCCTTTGCTTCAGACCTGGGCTTCTATTTCATTTCCTTACTTTTAGTCTCTTTCTCCTCCAATAGATTATTTGTATCACCATAAAATCAAGATCAATGTCACCAAGACATTACCTCTCTTTTGTCTACATGATTCAGATGGATGCCTAAAATTGGAATTTAAGACCCTTGTAGTGCAATTCCAACCTGTCTTCCTCAGCTTCAACTGTCACATAAATCCTTCTCTGTCTAGACCTGGCTATTCAAGCCAGCTCACTACAATATATTTTGTCATAAACTCTTATGGAAAAGGAAAAACATCAATGAGAACATTTTCAATTTTTAGCAGTTGAATATTTGATTCAAAATTGCTAAATAGTAAGTGATTTATTATCCCATGTTAAAATTCTTCAAGTGCTTTTTATTAGGCTTTGACTTTATTACTAGTTCAATGATATGGCAAGTTCTTTCCAGATTTCTGCTAAATCATGCTTAGTATATTAACCAAAACTTACACCAATTAGAATTTTGTCAAACTCTGATCTCTAAATCAATTATTGGTAAAAAGAATTAATGCTGCAGACAAATCAAGATTCACCCACTATAATGGGCAGATCCAGGATCCTTTGAAAGACAAAGATACTACAAAACAAGCCAGGGTTTAGTTTTATGTGTAGAAAAATTTTACTTAGGCTAATATTAATTTGCCACTAAGATTCTGCCTTTCCTGGGAATTCCTGTGTCATATTTATTTACTTATATTTATATACATTAAATTGGTATTAGCTATTGCAACAGTAAACTCCCTAGAAGAGATAATGCATAAACTAGCTACACCATAAGAATGATTTTATCTGATTAAAAATGTTATGGCCTATTACCACTGAAATAAATACACACAAACACATACACACTCAACTAAATATCAAACCAAAGAGAGACTTGCAAAATTTAGCAATGTTCACAAGACATGTTAGGGCTATTGAAGAGCTCATTCAGAATGAGGAAATGGCAGTAGGATCCCAGCAGAAGTAATAGAAGGGTGCATGAGAATAACTTAGCCTTCCTTATAATTCTATTTGTGAGACAGCAGTTTTCTTCAAAATATATCTGAGGTACTATGGAGAGCTGTGTGGAGATTTCTGGACCTACTAAACATAGAGCTTCCATATGATCCAGCAATTCCACTCCTAGGTATTTACCCAAAGGACACAGAAACATCAATTCCAAAGAGCACCTGCACCCCTATGTTTATAGCAGCACTGTTTACAATAGCTAAGCTTTGGAAACAACCCAAATGCCCAAAAGTAGATGACTGGATCAAGAAGATGTGGTACATATATACCATGGAATATTACTCAGCATTCAAAAAAGATAAACACATGCAATTTGCAGCAACATGGATGGCGCTGGAAGGGATCATGCTCAGCGAAATAAGCCAAAAAGAAAAAGAAAAATACCGGATGGTCTCACTCATAGCAGGAATATAGAAAACTTAAATAAGGGACCAGGAAAAAGAATAACTATAAGAAAGAAAATATCAAAATCAACAAACAACTATGAACCAGAGACACTCTATGGGGGGAGGGTGGGGGACGGGGAAAGGAGGGATTGGGGTCAAAATAAGGGGATTGTAATTGTATGGGGAATATAAAAATAAAATTTAAATTTAAAAAAATATGTTTGAATGCCCTGACAGGATCTTGTTGGTAGGGCAACAGGAGTACACAGGAGAATAAACTTTCTCAAAAATATGAAAAAAAAAATATATATATATATCTGAGGGTACTTTCTTTCAAGATATTTTTCTTATTCAGGCCAATTCTGTTACTTCTCTTACACATTTATTCTTTTATTTTTCATGATTGTGTTTTTAGAAAAATTCAGTACTCCCCAGAAAATTCTTTACTTCAGAGAAACCTGTCAGAAGGGGATCTTCTTATCATGTCTAGCAGGAATAGTGAGCCACTATTTTGTTATCACCTTCTTTTTTATTCTACATGAAAATGTATCGTATCATACAAATAATAAGCAGTCACCACCACAAAGACCTGTAAAAAGGTTTTATGTGGGCATAGTTTCTCCAGTAATTAAATGTAAAAGGAAAAAAAAAAAAGAAACTCCTAAATGGAAAATGTCACATTTCAACCTCTTTAGAAAATGGTCACAATAGAGTTAGAAACAACTGAGAAATTGATTTTTCCCTGATTTTTTTTCTGTCCCCAGATTCCCTGTTATTTTTTGTTTCTTTGATCTTCTTATTTTCTTCAGAAAATAAATCATTACTCAAAGGCTCAGACAAAATATTCTAGAATGAAAATAAGATAACTCTCTACTAGAATAGCAGTAATATTAAAGACTACCCACAACTCTGGATTCCTTCCAACATGCTAGTCCTTGCCACATAGAAAGAAGATGTCCTTTCCTAACTCCAGCCTATTGACATTATACTAAAGTATCTATAGAAGAATTACTCTGACAACAATAGTGAAAAATATGGCTACTACTGCCTCCAGCTTCACGTGCATTTGTGTACCAATGAGACAATTTCCATGAATACTCAAAGTTTCTGTATTGTTTGCATTTATATGAACTAAGTGGACTTCTCTCTTCTGCATTTTTTCCTCTCCAATTTTTCAATTTCCTTTGCTTATATGCTTCACAAATCAAGCTGTTCCTTGGACACTTTAGTCTCCAGTAAGAGAAGGTAGAACTGAAGGTTATTTCTCTGAGCCAGATTCTTCAGTGGTGGTTCACAAGAAATTGCTGGTCAAGTGGATGCCTTGTGCACTGAAAATTCATCATCTGTGCCATCTACCTCAGAACGGGAAGTAACAGTCTCTGTCTTCTTATATTACATTGCATCAAGGGTTGGCCCACAAAAAGTTACCTACATCCCAAAGATTTTTAACCCTTCTAATCCATAGACAAAGTCACTTCCTAAGAATATACAAATATGTCAAAGAGATGGCAGGGTCCTGATGAGCTCTGTTGTTATCAAATGCTATATAAAAACTAACACCCCCTCTGATATTCAAGACTTGACTCAGAGCCTGTTTGGTCTTTCAGCTCCTTTTATACTATCTAAGAGTCCTTTCTCAAAACCAGCACTGTTTCTTTTTGTCCTGCTTGCCTCAGGATATCCTTTGTATGACAGACATTTTACCTTTCCCAAAATAATTAAAAATACTGATGCAGTGTAAACTTCGCTTCTCAAAGACATGGCTCCAATTCAGCTCAATGCATTTAATAACGTTAAGTGATATTTTCATGTTATTAAATGACATTGGGCTGAATACTCAATGAATGTATAATTGAGTGATACTTTCCTCACAGTTGTTACAAAGATCAAATACAGTGTATACTACCTCTAATTCAGTCTCTAGCATAATTTAAATACTATATTTAAATTTATTTTATTCTAGAAGCTTCCAAAATGCCAATGAAACTCCATGTGGCAAGGCCATGTAAAAAGAAAACAGGGCTGCATCCTTTTTACAAAAAGTTTCTGTGCTATGTATCTGGTCAGATAATACACTGAAGATGTACTGCCATGATAATAAATAGCATGAATTGCAAATTGATTTTAAAACTTAAATAAGACTTTATTTCTACAGGAAGAATAGGTAACAGTCACTGTAATCTTGAGTCTATTTAAAGGTAGAAGTAAATTAAAATACCTTAAGTATCTACAAACAGTATATTAAACAGGTTTACTGAATGTTATGAGTCTTTAAAATATATATTATAGCAAATACAGAAGTAAATGCTTACAAATAACTAAATATGTGGACTGACAAAAAGAAATTTTATCTAGAGAGTATCTGAGGGTTGCTGCTGTTAGGCAGGGTCCTTGTGGCTCGACTGGGGCCTACACTGGTTTCCAAGGTGCTGGAGGGTTATCCTAAGGATTGGGCTGCTTCCCAGAACATGACAAGGGGTCCCTGATATTGGGCAAGGCCCTGCAAAGTGCTGAGTGGGGTTTACTTCCTGAGGGTGACTGGAGAGTGGTGGTAAAGGGTGAGGCCTCCGTGGCTCAGACTGAGCTTTAGCCAGATGATTGCTGAAAATCCCTAATGTAGAGTGATTCCTTCATGGAGCAGACTGGGCCCCAAGGGATGACTTTGAAATTATTACAAATATTGTAGTTATTGATTGTGAGTAGGAATCCTGATAGAACTTAGAATAAAAATAATCCTGTTCCACTTACACTCTCTTGTTTGAAAACTATAACATATATCATATCTGGCACTCATATCCATTTAGTAGGATAAATCCATTTTTGTTTATTATAAATTCTTAAAAGCAATCACCTACAGTCAAAAGAAACAACCCTGATAACTCTAGGAACTGATAGAGAGTGCAATCACAAAAAAAGAAAAAGGAAAAGAAAAAAAAAAGAAACTATCAGATTGACTAAAAACTCTTTTATTGTTTTGAGGGGTTTATTTTGAGGGGTTGGGGGAACATATCAGGTAAGCTAAGGAGATTCCAAGAGAAACAAGTTTCTGTCTTTACCAGCATGGAAGTCAATCTTCTAAAAAGTATATATTTGGTAGCAGTTTTTGATTGGTTTCGCAAATTAGAAAGTGTTCCCATTTTTCATTATTATAAATCTGATTATATATTTGCCATTATTTACTAAATTATGTACTAATTGATACATGAAAGTACACTGCCCTCAGCATTCAGTACCTTCTGCACAGTTTTCAATGGCTTCAAACCACTTGTTTGTAACATTTGTGTTTGACTCTTCTGTGTAAAATTTATTCCACTTTGGAAAGAGGTTTCAGAAATGTTCATAAATGTTTACATCTACTATGCAAGGATTTTAACAGTGTTCCAAAATAACATAGGTATTTTTCTCTCAACAACCTAAAAGTAAGTTCTCATTAATATCTGCCCAGTTAATAAAGCTCTATAGAAACATATAATATTTCCCTCCAATACAATCACAGAAACATATTTATCCAGCTTTGCAATTTAAAATGCCCTGGATTGATTTCTCCACGGGGCTTGCTTGTCACATCGCTTTGTTAACCTACCCACTACAGTACAGTGTATCAGACAACTTTGCCTTGCATTGTCAATTAAAAAAAATAATAATAACCAAAGTAGTTTGCCTTCCAAATTCTTAGCTGCCCCAATCCTGAAAGCCAATGATGTGTAGAAAAGAAAAACCCTCATAACTCCTTGCCTGATAAATGAGTAGGGAGAATTTGACAGATCAGAACGAGATGAAGCAGCCTAAAACATTTGGCACAATGTGCGTCTGGCATACAGAGACTGCCTGTCAAATGCCTATGACTCCATACAGCAGCTAGGGACCCTATGGAGCAGCAGATGGGCCATTAAGGTAGTATTAATGTAGATGCCATCAGTTTTCAGTTCTGACTGGGACATACTCTTTAGAACTATGAGCAGCTGCTGCCATTTATTGTGACAGCTTCCTGCTAACTTTTGCCAACTGGCACAATCTGACTCTTTGTACCTGAGCTATTAAATGTGTGACTTCCACCATTTTATTCCTCCAGAGAATGCTTTTAATAATCCTCTAAAGAAGGAATGAAACATTTATCACCAAAGTGAATATACATGCCATGCAGTTCTATTGTACAAGTCTCCTGCCCAGTGTACTTTATAGACCTTCCTTATACTAATATATTCTTATTAAAATTAAGCATAGATGTTTTCATACATATAGAATTGCTAAATTGAAAATGATTACTCATATTAAATCTAAATCTTGGTGTAATATTGGTGTACTTAATTATTAACTAACAGGAACCTTTTATCTTATAAAATATTTCTTCCCTGATGAACAAATTAAAAAAAAAAAAACACCATGTCACATAGAATATAGTAATAAATTAACAAACCAAAAGTAAGTAATTTCTTGGCTCTCTAAGTATAGGTAAATATTTTCATCTCAAAAGATACAGATACACCTGGCAGTTTATTTTACATGTGTAAAGAAATTGTAGGTGTATGAATAGATTTAAAAGCTCTATATGTGAATAATGTTTCAACTAAAGATCATGAACAATGTATTATAAATGATGGTAATTGTGTATTTATCACCTGCAGAATTATTTCAACCTAATATACAACCAAACAACTGGCAGGAGCAGCACTCTACTTCCTTCCTTTCATCCAGCTAGACTTCTAGGGATACATTGCATCATTTTTTATTATGTCGAACAAGAGAGCTCACAGTACAGCACAGCATACGGTTTGTCAGACAATAAAAACTGCAGCAAGTCATTATAAAAATGGCTGGCAGACATATTCATTATGCTGAGCTAACGTCTTTTCTGCTTCAAATATCTCTACAATCTGACCCATAATCTATGTATGAGATTTCTAAACAGATCTCACCCACTCAATACTATATTTCAGAAGAATGTCTGTGCATGGATATGCATGCATGTGTGCACACATACAACTCATGCACACACAAATATAGACAAACACTAAATCTTAAATCAGTTAAACTTTCTACATTCATTTTGATATGTGCAATATGAGAATGCATCGATCACAAAGCACAGTAAAGTTTCAGAGATGTTGACATTAATAACACAGCTTTTGAAATGTTCTTAAAGTGTAGATGTAAGAAATAGTACAGAAATAATATTTCAGATACCCTATATTACATGTAGAGGAAATATATGAAATAATAATAGGGCAAAGAGACCAAAGAATAATGGCATCTAGATGTCATTCTAGTGACTCCCAGGTTTTCTTCCATGATCAAACCTATGACATCAGATAAAATTTCAGAGACAGCTTTTACTATTTGTGTGTGTGTGTGTGTGTGTGTGTGTAAGTACTTGTGTATTCATATGCATTTACTTGCATTGAATATTTTAAAGAAATTGAAAGGTACTGCTTCTGTGAAACTCCAAAGAGTGAAACATTATTGAAATGTATCTAATGAATGAATCCATACAGATGAGAGTCTGTAGCACAAATATTTTAGAGGAGTTGAGAGTTTTTACAATACTAAGTTGATATCATCAATTTGGAACTAATTCCAGAGAATTACAGCAGACATGCACTACTAAGGAAAACTAAATTCAGAAAGAACAACAAACACAAAATTTGAATTATTGGCCTTACTTTAATGTTACTGCTTTGAAATAATGATTTTTTTTATTTTAAAAGGTATGTTTTCTATACCATTTTTGCATCATTTTCAAGGAAAAATATAAACAAAATATTTTTTACAAAAACCAAAAGACAAAAAGTCTGTTTCAGTAAATCTTTAAATAATTATTTGTAAAATATAGCTCTATAATAAAATGGTATCTGGTGATTATGGCCAGCTGATATTTTCAATATTTATAATTTAAAATGTTTATGGAAGAACTAAGACTACGTAATGCTATCTTTCAGGCCCTATCTGCAGGGGTGGTTTTGTTAATCATTGTGGTATCATGTATAGTTGTACTGTAACATCAATGGGTATACATATACTGTCAAGGATTTTTATCTCTTAGGGTTTTCAAGCACAGAGGTAGTGAAAAATGTTTTACTATAGATCTATGCACAGAATCAAGGATTTTCAAACCTCTGAGGCATCTTTCCATAGAGGAATTTCTTATAGATCTAAGTTGGTTCAAACTACTATTGTTACTATTATTTCAAAAGAAATATTTCAATGAACTATGAAAAACATGTAAAAAAGGTAAAATTCAAAAGCTTTGAGAAAATATACTTTAAAATTAGTGATTTTTAATACAAGTAAATGAATCTCTATTGTGACTCTTTTCAAAGTTAGCAGAGATGACCGAAATATAGTCTTGAAAAAAATTAATTCAGCCCCTCATGCTTTGGCTTTTATAATCCATAAGAACAGGAAAACTCATAGTCTATGGATGTTTATAATAAATTAAAATCACAGTAATTGACTATACAACATGACAGACTAAGTGTCAATAACACTGAAAATACTAAAATCTTGGAATATATACACGATGCCACCTAATCCATAAATAGGCATTATTAATTTTTTAAAACATACCAAAAGATATTTTTTTAAATTCCTGCTTTTTACAGTGTCCTTATCTTACAATTTTCGAAAGCATACCAATATCCTCTGTGATTGAAGTAAAGAGAAATAATTAGAATTGTGACAGCTGAGTTATTAGGGTTTACTTAGCAATGTTTACAATGTTCCTTCCTTCTTTTTTTTTTTTTTTGAAGATTTGTTTTTTTTCTTAAGATTTATTTATTTATACAAGAACTGGGTACAGGCCAACTGCAAGGAAGGGTGAGAGGATTCACCAGAGACAAAGTGGGAAACAGAACAGGCAGACTGATGAAATACACTGCTAAGTGGAGCAGCAGGCCAGACAAGAGTGGTCTGCCGCGCCATGTGGGATTCTCGCAAGCTGGCCAGGATCGAATCCGCACTGCAGAGGCTGCGGACAGCTTTACAGTGTGGCCCTCAACTGCCTGCGCCACAAGGGAGGCCCCCTTTCTTCTTGTCTTTTAACTTTTATGGGTATAGTTTATCTAGGCAAATGTTATTGAAGACGTACACATACCCAAATTCAAACAAAGCAACCATTTCATGTTCTTAGCTTATCACTCATTAGATAAACAAAAAGGTGAAAAATCCTCAAGTACAAATAAAGGAATTGAAGTTATATTCTTTTCACTTGAATTCAAAACTGTACTGGGATATAGGCCAGAGGTGTGGGGCATGACAGGATTCACCAGAGACAGAGTGGGGAGCAGAACAGTCAGACTGAAATACACTGCTGAGGGGAGCAGGGAGTGAGTCAGGAGAGTTCTGCTGTGCCATGTGGGTAGCTCACTGGCCAGGGATCAAACTCGTCCTGCAGTGGCTGCAGATAGCTTCATAGTGCTGCGTTTTAACCCCTTGTGTTAAGGGCCCTAAAAGCTAATTTTTAAAGCCTAAATTAAGTAATGATATAAATTGTCTATGTAAGGAATATTTATTACTAATATTTTGATGAACAATTTTCAGATATGCATTCTGATTTTCTATGTAATGTGAAGTCTGGATTTAGCAAAAATGTCTCGGACCTCATAGAGTCAGAGGAGGGTCAGGTGCTCAGATGAAATGCCCTCTCTCTCTAGCATCTGTTCACATGGGTGCTGTTAGTCCATCTGGCCTTAGAGAAGGGGGCTGATGGTACAGACTCTGACTTCTTGCTCTTCAGAAGAGGAAGAATCCCCATAAGATTAGGCTTTATGGAGCCTCATGCTGATCTGTAGCCACCCCACAGTAAGGTCTGTCTAGTTATTCCCCTGTGTACTTCCAGTTTCTCCTGTGATAATATTGTACAAAAAACTCCTTCCACTGTTCAGTGTATTAAAAAAGCAAACATTAATTTTTCTTGCTTAAAGTTTTGTAGTTTGACTTTGGTACTGTTTTAGGCTAGAGGTTTTTGGTTCAGTTCTTTTCCATGTGATTTTATTTTAAGAATAGTCACTACTACGGTAGGATCTTGACATGAGGGATAACAGGAGAGCAAGAGGGGCCAGTGGAAATATAAGATCCTGTTTTTGGTATAGAACTAGCACATCATCAGGTCTGACCAGAGCACAGTGGCCAAAGAAAATAATGGCAAAACCAAAGTCAATGGAGGGGAAGTTTATGATCCACATACTCAAGTTAGGAACACTGACAACTTAAATGTTTGTGAGCATGAATGTTTACTATTATGACAGAAGCTAGTGACAGATGAAGAACAATAATTCACTTCATAATAACTCATCTGAAAATTCTCTAGATTGGAAGACATGAGTTCTTGGTCATGTCTATCCATACCAGTTTAAGCTCAGGCCTTCTTGTTTCCTGACCTCACAGAACTGCCATGATGTGAGGGAGCTCTGCTATCCTCCAATCACATGATTGAACCATCCTTCTCTCTAATTCTGAGGCAAGAGACAGCCAAAGAACACCTGCACCCCTATGTTTATAGCAGCACTGTTTACAATAGCTAAGCTTTGGAAACAACCCAAATGCCCAAAAATAGATGACTGGATCAAGAAGATGTGGTACATATATACCATGGAATATTACTCAGCATTCAAAAAAGAGAAACACATGCAATTTGCAGCAACATGGATGGCGCTGGAAGGGATCATGCTCAGCGAAATAAGCCAAAAAGAAAAAGAAAAATACCGGATGGTCTCACTCATAGCAGGAATCTAGAAAACTTAAATAAGGGACCAGGAAAATGAATAACTATAAGAAAGTGAAAATCAAAATCAACAAAAAACTATGAACCAGAGACACTTTTAGGGGGGCAGGGGCGGGAGGGGAGGGATTGGGGTCAGAATGGGGGGGCTGCAATTGCATGGGGAATATAAAAATAAAATTTATTATTTAAAAAAAAAAAAAGAGACAGCCTGGCTGACTTTTTTCCTCTATTTTTATTCTTCACAGTTTCTAATAATCCAACTTCAGAACAGAAAAGAAATTTTTACTATATCCTATCTTTTCTCTTTGCTACCCAAACTTCCTAAGAGACACTACATGGTAAAATAGGATATTTTCTGTATTAGGAGAATTCCATGACATGAATGTCCAGAATCAAATACTGAAAGAAAAAATGGGGATGTTGGAAAATTTTCCCTTAAGACAGTTGCCTTGATTGCAAATCTAGGGGCTGAAATAGCAATCCTGTTTTTGAATATGAGAAGCTCATTACATGCTGTTATAATACATACTTACTTCGATTTAGACATCTGATGACAATAGAAAAAAAGGAAATAATTTTTGTTATAGAAAACAAAAGATAAAGCATAATTAAATCTTCATTTTACTGCCATCATATATACAAGGTTTTCTTTTCCTTTTTTGTGTGTGAAGTTTTTTTAAGATGTGAAGTTTTTTGGGTTTTTTTTAATTTATTTATTCATACAAGCACTGGGTACAGTCAGAAGCACGGGAGGGTGAGAGAATTCACCAGAGATAGAGGGAGGAACAGAACAGGCAGACTGAAGAAGTACACTGCTGAGGGGAGCAGCGGGCACAGCAGGAGAGGTCTGTCACCATGTGGGACCCTCACCGGAGGCCAGGGATCGAACCGGCACTGCAGAGGCTGCGGGCATCTTCGCAGCCCAGCGCTCAACCGCTGCGCCACCAGGAGAGGCCCTAAGATGTGAAGTATTTTAAGTTTATAATATGTTATATATGGCTTTTTTTTCTCTTGGAAATAATTAAAATAACAACCAGGAGAAAAAAAATTAATTGGCACAAATAAGTTAATAAAAATTGTTACCTTTGAAGTTGATTTCTGGTCAAAAAATCTTGATTGAAATAGCACATGTAACCTCATTCTACAATAGGGTATGCAAGAGGAAGAAGGGAAGACAGGTGGAGAAATTATGGGAGCCCCATTAAGGCAAAGGGCAGGAAAAAATGGAATCAGTATGTTCAAAGGAGATGTTATAAAAAGTGAATAAAAACAAAAATGGAATATTCTTTAATCCATATCTGCCACAATGAACTCACGTATAGTATGAAAAACACAAGGAAGTGAAAATATACTGAATGATACTACCATAATGGATACATGTCATTGTGCGTTTGTCCAAACCCTTGGAATATACATCAAGATTAGAAGATGGGTCTCCCTGGTGGCGCAAGGGGTTAAGTACTACACTATGAAGAATCCCAAGTCTCTGCAGCACGGGTTCAATTTCCGGCCTGCCAGGGAGCATCCCACATGGCGAAACAGACCTCTCTTGTCTCTCTGGCTGCTCCCCTCAGCAATGTGTTTCAGTCAATCTGCCTATTCTGTTCCTTACTCTGTCTCCAGTGAATCCTCCCACCCCCCATGTCTCTGGCCTGTACCCCAGCTCTTATATGCATAAATAAATAAATCTTTAAAAAAAAAGATTAGAAGCTAATGCAACCTGTGAAGTTTGGGTTTAATGATGTGTCAATGTAGGTTCATTGACTGTAAAAATTATACCTCTGTTCTTAAAAGATTAGTTGGGGGTGGGGTGACAAGGGGAGAGAGAGACAGAGACAGACGAGAGAAACACAGAGAGAAATAATATCCTTAAGGCAAAGGCCAAAAAAAAATTTCACTTACTCATCATTCCAAGGAGTTTATAATGATAGGCTGTGCTTTACATTCTTCAGCATTAAAAATTTTGTGTTTGTTTTGAAGGAAGATAATTATGTAGAGATGTTAAGAGAGCACACATACTTTACCTGGTTATAAAAGGATAATTCAGGGCCTCCCTGGTGGCCTAGGGGTTCAGTCTCAGTGCTAGCATCTCTACGGACTGAGTTCAATGCCCAGCCAGGGAGCTAATCCATATGCTGCAGCAGACCTCTCCTGCCTCAATTGCTGTTTTCCTTAAAGGTTTATTTCAGAAAATCTGCCTGTTCTGCTCCCCACTCTGTCTATGGTGAGTTCTCTCACACCTCCCCAGTTCTGGCCTACACCCCAGTTCTTCAATGCAAAAATAATTAAAAAAAAAAAAAAAGCATAATTCGGGCCTCCCTGGTGGTGCAGGGGTTAAGATGCAACCTTTGAAGCAATCCACAGCCACTGCAGCACGAGTTTGATTCCCAGCCTGCTAGGGAGAAACCCACATGGTGGGACAGACCTCTCCTATCTCACCCGCTGCTCCCCTCAGCAGTGCACTTTGGTCCATCTGCCTGTTCTGTTCCCCACTCTGTCTCTGGCGAATCCTCTCACCCCCTGCATCTCTGGCCTATACCCCAATTCTTGTATAAAAATAAATAAATCTTTAATAAAAAGCATAATTCTGGGAAGCATTGCCAAGAGAGAAAAGAATTTTGTTAGGGCAAGAATATTTTTTAAAATATACTTGCCAGAATGTCCAAAATAGTTCATTTCATTACCTTTTAAGTGAAGGACTTATTTTTATTTAGAATGTTGGTGTATTATGCAGTTGACTTTCATTTAACAGTTAAGATTTGACATGTATACTATGTAAAATATGTGAAAATGGTAATAATTTGTTTAAAAAGTACTTTAATCCATATGGTGCAGCAGAAAGGCAATAGGTACTTTAAAAGTACCTATTGAAGATTAAGTATCTTTTGATATGAGTTAATACAAAAGGAAGTATTGTTAATTTGGCATGAATATTATTAATTTCCAACAGATAATTAAGTTTGAGATTTATATCCGATGATTTCCTTGTAGAGATCAGGGGACAGTCCTATTTTCAACTGACCACAGACCATTCCAACAAGTCTGAGATACACAAGATCTTTTTTCAAATAAGCAACATAGTGTGTTTTTAAAACGGATAATACAGGTGGCATAAAAATATGAGTGTAATTTAAATGTTTTATATTTTAAATAAATCCAAGTATTTTTGAAAATTTATTTTTGATACTTCAAAGTTTCTTGGCACTTAGTTCATACTGATGACATTAAGTTATAAATAAAATGTTCTGTTAAAAAAGAACAAAATTATACAGACAGCAATCTATCTTAAAATGTATTTTCGTTGCTTGTTTACAAATAGTAAGCACTTTAGTGATGCAAACTCCATAAGGAAAAGGCTCTAGAATTTTAGTTGAAAAGAAAAGGACACATTTTTAAGAGTCATGTCTTAAATTAATGAAACTTTTCTATACGAGACTTTTCTAAATTTTAGATTTTCTTTCTCTCTTCTAAATAGAATACTCTTAATATGGATTAGAAGTTTATTGTAGACCCCTTAAAGTTTACAAGGGTTGTTTAGCTCTCTGCCAACTTATTTATAACAAGGGGAAAATGAAGTTTTATTGAGCATTTGTTATGTGCTAGACACTGTCAAATACTTAACATGGCTTATCTGCTTTAATCCTCATGAAGCCCTTATGAAATAGGTAAGCAAAACAAATAAAAATCGACTTTCAATATGTTACTGCAGATTCAATGAATTGTTGCACCATTTTGAACTGTGTTATTTAAAGATGTCTTAGTGGTGAAAGCGGTAGAAATGGAGGGAGCAAAAGTGAAGGAAGGAAAGAATGCTAGTGTTGGAAAATGTCTAAAAAACAACATAGCCTCGGGCCTCCCCTGGTGGCACAGTGGTTGAGCGCTGGGTTGTGAGGCTGCCCATCAGCCTCTGCAGCACCAGTTCGATCCCTGGCCACCGGCGAGGGTCCCACAAAAAACAAAAACAAAAACAAAAAACATAGCCTCATGGGGATATTTTCTGCCTTCTCTGCTAACAATGAGGTTATTTTGCCAGCAAATATGTATGTCAACATCATTATCTAGATTTCTTTCCATACAGTCTTTAGGTCTTTAGATACTTTAATGTATTGCCTTTCTCCCTTCTGTGTGTGTGTGTGTGTGTGTGTGTAATAAGTAAGTAAAAAATTTTGCAATGATTTTACTATCCTAATCAGAAGTTTGGTGAGACAGGTTCTACTACTGATGGAAAATCAAGATGTCTATCCCACTTTAACTAAAATCAAAATCAGGAATTTGGTGTTATAGATCAAAACCTTAGCAATTTTCATGCCCTTGTGGGCAGCTATCAAATTTCTAAAAATTGAAAATGATACCAAATTCTGACAAAGTTTCATAGGCAAATATATTTAGTGAATCTTTATGTAAAATAGTGAAACAATGAAAAGATTAAGTGCTCACAGCTGCAGAAAAATATATATATAACACATAAAATATGTATGTGAAGATTATATATATGTAATATATGCTACTTTAAAATTTTAAGAAATTCATATATTATATAATATTAAGAGGAAAGCACTGAACTCAATATTATAAAAAATTGAGCTGACCATAATCACATAAAGCAAAAAACATGAGATAAATGACTTACACAAACATATTTGAATATCTCTGAATAATGACATTTTAGTCTCTTTTTCCTGTTTTTGGTTTTGCTTATTTTTTTATATTTCTTACCCATGAAGAATTATTACTTTTATTTCTGAAAATATAGCAATTTTAAATTATAAACTAATCTTGCATCTCATTTACCTATATGAAACAGGATAAAATCAATATTTTGAATAAAAAGGGGTTATACATTTGAAGGTGATTAGAGCTTTTAAAATTATTTCACAAATTGTTAATGTCAATGATATTTTCATGTTTTAGATTCTACTTTAACAATTACAAAAATCATTTAATCAAAATAAATTTACTAATTAAGTGTATTCAAGATGTAGGGAATGACTTAATTAGGATGCTATTAGGGAAGAATAAATATGATTGAAATATATTTAAATGCTATCATAAATCAAAGAATATAGCTTTGAAAAGTATACATTAAAATACATAAATAATATATATATAGAAACCTAACATTACTAAATGTTCTATTATATAATTATAGAATAGTTCATTAGAAGAGTACTTGTTTGGCTGATTTGGATGTTGGAAATTTCTTTAATCCCTTAGAGAAAGAATCATGGAAAAGCACCGCACTGTGAAGCTGTTCACAGCCTCTGCAGCACTGGTTCGATCCCAGCCAGCCAGGGAGATTCCCACATGGCACAGCAGACCTCTCCTGTCTCACCCGCTGCTCCCCTCAGCAGTGTATTTTGTCAGTCTGCCTGTTCTGTTCCCCACTCTGTCTCTGGTGAATCCTCTCACCCTCCCGCACATGTGGTCTGTACCCCTGTTCTTGTATAAATCAATAAATCTTTAAAAAAACAAAAAGAATCATGAATCATGGAAGAAAGGATCAGACTTTGAAGCTGAATATTGGAGTTGTAATATCTTACCTTCCTATAGTATGTTATGCTTTTAAAGTTCCTCTACATTCAATTTATTTTATTCTTACACTACTTTGAGGTCTACAGGCCAGAGAATTAATGAACTTTGAAGAGGCTCTTTGGCTTCTCCAAATCTATAAGCAGGGCCTAGATCTTATAACCCTGTGTTTTAATGTAAAATGTTTTCTTTCTAAAGGCAGTTCTTTAAACCCAGGTCAGGGAGAGGATGAGAGATATGAGTCAAATTATACTAGATGACTATCCTCTCCTCCTTCTAAACATAGGACATACAACTGGAATTTATATGTGCATAAACTCATTTGTTTCTCTCTATTTCCTATCTCAGATCAAATGGTCCTTTATTACAGTACAAGTTACCCAGAGTTGTTCCTCAATTATTCCTAGAATGTAGAAACTAGTATTAATTTCTTTGTCATGATACAGCCTAAAAATCATTAACTGATACTTTATCTCACAACTTTGTCTCAATCAGCATTTTACTCAGGCATTTTCATTATGCAGATTCATTAAAATTGTCTAAAAGGAGTGGGCACTGTATTCAAACAGTTTAGTATGAAATCTAGTTCTTGTCTTAGGGAAACTACATATTGTATTCATACTACATAAAGAACCTATAAGTCTTAGTAGCCAGTTTTCTTCCTACTGCAAAGAAATAGATTTGAAATTTGTTTTGTTTGTAATCATTAAAATGTTTCAATGAAACATCTATCACATATGTTGTTGATTTAAAAAAATTGAGACTGAGACAAAGCATTTCCAGAAACAATGCTGCTTTTGAAGTTTGGTAACAAGTAGGAGACATCAGTGTTTCCAAGTATAGGACATTATAGATCAGTTTAATAAATTTCCAAATGTTTTATGACTCCAGTGATTAGGCATTAGAGCTAATTACTCTAAGTATTTTTTTCTTCAAAGCTTACTTCCTACTTTTAGTCATTCAACTGAAACAATTAGATTCACCAAGAGAAATGGGTAATGTCTTTTCAAACCATATTTCCCATAACAGTTAGTTTCCTGCAGCAAATCATTAGTCAACAGATGCATTTAGTTTTGAGTCTCAATCCAACTTCAAGCAATTATTTTGAAGGGCAAAAGTGTTTTTTCTTCCCTTTACTACTGAATATCTTCTCCTGTCCCTGATTAGACAGACACGTTATGAAAGAAATCATTTTGTTCCTGTGTAACTTGCATGCTACTTTCCTATTGTAACATCCTAGCATTCAGATGCCATGAAAGGTCATGGGGCAAGTAGTAAGAGAAGAGATTTCAAGTTCACTTTGTGATAAAAAAAAAAAATGACTGATCGTTGATATACTCAGTAAAGGAACCACTCCTGTTAATAAGAATGAGTGTCCAACAATTATATCACCTAGGAAATTACATGCTCCAGAGTTGACAAATTATTGGGGAACCCCCCTACCTCCCAACTGTCTTTTGTTTTATCCCCAAATATAAAGCAAGTATACTTTAGTGACATGATTTTTTTTCTGGCACCTTTCCATAGCCAATTCCATTCATGCAGAAAAAGGATGAAATTCCATCATTCGAGCATGACATCTCAAAATTCAAACTTAATGAGAGCTTTGGCAGCTTCTGTCGAAGGCAGACAGTGATTAACAAAACACTTCAGAGTACAAGGCACAGCAGTGCTCAAAGAAAACAGTGATGATCTCCACTTAATTGTAGAAAAGCCCAAAGCATCTGCCAGCCGAGGAGAGCTGGAGCCATAAGGAGCTATTGCTCAGATAGGCTGTCATCTCCAGAGATCAACAACCATATGCTCAGCTCAAGCACAAACTCCAAAGAAGTTAATTTTCTGACAAAATACAGGGATAAATATGACATTCAAACAAGTGTGCTCACCCATCCTGAACACACGTTCATCTGCACGCATCAGATTTATGCATCGTTTAAACACAAGCAAATATAATTTGTTTGGAACACAAACATTGCTGCATGAGTACAGGTATAATTAATCTTTGTCTGCTCCACAGGTTCTTGTGTTCTACTGGCTAACCACGCTTTCACAAACTTTTGATGAATGGAGAAGTCACTAGTTGCTTCATACCTATATACCCACTACATCCTTTCAAGCTCTTGAAATTAATGCAACTTATTTAACTCAAGAGGAAAATAAACCTTATAATTGCTATGATTTTAAATGTGTGCGCGTGCACACACACACACACACACACACAAGTCTATCTTTCTTTCTACCTACCTACTTACCAAACTCTGAAAGTAAAGCTGAGCTGTTGGTAAAATATATCTAGATTATAATCCAGCAAACAGAAACTAAATTTACACCTGGGAGGTGGACATTTCTCAGGATAAACTCACCAGAAAAATTATTTATTTGTAATTGTGGTCATGATGTATTCTAACTGAAAATAGCTCTCCCATGTATACAAGAAATATACATGTTTAAATTTGTTTTTGTTTTTTTTCTCTTATTAAAAAAAGGAGAAAGTAACACAAGGTAAAAGCAAGAAAATAAGTTAAACAAAACAACAAAGAGGGTGTTGAACATAAGGCCTATAAATATTAAAATATAAGCTGCATTCTAAAGGAGAAGGAAAAAATAATAGAGGACATACCCCCCACATCTTCCCATCGTTTAGAGTGAGAGGCAAGTCCTCTTCAAAAATTCAATGTGTAGCCTCAGATGGATTAGTGCCGGCAGACTATCAAATGCACATGTCTTGAAAACAGGTGTATGATTTAGCATTTGCACACTAGCCAAGCAGTAGTTAATTTTTCAAAGGTGAACAACCACAGTCCTTACAAAAACTAAAGCATGGCAGCTGGTGACAAAGTGCTTCAGTAGCAAAACAAACTCTTGTTTACAAAAAAGCACACTGCCCTTCCAAAAAGGCCTTTAGATTCATTCTTCATTTATATCAACATCTTCCAAGATGACACCCGCAAGTTTAAGTCTTGGCTTATTTCTGATTGTAGCCCTTCTCCCCAGGACAGAGGTTAAGCTGGGAGGCTTGCCCATGCCAGGCACCTTCTAGCTTGCAGTTCCAGCCCAGAGGAGAACAGCACCCACCGCTGGGGCAGACTGGGCGTGCAGGGGAGCGCGTCCCCGGCACCGGCATTTTGCAGCAGGGACCTTTCTTGCTGGAGACTGTGTGAACCCAGCAGAAGGCTCACCAGGAGACAGAGGTAAGCTGGGAGGCTTGCCCATGCTGGGCGCCTTCTAGCCTGCAGTTCCAGCCCAGAGGGGAGCAGCACCCACCGCTGGGGCAGACCCGGCATGCAGGGGAGCGTGTTCCCGCATCGCCATTTTGCAGCAGGGACCTTCCTTGCTGGAGACTGTGTGAACCCAGCAGAAGGCTCACTGAGGAGACAGAGGTAAGCTGGGAGGCTTGCCCATGCTGGGCGCCTTCTAGCCTGCAGTTCCAGCCCAGAGAGGAGCAGCACCCACCGCTGGGGCAGATCAGGCGTGCAGGGGAGCGTGTCCCCGGCACCGGCATTTTGCAGCAGGGACCTTTCTTGCTGGAGACTGTGTGAACCCAGCAGAAGGCTCACCGAGGAGACAGAGCAGGGACCTTTCTTTGCTGGAGACTTGTGAACCCAGCAGAAGTTCCCCAGAGGAGCCAGTGGTGAGCTGGGAAGGTCGCCCAAGATGCCGGCCAGTACCAGCAACACAGTGTCACAAGGAATACGGCAAATTAGAAAACAGGCAGTAGGGAGTAGAAAAACCACATGCAACCCAGCAACTCCTCAGCAAAAAAGCACACCGCAAAAAGAAAACCATCTACCAGATTGCAACGACAGTAACTTGGAAGAACTTCTGAGCCTTCCAGATAGAGAATTTAAAATTGCTGTGATTAAAAAACTGACAGAAGTCATAAAGGAAAACAATGATAAGGGGAAAATAATTAATGACCAGAAGAATGAAATTGAGTCCCTAAAGAGGGAAGTAAAAGAAATGCAGGAGATCAAAGAATTAATGGAGACGCTAAAGAACTCTGGGAAAAGCAATGAAAGCAGAATAGATGAAATGGAAGAACGAATAAGTACTCTTGAAGACACAGAAATAAAAAGAACTAAAACAGAAAAGGAAGGAGAAGTACGAAGGAAAAAGACCGAAGAAAGACTTTGGGAACTATCTGACTCCATGAGGAAAGGAAATATAAGAGTTATAGGAATCCCAGAAGGAGAGGAGAGAGATGTAGGAACAGAGAAAATATTCATGGATATAATTGAAGAGAACTTCCCAAATGCGAAGAAGGATCTGAAAATTGATATACAAGAAGCAAGAAGAACACCAAACTTCCATGACGAAAGGAAAAACACAGCAAGACACATAATAGTAAAGCTCCCAAGAATCCAAGACAAGGAAAAAATAATGAAACTAACAAGAGGGAAGAAACAGATAACATTCAAAGGGAAACCAATCAGACTGACATCAGACTTCTCTGAAGAAACACTACGGGCAAGGAGAGAGTGGAGGGACATAGGCAACAGACTCCAAGAAAACAAATGCCAACCAAGAATACTCTATCCCGCAAAGCTCTCCTTCCTCTTTGAAGAAAGAATATGGACCTTCCCAGACAAACAGAAACTCCGGAATTTTATTACGACTAAACCCCCACTCCAAAAAATACTACAAGGAGTCCTAAAGCCAAAACCTCAGAGGGACGAATAACAACAAAAGAAGGCCAAAGAAAGTTATTAAAAGAATAAATAAATAAAATCAAAAGAAAGACAAACACAATGGCAAATACAGATGATAACATATCAATACTAACTCTAAATGTAAATGGACTAAACTCTCCAATAAAAAGACACAGAGTTGCAGGCTGGATTAAGAAACAAAACCCAACCTTTTGCTGTCTCCAGGAAACACATTTAGCTGCAAAAGATAAAAATAGACTCAAAGTTAAAGGATGGAAAACAATTCTACAAGCAAATGGACCAAAAAGAAGGCAGGAACAGCTATACTCATATCAGATAAAACAGATTTCAAACTTAAAAAGATAAAAAGAGACCCCAGTGGTCATTACATTATGATCAAGGGGACAATACTTCAAGAAGAAATAACACTCATTAACATACATTCACCAAACAAAGGAGCACCAAAATATATCAGACAACTATTGGCATCTCTGAAAACAGACACCAGAGAAAACACATACGTAGTGGGAGACTTCAACACACCACTATCAACAATGGATAGATCAACAAGACAAAAAATAAGTAAAGACACTAAAGCTCTAAATAAGGATCTAGAGTACTTGGGCTTAACAGACATATATAGAACACTAAACCCAAAAAAATCTGAGTATACATTTTTCTCAAGCGCACACGGATCATTCTCTAGGATCGATCATATACTGGGGCACAAGACAAACATCAACAGATACACCAAGATTGAAATCATACCAACCATCTTTTCTGACCATGAAGGCATCAAACTAGAAATAAACCATAAAAAGAAGGCAAGGTACTCTCCTACCTCGTGGAGATTGAAACCCACACTACTGGAAGTCCACTGGACTAACGAGGAGATAAAAGAAGAAATTAAAAAATTCTTTGAATTGAATGACAAGGAGGACACCAATTTCCTAAATGTATGGGATGCAGCAAAAGCAGTAATAAGAGGAAAATATATAGCAATAGATGCTCACATCAAGAAACAAGAAAGAACTCAAAGAAACAACCTAATCTCGAAGCTCAAAGATCTAGAAAAAGAACACAAAAAAACCCCAAAACCAGTAGAAGAAAAGAAATAATAAAAACCAAAGCAGAAATAAATGAAATCGAAACTAAAAAAACAATCCAAAAGATCAATGAAACCAAGAGCTGGTTCTTCGAAAAAAATCAATAAAATAGATAAACCCCTAGCCAGGCTCACAAGGGCAAAAAGGGAGAAAGCACAAATAAATAGGATAATAAATGAAAGAGGAGAAATCACAACGGACACAGCAGAAAACAAAAAAATAATTAATAACTACTATGAACAGTTATATGGAAACAAGTTCAATAATCTAGAGGAGATGGACAAATTCCTACAACTCTACAATCACCCAAAGCTAGATAAAGAAGAAATAGAACACCTAAACAGACCAATTACAATTAGCGAAATTGAAATGGTAATCAAAAACCTCCCCAAAAACAAAAGCCCAGGACCTGATGGATTTACAAATGAATTCTACCAAACATTCAGAGACGAATTGGTGCCTATCCTTCACAAACTCTTCCAAAAAATTGAGAAGGAAGGTATAATACCTAACACGTTCTATGAAGCCAACATTACACTAATACCAAAACCGAACAAGGACAACACAAAAAAAGAAAACTATAGGCCAATCTCCCTAATGAACACTGATGCAAAAATCCTCAATAAAATTTTAGCTATCAGAATCCAACAGTGTATCCATAAGGTAATTCACCACGACCAAGTAGGATTCATTCCAGGGACACAAGGATGGTTTCACATCCGAAAATCAATCAACGTTATCCAACACATCAACAAAAAGAAATATAAAAACCATATGATAATATCAATAGATGCTGAGAAAGCTTTCGACAAAGTGCAACACCCATTCATGATAAAAGCCCTTGAAATTCTTGGGATACAAGGAATATACCTCAACATCATAAAGGCCATATATGACAAGCCAACAGCCAGTATCATTCTCAATGGTGAAAAGCTGAAAGCAATTCCATTAAGATCTGGAACAAGACAAGGATGTCCACTCTCACCACTGCTTTTCAATATAATACTGGAAGTCCTAGCCAGAGCAATAAGACAAGAGAAAGACATCCAAGGAATCCAAATAGGAAAAGAAGAAGTCAAACTATCACTCTTTGCAGATGATATGATAATATACATAGAGAACCCCAAAAAGTCCACAGAAAAACTAATTCAACTCATCAATCAGTTCAGTAAAGTGGCAGGATACAAAATCAACACGCAAAAGTCAGTAGCCTTCCTATATACAAACAATAAATCTGAAGAAGAAAAAAATCAAAAAAACCATCCCTTTTATTATTGAAACAAAAAAATCAAATATTTGGGAATAAATCTAACAAAAGAGGTAAAGGACCTATACAAAGAAAACTATAAAACACTTAAAAGAAATAGAAGAAGACACAAAGAAATGGAAAAACATCCCCTGCTCATGGATTGGGAGAATAAACATTATTAAAATGGCCATCCTACCAAAAGCAATCTACAGATTCAGTGCTATTCCAATCAAAATTTCAATGTCATTCTTCAAAGAAATAGAGCAATTATTGATGAAATTCATATGGAATCACAAAAAACCCCGAATAGCCAAAGCTATCCTGAAGAAAAAAGAAGGGAATGGAGGCATCACACTTCCAGACTTCAAACTCTACTACAAAGCCATAATCATCAAAACTGCATGGTATTGGAACAAGAACAGACATACAGACCAATGGAATCAAATAGAAAATCCAGAAATAAACCCACAGGTTTATGGTCAACTAATATTTGACAAAGGAGCAAAGACTATGCATTGGAGCAAAGAAAGTTTGTTCAATAAATGGTGCTGGGAAAACTGGGTCGCTACATGCAAAAGAATGAAGCTTGACCACTACCTCACACCATATACAAAAATCAACTCAAAATGGATTAAAGAACTAGACATAAGACCTGAAACCATAAAATACATAGAAGGAAATATAGGCGAAACACTACGTGATTTGCATATCAAAGACATCTTTACAGACACTTCACCCAAAGCAGTGATAGTGAAGGCAAAGATCAACAGCTGGGACTACATCAAATTAAAGAGCTTCTGCACAGCAAAAGAGACAATAACAAAAACAAAGAGAAACCCCACCAACTGGGAGAAAATTTTTGCACACAGCACTAATGATAAAGGACTGATCACAAAAATCTGCAAAGAGCTGATGAGACTCAACAACAACAAAGAAAATAACCCAGTCAAGAAATGGACAGAGGAGCTAAAAAGAAACTTCTCTGAAGAGGAAATGCGAATGGCCAACAGGCATATGAAAAAATGTTCAACATCACTTGCCATCAGGGAAATGCAAATCAAAACTACCATGAGATACCATCTTACACCAGTGAGAATGGCACATATTAAAAAAACTAGCAACAACAAATGTTGGCGAGGGTGTGGAGAAAAAGGAACTCTTCTGCACTGTTGGTGGGAGTGCAAACTGGTCCAACCACTATGGAGAGCTGTGTGGAGATTTCTGGACCTACTAAACATAGAGCTTCCACAGGATCCAGCAATTCCACTCCTAGGTATTTACCCAAAGAACACAGAAACATCAATTCCAAAGAACACCTGCACCCCTATGTTTATAGCAGCACTATTTACAATAGCTAAGCTTTGGAAACAGCCCAAATGCCCAAAAATAGATGACTGGATCAAGAAGATGTGGTACATATATACCATGGAATATTACTCAGCATTCAAAAAAGATAAACACGTGCAATTTGCAGCAACATGGATGGTGCTGGAAGGGATCATGCTCAGCGAAATAAGCCAAAAAGAAAAAGAAAAATACCGGATGGTCTCACTCATAGCAGGAATCTAGAATACTCAAATAAGGGACCAGGAAAATGAATAACTATAAGAAAGTGAAAATCAAAATCAACAAAAACTATGAACCAGAGACACTTTTTGGGGTGTGGGGGGCAGCAGGGGAAGGATTGGGGTCAGAATGGGGGGATTGCAATTGTATGGGGAATATAAAAATAAAATTTATTAATTAAAAAAAAAAAAAGAAAATGTCATATTGTCACATCTATATATAAACTTTGTTAGAGTTTGAATTAACTTGATATCTTATAATTTGGTAATTATGATGTTGTTGTGTGTTATTTTTCAGAATTTTCTTCCAATTATAGAAATGAATTGTGCTTATGATAGAAAATTTGTAAAATATAGACAAGCACAAAGAGAAAAGCTCAAATCATCTTTAAAGCCACAATCAGTAAAACACAATAATTTCACATATATCTCATACCATTGAACCCATGTTAAAATAGATTTTTTTATTCCCTGTACTTTTAACATGCTCATATTATCATAAAGATTTGAAAAAATTTTTAAATTGCTGCTTAAAATTCATTGAATGGATGGACTATTTTACCATTCCCTTACTTTTTCCCCCATTTTTTACCATTATAATAACACTGTAAAGAAATTCATTAAATGGTGTTCTCAAATTATTTCAATTGTAATTTCCTGGTAGATCAATATATATTTTTTTTGGATTCCTGATATATATTACCAAATTTCTGCCCATAATGTTAAAGGCAATTAGTTTCTCACTGACTATACATGAAGATTACCATTAAATGACATCTTCATTTATAGGTATTCTTTTTTAATTAAACCATAATCTAGATTATTATATCAGGATAAGTGGTTTGTGGTCTGAGGAACAAAAATGAATATAGCAAAACTGATAAAAACACATCTAAAGCAAGCTGATTTTGGACAGAAAGAATACTCACAAAAACACTTTTTAGATAAAGATATTCACAAATAAATACTATATGGAAAACTGTAAGAAGATTCATACTTTTGTTTTAGAATGGAAATGTCACAGATTTGGACTAATATATATTTATACACTTTGCATGATAAAAATGGAGGAAAGTTTATAAATCAAAACAGAAAAGGTAATGCAAAATAATTCTGAAGAATAATACATAGTAAAGGAAATAGGCTTGACACCAAATTACATGTTAGTCTTGGTTTAAATATATATATTGTTTTTTATAAACTTTTTCAAGTCTGCCATTAAGCATGCACATACCTACATTAAATAACTTTGCTTGAACATTCCAAATCCTTGATCTAAAGCAGTATGTTATCTGTCACACTTCATAAAATAAAGACTCTGAATGCTGCTGCATCAATTTCTGCACCACCCTCGTCCCATTTAGCTGATTTGACTTCCATCTCCACTATTTTAATAAAAACACTTTTCTAAGAAAACAGCAATTTGTACTATTGAATGGTTTTATTTGTTTCTTGCTTTCCTTCTCTTTAATTTGGAATTCCTTCTTAAAACCATTTCTAATAAGGGGCCTCCCTGGTGGCACAAGGGGTTAAGCATCAGCACTATGAAGCTATCTGGAGCTACTGCAGCACGAGTTTTATCCCAGCCAGGGAGCTACCCACATGGTGCAGCAGACCTCTCCTGTCTTTCCTGCTGCTCCCCTCAGCAGTATATTTCAGTCAATCCACCTGTTCTGCTCCCCACTCTTTCTCTGGTTAATCTCTCACCCCCCACATCTCTGGCCTGCACCACAGCTCTTGTATACAAAAACAAATAAATCTTGAAAAAAAAAGAAAAAAAATTTCTAATATTTCTAATATGTCAAGCACACTCTCCACTCTGCCTTTGCCCCTGTATTTCTTTCCTCTGAGAATGAGTGCTCCTTCTTCTCTCTCCATCTATTGACATATTCAATTTTTTTAAGAAATAGTAAAATGAACACCTGCTCCAAAAAGCTTTCTTCATATTTCAACTCCAAAGGACATGGTACACATTTAGCATTGGTAAATTGTCACCCATTAGTACTATTTGATGAATATGTCTTAGTTCTCCAAGTAGAGAACTTCTTAAAGGGATAATGACTAGGAATCGTATATTTATGCATTTATTTGCCTATTATAATTCATTCTTTTCAAAGAAGACCTCCTAATGGCACAGTCCAAATATCTTATAAGGGTTAGATAATGCTAGTATTTTTAATAGTCTATAATTAAAACTCCACTGCATTTATTCATAGTCCTTTCTGTGTTCTGCATTCATTTCTTGTTCTATCATTCTGACATTATCATGAGTATTCTCCCATCAAATAATGAGTCTAAAGAATTACTATAATCTCTATAGCATAATAAATACTCAATAAATTGAAACTGAATTCTCTTTCTTGCTTCCATTTTCAGTGCTTATTACTTCATTTTGTGTAGAAAATTGCCATTCTGGGCCTCCAAGTATCTGCCTTATCTTCCTGTTTTTGGGAATCTCCCTCCCACACTGTATTATACAGTCAAATGTGTTCTAACATGACATATGTGTCCTAAAAAATTGCCATGCTATGCAAAGTTAGACAATAAAATCACTAGGTTTATGGGATAAATGGGGCAAGGGGCAGTAATTCAGCATTAACACATTAAAAAAATTAAAACCTAGCAAAAAGAGTAGCACAGTTTTCAACATGTCAAATGGTTAAGAAATATGTTCATACTGTTACAGGGCAGCCCCACCAATACTACAATAAATATGGTACTTTATCTTGATAAACACCTAAGATTTGCTTATATTTGAGTGATGACAGGGACGTAGCATGAGCTACTGTGAAGTGGTATGAGAAGGGTTATGTGAAGCTGGAAGGAAGGTTGCAAGACCAGATGTGGATGGGTGTGACTCAGACACAGTGAACTGAGGTACTATTAGATGTCTGAAGTGTGTTGGTGGGTGAGTGGGTTTTGCGTATTCCTAAGTGGTTCAGTTCAGCTGAGTGCAGTTTTCTGCACTCACCTAGACTTTCACACATTCATAATTAAAGAAACAAGCTTTACGCTCAAACTGTTCCCCAATATATCAATTGAAATTTGAGTTTTCAACTTAAGAGTTAGAACAGAACTATATGTATATAGTTTAAAGCACAATCTTTAAATGTGCTTTTCTCTCCCATTTGCTGGATGCCCCAAATAATATCAGCTTTATGTGAAACTCAGAATAAGAACAAACTCTTTATATGTTTCAGGTTTAATGCACGTTATTATGTTTATTTTTTAAAAAATATTTATTTATTTATGCATACAAGAAGTGGGGTACAGGCCAGAGGTGTGGGGGGGTGAGAGGATTCACCAGAGACAGAATGGGGAGCAGAACAGGCAGACTGAGTGAAATACACTGCTGAGGGGAGCGGCAGGCGAGTCAGGAGAGGGCTGCTGCACCATGTGGGTTACTCCCTGGCTGGGGATTGAACTTGTGCTTCAGAGGCTGCGGACAGCTTCATACGTTGCACCTTAACCCTTTGTGCCACCAGGAAGGCCCTAAGTTATTATGTTTAATAAGTATTTTTCCATTCAACCAGTGGATCTGTTGGCACCACCCATAACTGTGGTGGGTTGAACTGCCATCTAGGGTTTGTTTCACACACACACACACACACACACACACACACACACACACACACACACATACACGTATACAGTGATGTAATTAAGAGTTCTTAGCAAAATTATGTCTTCTACAAATAGTTGTTCTCATTTTGAGAAGTATCTCCTGACTTTTTCTATCCTTCATTATTATATAACATGTAACCATATGCCGTCACCTGTTTAGTGTTATTCAAAACCATGAATGCAGATACACCTACCATTATTGACTGACAAATGAAAATCTTACTTACTGTAAAGATCAGGAGAGCATGAATGAGCAAGTAAGTTGCAGGAAAATTTCACTTCTGCTCTTAACATGACAAAATCCTTGACATGTTTCTACTGATATCTCATTCCACACTTACGGATTCATGAGGCATTCCCTGGAATTAGTTAACAAAAGATGAAAAAGCTAATTTGGTTTACAGGTGGCTTTGTACCATAAACTAGCCCCAACTAGAGTGTATCCCAAGGACAGGCTCTGAATCACAGAGAAGAAAATCCATGGGGTAGAACTCTGTATGACACATCTCATTCCCCTAGACCTAGAAGGAGGCATCTGATATAAAGCCTCATACAATGCATGGGTAGTGACAAAATATAATCAGATGGTCAGTGATTCAAAATATTTGAGTATCAATAGCACACTAGTTTAGTGAACTGTATCTGCCATATCTCATGAATTAGTCTCAATGTGAAAGGTTGTCTGTCTTTATAAGTTCACTCTGAAAGGGAACTGCTAAGAAAATAAAATCTTTCCTGTTTCCTGCTAAAGAGTCATAGGCCTGGTGCAGTAAATAATGCAAAGTAAGTGTAAATAACAAGTTTGCTTCCTTAATAAGCATATCTAAACAAGGTTGCATTTTAAGAAGGTCTGACAGCTGGCCAGGCCGATTGATCTCCCAGGCCATCCTCCAATATCTGCATCTTTCCCCCTTTTGTCAAGAATTTTGGTGCTTACTGACCGATGTTCTCAATGTAAGATGATTGTGTATAAAAGAAACCATTTGTCTCTAGATGGGTGCTCAGACCTTACCGGGCTACCCACATCTGAGACCTCATGCATGAGTAATAAAGCTTCTCCTGACTTCACCATTCCTGAAGTATCGCTTGTTCTTCCCTTGCCTGGGGAAAAGGCTAGAATTTATTACTGCAACAACTCCACTATCAAAAATGTTCTCAATAGTCAGGAAGACAAGATACTCTTCCCTGTGAACGCCAGTTAACTTCTTTTTGATAGCAATCCCTAAATCCAGTACTTTCACAATGAGTTTCACAAACAAAATACTAACATGACAAAGACAGAGATAATATATGAGCTCAATTGAATGGATTCCGCTATTCCAAAATTGCTCAATATCAAGATGCCAGCATCACATCATCGGAGACCCTCAAATGTTGCCATAATAATATTTTAGAATTAATTATCTACATGATGGCTTGATAAACAATTTTCGTTATGGAGAAATCAGTTTTGGCTCAATGGAAAAAAAACAAAAACAACACTCTGGATCTGGATCTTTCTTAACCTGCCTACCACGTTTCTGTTAGCAAAATTATCTAGTTTCTTACTGGTTGCCTCATTCATCATCATCAAGGACTCTGCATCCTAAGTTAGTGATAACTACAAATTTTATTGTTTAGACCATATCTATTATTCAGAAATAGAAGAATTTATAGAATTGAAAAATAGTCTATTAAGTGCAGTGATGTAAGTAGACAATGCCGTAAGCCATGGATTGCTAATTGTTTGTTCTGAACTAGCATCAGTATATGAAAAGATGGGGTTGCTACTTATTGAAATGTGAAAACTGTAGGAGAAGGATGATAGAGTTTCAGAACTTTATTTTGACACTTTGAATTTGAAGTGCCCATTTGAAGTGCCCATTAGATATTGATGTGGAGACTCAGGAAAAAGAGGTCTGGAAAGGATGTGTTTATATGAAAGGCATCAAATAAATGATGTTTAAAGCTAGTTAATTAAATGAGCTTTACACCAGGCAGTGAAAGTTGACAAAAATGAGAACAGAGTCAGAGGTGCTGTAGAAGGCAGCCAGTCACCCCACCAGGTGGTGAATCTTTGCCCCTAGCTTACAAGTGGTAGGGAGCCTGGTACCTGAGCAACACAGGCTTCTGCCTACCCTATCAGCTCCTGAACCTGCAACTCCACATCAAACCACCCATTGGTAGCTAGAACCTCTCCCTTTCCCACACTGTTGTTTTCTTAGACATTTAGGGCAAGAGGGCAATGCTTAAAGAAAATTAAGTAGCCAGCTATACCCAGGATCCCAGGAAAAACTTGCCAGAGCTGATAAAGCCCAGAGGGGAGAAAGGCCACTCTCCTACCCCAATCTATAGGCAGGTCAATAAAGCCTGAGAAAGAAGAATCTAGAGGTGAGAAGGGGGGATTCCTCTAAATTAGTTGGTTTCTGGACTATAACCCAATTCTCCGAAATTGAACAAGCAGTAACACAAAAAAAACTACCAAATGCTCTCTCCTGCCCTAACACCCTGGGAGCACCGTAGAAAGGGGAGTGATTTAGAAACTGTTTCCTGACTGGTAAACCACACCCCAGTATTGTCTTCACAGTGTACCCCAAGGCCTCATCAGTAGAAGTCCAAGGCCGAGAACTAAGTGCAGCTTCTTTTTTTACATGTCCCTGTTCCACGTGCCTCCTCCAGGTCTTCTCTTTCCTCCTCCCAATTCTTCATTATCAGCTTTCTCTTCCAAGTCCTTTACAGCTTCCCCTGGGCGCTCAGTTCCCACACTTTCTTAGATGGGGTAGCGGACCTGGAACCTCCCCTTCCTATGGGGATTACACTGTTACAAATTGGTGCAGCATGAAGGATTTGAGACTAATTACCTTGTATGTAGTCTCCAGTCTCAGTATTTTTTTTTTTTGCCCATCCATGAAGTAGATGGGTAGTTATTAATACAAAAAGATTTGAGGATTTGTTAAACCACTGAAGATATATGGAGAGACAGACAATGGGAATGACACAGGATGTGGTTATAATAATGGCCCATACAATCTAACCCAGTGATGGGGGACAAGAATAGAAAAACTGGACAGGAAGCCTCACAAGACTAAAACCTGACTCACACAAGGAGGTGGGGGTCGAGGGGAATAACATGACCATTAACCCAGCTGTAAAGGTCGTGACCCTCAGGCACCAGTGCCTTATCACAAGGCATGAGACCCCAGCAGGATCAGATGCTACAGGGAGTGGAGCACAGACCTGAGGGGAAAGATATGGAGATTGGGCCCACCTTGGAATCTCTGATCCCTTTCTAGTTTTGCCTGTTACCCAACATCGGCAACAAGCAGGCCACTCCATGGAGGAGTGACCCCTCCCAAAGAGAAAAGGACTATATCAGTGCAGTCTCTGCACAGGCTGGGGGCAGCACTCCCACTGCCCACCTGTGACTATGCAGGTGCCTCTTTTCACCAACTCTCTCCCTCTGCAGGGCAGCAGCCTCCTGCCTGCCCATGATCAGGACCATGCCGGGACATCTCTTCAACTGACCTCCCCCAGCAGAGGCCGCTCTTCTCAAGGCTACCTGCCTGTGACCATGCAGGCCTCCCTCAGCAAACCCTTTCCCTAATAAACCTGCTCTTTAAATATAACTAATGTCTCTGCCTCATGGAGAAACTCCCCTGGGAATCTCGCCGGGTGCCGCTGAAATGGGAGCTCTGGTGAAACCTTTCCCAGAGTGAACCCAAGGACCTACACTCTACAAAACATCATTTTGGCGACCACAAAGGGACTCTTCATGTCATCTGGTGCCAACATCACCAGGAGAAGAGAAAATAAAGACCACACCTATCTCATCCTGCTATAAGCACTTAAATTCCATAGATTCTACCCTATTCAACTGGGCTCCCAACAAATGCTGTTTCTAGTTGTCATTTAAGCACTTGTTTGTGTCCCCTGAAGGGTAAGTTCTTTGAAGACACAAAGTATAAATGATCATCATTTCTTACTTTTAGAGTCATTTATTCTATTTGTGACTCACAAAAAAGAACTGTTTAATAACAAAAGTCCAATCAGGTAAGATCTAATTGGAAATACTAAATGACTTATGAATCCTGACAGCACCCCACCTAGCAAGTACAGAGGCCCTCCCTACAAGAGAAGTTCTTCAAAATGGAAGGTTTTCAGATTCAGAAAAAGGGTGGGGGAGGTGATAAGCAAAAGAAAAAGAAGGATCTTGTTGCAGGCAAAGCCACCTTCCTTCAGGAAAGGCAGAGGGGTCTTATTATGCAGATTACCTCAATAGTGCTGACCTGGAAACTCCTGAGGGTAGATTTGAATTTACAATTTTTAAAGAAGCTGCTACTAACAATTAGGTTATGTATGAAATCTTAGTGGACCTTGGTACAGACTGAGCTCAAAAGAAATCATCCCATGCTCCTGTGGGTTTTTCTGGGGCTAAATGAATACTCAAAATAGAATCGGATAGGCTAGCAAAGGAAAATAATCAATTAGTGACATTATCTATGGAGAATTCACATGGTTGTAAATTCTGAAAACTGATGGAGCCATCCAGGAATATTTATGCTGTGTTTTGGGATCTGGACATCTCCGATGTGAATATTTCACAGGACTGACATGAGGGGGTGACCTCATCCTTACTTTGAGAGTAGAAATGAGTCTTAGATAGAGAGAACATGTTTTCTGATAAACCTAGAATTGAATGAAACCCTCAAACTACATTTTTCTAGGTCACAAAAGGAAGATATTGATTGTTTCTATGATTAAGAGAAGGATGGAAATTTAAGAGGTATTCTCCTTTGATAAGAGAGTTGGGCAAGAACAGAAGCTTCTAGCTGTAAGGGCCCTCACTCCTCTCACAAAGAGTAATATGCATTTTGCAAGTACTAGTAATTGCCTTTCTGAGGCTCACAGGACCTTGATTGACCTCTAGTTCTCACACCAAGGAAACAGACAGAGCTGCACCTAGTGAGTAAAGTTTATCTGACATTTCCGGAGGACTGACCCCGCAGTATTGTTAGGGGGAAAGGATGTCCTGAGCTAATTCCATGCAGGCTTTGTGGACTCCACCCCCACTCCAGACCAAAGCCATCAAGACATTGGGAAAGACAAATCCAGTCACCACCAAAGGGAAGGTGGCTGGGACCTGAGGGTGGAGTTAAGCAGCCAGGTTAACACGTGGGCCTTGGGGTCTCTCGCTCTGTCGCTCGCCTCCTGGCTTCACGGCTCCTGGCTCACGGCCAGCTCTCAGAGTGCCATTTGGGATTCCAGCTCAACGGATCGGGTAGGATGCATTTAAAACTTTGTCTCCCACTTTTCTCCCTGAGTTGTACATTTCCTCACTTGCCCTTCTTTGTAAATTAACCTTTTATTAGCCTTTCGTGTGTGCCTGCAGTAGAGTATTGATAAGTCCTTTTAAGCGCACGGGTGAGGACGCACAGTCAGGCACCCCGTTTTGTATCAGGGCTACCCTGTAACAGTATGAATGGCACCAGTTTGGGCATGTTGTTTCTTTCTTTATCACACAACTACAATTAAGAGGTGACTTAAACTGTGCAGCAAACACATGCAGGAAAATTAAGAGGATGAATTTTGACCTTTGCAATCACACAGATAGATCTGGGTTTGATTCAACTTCTCCTATGTTTTCTGTCACCAAAACAAGTAACTAAACCTCTCCAAACCTGAGCTTCCTCATCTTTAAAATGAAGGTAACACCTACTGTTATAGGACAGGGAGAGGGGCAGACCAAACCCCGCAAACCTGCCTATTCTAAATGGGTTCTGCCATCCGCCGCATCAACACAAAACATATGAGACTTTAATGGGAAGGAACTTTAATACAATTAGGAAACAATACAGGAAAGGCAAAGAATATAGTTTCTAAATCAATCACCCAAAGTTACCCGTCCCCTCATGGGTAAAACTCCATCCAATGGGGATTGGCCCAGAGCAAGGCCCCAGAGCCTGCCACAAGTCTAAAGCACCTTCCAGTGGGGACCCACAGAAAAGGGTCAGAAACAACCAGACAAGCCCAGAAGGAAAAGAGCAAAATTAAAATTAAGATAAAAGCTGCCATTGTCACCTCCCCACGGGTCTCACCCACATCTGTGTCACCCAGTCCACGACCAAAAGACAAGCGCAGTTTCTTCACATGTCTCTAGGCTCCATGCGCCTCCTCCAGGTCTCCTTCTGGCTCCATCCTGCTCCATCCTCCCTCAGTCTACTCTGCAGCTTCTCCTCTCCCTGCTCAGCTCCACCCTCTCTTGGGTGGGGCAGGGAACCTCCCCCTTTCCTGGGGACCACCCTGTTACACTACTAAGGAACTTTTCAGTGAATATTAAACAAAGTAATAATGCATTTTATTTACTTCTACCTTGTACACCAGTTTATTCTTAAAATGCAGTTACTTTTCTCCACTGTCAAGTTAACATACCTAAATTGTATTATCTGAAATGCTGGTTTCCCAGGGTACTGTGTAATAAAGTGATTCCATGGTCAAATACATTTTAAAATGTGTGTCTAACAAGGGTAAGCCTTTTTCTTGATTATAAAACTTCTCAGAGGAGTTGATATGTTAATATGCTTTTGAAATTTGAAAGAGGCTTATAGATGCAGTTTCTCCTGTGTATTTGACAGAATCAATATTTCCCAAATATTTAAAGGGTCTGCTATTTTGTTGTTGGATTTAGAGGTTTCTGGATTAGGAGTGCTTAGGTTCTTGACTATGGTGTAAGAAGAATTCACAGGCATATCTTTTGCAGAAGCAAAAGTAAAGTTTACTTAGAGACAGAATAAAAGGGCACGCAGGGAGCGGTCCCTGTCTAGCAGTCTTTGGTAAGAATACCTGGAAGGGAATCGTGGGGGCCCTGGTCTTAAATGGGGTACAGGAAATGTTCACTGTCTCCTTCTTAGGTACGTCGCTCAGGCACAACCAGGGTGTAGTTTATTGGCCCAGGCAGCAGGTTGGGGCAGGACAGATCATTAGGCCTGAGTTACCATTGTGTCAACCAGCTCTGCCCTTCCCTTGGGAGTGGAGGGGGGAATCATTTGGGTTTTTTTCAGGATATTACTTGTCTTGTTTAGGGGAATTGCCTTATTGTCCAGAAACTGCCCAGTTTCAAGGAATTGTCCCCCACTGGGTGCTTCTTAGTCTCCTTGGGCTTTATTGCCTGCCCTGCCTGAAGGGGCACCCCAGGACCCCTAAAACTGTATACTCTAAATGGGTTCTGCCATCTGATACATAAGAACAAGCATACTCTTAGTGTATAAGACCTTCAATAGAAAAAGAACTTTTAGAACTAGTAAGCAATAGAAAAAAGAGAAGAATATAGTTTCCAAATGAAGCACACATACCCTGTGGGTAAATGCCCAGCCAAATAGGATTGGCCCAAAGCAGGGCTGGCCCAAAGCAGGGCCGCTGATGCCCAAAAACTTGCCACAAGTATAAGGCACCTTCTGGTGGGAACCCATAAGAGAGGGGGCAGAAGGGGCCAGACAAGACTGGATGGAAAAGAACAAAATCAAAATACAAGATATCCACTACCACTGTCACCTTCCCCACAGGTTTTTCACCCACAACTTTGTCTCTTTCAGGTGTCTCCTTCTCTGTCCTCCAAGGCCCTGGTATAAGACCAAAGCCTAGAAAAAAGACAGATTCTTCCTCACCTGTCTTTCTGGTTCACGTGCCTCTTCCAAGTTCTGCTTCCTTTCTTTCCCAAGTTCTTTTTAGCTTTCCCTTGCTGCTCAGCTCCACCCTTCCTTAGGTGATCAGGGAACCTGGACTTGCCCCTTTCTATGCAGATTACACTGTAACAAGTAGACTGCCTTTCTGTTCTCAACATTTCTTGGCCCTCCCTAGGCTTTATCAGCTCTGGCAAGTATTACCTGGGATCCTGGGTGTAGCTAGTCATTTAATTTTCTTCAGGCATTGCCCTCATTGTCCTAAGTGTCTAACAATTTCACAAGATTCATTATTGTGAGAAAGTTTTAAACATTTCTCTATCTGAATTTCTGCTCTGAGAAGTCATTCAAGGATAGCCAAACTTAGTATACTCTATTTGACAGATCTAATAATGACTTTTTCAAAGGCCATGCCATACTTTTAAAGATCCTGCATGGTCATTTTTCAGGAAAAAGTTATTCTACAGCCTCTTGCAAAATCAAATTAGAAAACTACTAAGTATTGTCTTTTTATACTTAGAGAAATCCCCTGTTTTTCAAGTTGAGTTGACTTCCTCTTACTCAATATAATTTTGTTTCAATAAGCATTTTGTCACAATGATAAAATTTGAAAGTTGGAATACAAACCATTTCAAGTCTTCATTATTTACTAACTCAGCAAGTTTATATATAATCTGTTAAACTATTTTGGTTTCATAATACAGTTAAATAATTTTTTTGCTCAAATTATCTTTTTTATTACAGAGAAAAAAACAAGTCAGGTAATAATTGGATAAAAAGTTGTTAGAGGAGATTTAAAATAAAAAATCCAATTAGGGACTAGATTTAGAACTACATTGGAAGGAAAATGACTTTTTTCATCAAAATAATGTCATTCATTAAGCAATTACAAGATAAACCTTTTTTTAATTGAAATCACTTTTCTTCATTTCCTTTTAGAATTTACCTTATTGCACTAAAAAGGGCCCAAAAGTTTCTCTCCCTGTGTCTCCCTAATCTTTTATACAGTTAACCAAGATGTGAACAAACAGCAAAAAAAAAGATCATCACTCTTTTATATAATCATTTTTTCGTGGGTCTGCACACATATTTGTGGTCTACCTTAACCACTGAAAATTGACATTTCCTATATTCTTGGATTAGTGTGACATTAACGGGAGCTCCGAATTCTTCTAGTATCTCTTTCCCTTATTATTTTTATGCATCTTATGCTATTTTTAAAGTCATTCTGTTGAACATGTCATGACTGAATATGAGTGAATCCAAATATCAGACCTTTTAATATGAATACAAATGTCAGATTGCCGGGAAGTTTTTGTCAGTTGAATTTGATAACAGAGAACACAGCCCAAGTCCAGCCAATGGTAAAATGTCATCTCAACCAGGTTTCCCTATAAAAGTACAGATAATATACTGAAGCAATTCAAATGAATTCAGGAAAATACATGTTTCAGGTTAATTTTGAAAAGGAAGTAAAACTTGAGATATATAGAATCCAGTGTCAACTTAAGCATGATATGAAAGAAAATTCTAACTATATCTTCCTAGGTAATTTATCACTTTGAGATTGTTGTGATTACTTTAAATGTGATAAACTAAAACTTAAATAACATTTCTTCTCATGTTTTCGTTGTTGTATTTCTATCTTTACTTTCCTATTGGAAAGTCTATACAGGCAAGTCATTTAAATTTTCAGTAATCCATTTCAAAAACTCGAGAGGAAGGGACTGCTTTTGACATTCATCTTTTTAAATTTTGATGTGTACAGTTATTGGAGGAAATCATTAAGCCAATTAAAACAGGGTTCTAGAGAGGCTATAGGCTGTCAAAGATCAGTGGTCAGGCAGACAATAGGTCACTATCTGTGCATTCTTCACTCATATACAATTACAAGACCATACTCAGGCTCAGGGAATAACACTAATGGGGTTTATTTAACAAACAGGGTAAACAACGAGTTTCTAAGGCCAGAGGTGGCCAGGTAACTTACCCCAGATTGTGTGTAATATCCAAGAGTGCCAAGCAAAATGTCGATGGTTCAAATGGTGCGGTCCTGCCAAGGAGGGCCTGGAGCGCGTGGCAGCCATCAAGGAGCAGGCCAGGATCCAACTCATTGAAGCTGGAGGCGCTCACAGGCAGCATGTTGCTGCAGCAGTCCCCAGCAACAGTATGAAAGCCACCAGGATGGTCAGCAGCAGACACTGGAACAGACAGCTATGGAGGCAGCCACATCAGGAGGCAGTGCCCGATGATCAGATGATCAGATACACAGTGTGAACAGTTCTCAAAAGTGACTGTCACCCATCAGCAGTTCTGGGCAGCACCAGCCAATAGTGTTGGTCACCTTGTTCCCAGAGGCAGTGTTAGAAACACCAGCGTTGCAGCTCTCTGTGTGTTGTTGGCTCACACCAACAACAAACAGCTCTTGAAATACCAGGTCCCAGGCCCTTCGTGCTCTTTTCCGGTAGTTGCAGACACAGTTGGAGCCGCCAGGTCATGTAAAGTTTTTAGGCTTCTTGCTTCAGGGGTCGGCTGCTGGGTTTTTTTGTTTCCTTTGGTTTTGTTTTTGGTTCATTCTGATTGCACCTCATTGCTTCATTCTACCATCCAGGCACCAAATATAAAAAGGTTAGTACTGCCAATCATCAGACCTGCCAGTCATGGCATCCCCCCCAACTCCCCTTATACAACCCTCCTGCAGGCTGCAGGGAGGCCTGGGTGCTGCCCAGAGGCATAGCTCTGGGCAGCCAGGAGGAAACTCCTGCTGCGCTTTCCACTCTAGCCCAGCTTGCACCTGGGGGAGGGGAGGGGACATACAGGCCTCAACTCCTGGCACATGTGCACTTTTCAGAGGCTGCTTGCAGCTTAGCTGGTGCTGGGAAAGAGTCTTGCCCTGCTGCCAAGGTATGGGGCAGAAGTTTCCAGATGATCCTAGGGTGTAGCCCTTTGAGTCACATTTTAAGAGCAACAAACTCAGGTACAAGTCAATCAGATTCCAATTATCTTGGTCGGCCAGAAAGATATCTCCTTTTACATCATTTTAGGCTAACCTTCATTTTACCATTCAAGTGAAAATAACGATACTTAATGTGAGCTATATAAAGCTAAACAAAGACTTATTTTGCCTTTGCAGCATCCTGTGCTCTCAGCAACGTCAATCCATACTTCTTTTATTTGGGCGAATCACTTTCTCTTTGAGTGTGTGGAAGAACACCAGCAGAGGGAAGGATACTTAGTAGAGTCGTAGTATATAAATAGCTCTGTGGAGAGCATTACAAAGGCTCTGTTGTGCTATATCACACAGCAGAGCCAATAATGTACAATATGAAAAATCCCTGCCAAGTGCACAGAGAATACAGACAATGTTTGCCATTTCTCTGATCGGCGGCTTGTTATGTGTTGCAAGAGTTTATAGAGACAATCACAAACGTCTACCACACCCCAATGTCCTTCTATTAGAACAATAATACCAACAATATAAACCATAAACAAGCACACACAAACCCTTAAAAACAACAGCACAGCAGCAACAACAACAAAAAACGGAGGGTGGAAGTAGAATGGAAACAGAAGCATTTCTATAGAAACAGAAAGGGCCTCTCCACAAAGCACCAAAGCCTGGTATAACCACTTCGTTGAAGTTATCGTCTATTTTCTTAGAGCACATAAATCCACCAATTTGTGAAAGGGCTAGAACAACAGAATTTCAAAAGAAAGATTATATTTTGATAAATCATATGTATTCTGAGTACCTTATTTAAAATAGTAAAATAAAGGCATTTATTCTCCATGAAGTTTTTTGTGCTCCCCAGAGGATGAACTCCCAAAATCAAAATCACCGACTTTTGTTTTCAAAAAATGGCTCAGACTCAACAAGAAAATAAGATACTGGAAAGCTACCACTTGTAAAAAGTTGACAGCTGTGAAATCTTTTTTAAAATGGAGCTGGGCCTCCCTGGTGGCGCAAGGGGTTAAGACGCAATCTATGAAATTATATGCAGCCACTGAAGCCACGAGTTCTATCCCCGGCCAGGGACCTATCCACATGGGGCAGCAGACCTCTCCTGACTTGCCCGCTGTGCCCCTCAGCAGTGTATTTCAGTCATTCTGCCTGTTCTGTTGCCCATTCTGTCTCTGGTGAACCCTCTCACCCCCCTACAACTCTGGTCTGTACCCCAGTTCTTGTATGCATAAATAAATCTTTAAAAAAAAATAAAAATAGAATGGAGCTGGAAAACCATTACAAAGAAATTGCACTACCTGTTTTCTTGAATTGGCCAAAGACCTTTCAACTGGGCCCAAACTAATTGTTTTAAGAATTATCAAGGTTCCTAAATGTATACTGTGCTATAAGCCAATGTCACCTTAATATAAATTTAAAAAAAGATAAAAAATTTAAAAATGTTATGAAATTGTTTGAGAACTAATGACTATAGACTTTTAGTTAGACGATGGACCAATAATAGTTTATGTTCCTTAAAATAAATCAATTCTTTTTGTTACTCTCTTACTCCATCCTCCTCTTTTCTTCCCATAAAATCCCCAGACTTTGTCCCTCTGGGATAGGGCACATTTTAGGGTTTTAGATTCTCTATTAGATGTTGTATACCCAAATTGCAATCCTTTGATCCCAAATAAACGCTTTACTTTTTTAACTACCTCCTGAAAGTTTAGGTTGATACACTTAAAATTCTCTTTGAGCTTCTGTCCAATATTTGAAGATATGGTTCTAGCCACATAGTAGGCAAAAACATGTTCTGGGCATTCTTGACTATAGTTGTTTTCAGAAATATTTTCAATTTCCTTATGGAAAATTTTTCTTGAAAATTATCATGTTATTATATTTATTATGATAGTCAAAACAATAGTGCAATAATATCTTTTGAAATTTCTCTTACCTTCTCACTCAAATTTCTCCAGTCTGTTCTTTCCTGAGACTCTTTACTCTTTTATTTGACCTCTAGACCTCTGATACCCTCTTCTACTTCTGTTTTTTTATCCCGTTACTTCTAAAATTATTTATAATCCTTCTTTTGTTTTTAATCTTTCATTGCACAGATACCTACCACTGGGTTTCCCTCTTCTTTCTTAATTTCTGGCTCCACCCTCTTCTTTTCTTTTTCTGTTTCCTCTCTTCCTCTGTTTTATATTATTCATCTTCCCACCTCTCCCCTCTATAAGCATGAGGCAGCAGGAGAAAGTTTTTGAAATGATACCTTATAAATGTTATCAAGTTATAAATTGTCCCAAGAATAAAATGTTTGGGCTGAACCATTCCAGTGCTTGCAAAGTTCTTTTAGTGAAATTCAATCATACTTTATTACCCACTTCAAAATTCACCTGTACTAGAAAATCTTTTTCTCCTTCCTTAGGGAAAAAAAAAATATTTTCCTATTTGCCCCCAAAGAACTGTATATATGGTTCTATTTTAGAACTTTCACGTTATATTACAGAAGGTGGTTTGTGTATTAATTTGGCCTAATAATGTATGAACTTGATTGGAAAATATATGACTTATAGATCTACTTATCCTTTATACCCAAAATGATATCCTAAATCCAGTGGGTTTTAAGCAATTAAAAGTTAAATGAACACATGTACACAAATTGATTTGTTTCTGTTCTTGCTTTCCTTTTGTGGGGGAAGTTATCAACCTATAAAAATCAGATTCCTAATTTGTGAATTATAATTTTTTTTCCTCGGATGGTGAAATAACTCATTTAAAGCACCCAGCATAATATCGGGCACATAGCAACTACTCAGTTTGTGTTAGTTGTTCACCCCAGGGAAGGTAGACCCATCCTAATTCAATAGTTTTGGTATGGTTAGAATTTTTTTTTAAATAAAACTGTTAGAATTCTGTCGAACACCTTTTTTTTTTATGGTCAACATCATCCTGCAAAAAGTACTGCTGGATGTCTCATTAAATGATATGTAGATTCCCTAAACGTGAAGTTGAGGAATTTAAACTTTTCTGTAATGGGTATCATTGGGGAAACAGGAACTCCAGATGGTTCAAGGCAGCCAGCTGTCCAGGGAGCTTTACTTGATGAGAGCTACGGCCCGCAGAGAACAGTGAAAAGGTAAGGGTTTATCTGAAAGTCTGGCTCAGTGGCCTAAGTTAAGATTACTGTCACAGGAAATGTGAGATCCATCTTTCAATCCATTCATGAGTCATTTATTATTACATTTATCATTAAATGTATGATTGTAAATTATACTACATTAAAGACAATACTAGCCAACACTTGTTTTGCATATGATTATCTTTTTCTGGAAAAACCTTGTCTTCTTTTTAGTTTCATTAAGACAAAAAGTCAAAATATAAATTAAACCAAGAACATGATACAGAGTACTAGTGTTGTGCCTCAAATAAATATATCTATGTTACAAATTATTTCTTTGCACATTACTCCTGATAACCAACCATTTGTACTATGGATAGAGACATGCAAAAACTTTGTAGATATTTTTTCTTTCCGGCAATTAAGTAATTTTACTTTTACTCCTTACCTTATATATCTAAATACCTTTTCAAAAATATCCCTAAATTCTCAAAAATTTTGAAACTGCCTGTAAATAACAAAGGTTGTGTCCTTTCTCACTTTCATTAAATACATGAACCTTTGTTAGATATTACCTATTCTTTTTTTCATTGATCGTCTGTTTCTCCATTCTGTATTTGTATTATGTTTTTGCACTAATATCAATTTAAACTCATTCTGATTTATGTAAAGTAAGTTTCCTGTTGTTCTGTTTCCTGTTTTTACTTCTCTCAACTTATACACTCTTAAAGTAGCTGTTTTGTATGCAGTTCCAAAAACATTTGAAATAAGTACTGCTTCATTTTCCTCTCTTTGTGAGTGCACATACACTTCCAAAAATATCAAGCATTACCCTTCTTTTTCTTCCAGGTCTTCACACAGGCTTTCTCTTAACCTTATCTTCTTTCTTAGTCTGCCTGAAATCCTTGGCCATTGAGTAAAAAGATCTTGACAGCACCTCAAGTCTTTTGGGTTCATACTTTTGTTGTCTCTGTCCTACAAACACTTAGGTCTGGATGAGCCCAGTAATCCACACTCTTACGTTCTATAAACTGAGAAGTGGGGCCTCCCCGGTGGCACAGTGGTTGGGCGCTGGGCTGCCGGGCTGCCCGCAGCCTCTGCAGCGCTGGTTCGATCCCCGGCCACCAGCAAGGGTCCCACATGGCGCAGCAGACCTCTCCTGCCTCGCCTGCTTTTCCCCTCAGCAGTGTCCTCTGTCTGTCTGCCTGTTCTGTTCCCCACTCTGGCTCTGGTGAGTTCTCTCACCCTCCCGCGCTTTTGACTGTACCCAGTGCTTGTATAAATGAATGGATGAATCTTTGAGGAAAAAGGAAGGAAAAAAAAAAAGAAAAAAAAAAAACCTCAGAAGTGCTAGATAAGATTAAAAGATCATGACATTTGATATCCTTATAAACATATGACTTGTGATTTTAAGAGTGCCCTTCTAGAGGCTCAAAGAAAACCATTCTTATCCCTCTGGATTCTCCCAGGTTGGCAAATAATCAAACAATCAGGTACACTGATAAAAGAAAAAGTTAAAAAGAAGTTTAATAATAGCAACATTACCTCCTGTATACATGAGAGAGACCCAGACTGGCTGAGTAACTTGCTGATATGGCTTCAGATGCTGTCTTAAATGATGTCAGTAAGACATTGGAGATTGAGGGAAGAAAGGGAAATTTCAGTTAAGAAGTTTACCAAGGAAGGCACAGGAAACAAAAGGTATGAGATTTGAAGTTCTGTGTTCTCCATTGAGATAAAGAAAGTAGGCCTTCCTGGTAAAAGAACTTACAGAGATAAGTTTACACAGAAATATCTGTTTCAGGGCCTCCCTGGTGGCGCAGCAGTTGGGTACTGGGTTGTGACCGGGTGAGGGTCCCACATGGCGCGCAGACCCTCCTGCCGCCCGCTGCTCCCCTCAGCAGTGTACTTCAGTCCTTCTGCCTGCTCTGCTCTCTGCTCTGGCTCTGGTGAATTCTCTCTCCCTCCCACACTTCTGACTGTACCCAGTGCTTGTATGAATAAATAAATAAAAACCTTTTTTTAAAAAAAAAGAAATATCTGTTTCAATACAATCTCTACCCAGACTTCAGAGAAATCAGCCCTTTGCCAAAAACATATTTTTGGATTTTGCATACCTCAAGATTGAGATGTAATCTTCAATACTTTTTATTAGTACCCTTTTCCATTTCTGGAGTAGTTGTTTCAATACTTCATTATTCCCTTAAAAACAACAGTGCTCATTTATTTAGTTACTCCAAGTATACACTTGGCCTCTGATTTGTAGAGAAAACCAAGCCATCTGAATGTTAATTCTTCACCTCTTTGTCTCTTACCTTTTTTAAAAAAGTATTTATTCCTCAAACATTATAACCTCATCTCATGCTACTTCCAGGGAAGAAATGGCTCTACTATTTAAAGAACAAACTTTTGCCTTTTACCCAGATCAATGGTTCTTCACAATTTCAAATTTTTACATGCTTTATGTTTGACATGATAATAGAAAAGAAACAGGGAGTTTTTCATAAATTGTTTAATGTCAAAGAACACATTTATCCTGAAAGATGCCCTTATACTTTCATTGGCATTAAATATTTTATAAATTAAAGGAACTATGACATGCAGTGGATTTCTTTAATGTTTCTTCTCTCAACTGGATTCCTTCAATCATCTTCCATTTGAAAAAGAGAGAAAGAAGAAAAGACTTAAAAAAAAAATTCTTGCCTACCCATATATCTATGTCACACCTTTTTCTTTTTTATTTCTTGTTCTGTTAGCAAGCAAATTTGGTAATGAAAGAGGGTGTTCAAGTTTATGTGTCACATTCATACTTAATAACTGGGGAAAAGACCCTAAAGCAGACATGAAGAGGAAATATTTTAAAAGTTTTATTTATAAAGGGAGTGTAAAGGGGAGAAGAGAGAGAGGTTAATTGGCTGACACATACTACCAACAAAGGCATTTGAGCTGAAACCTGCCTGCAAGACAAATCCTGAAAAGCAAGAGAACAAGGCCCACCTGTCTTCCCTCTTTTAAAAGTCACCCCAGCTACTCAGTTCCATCCCTAGTTCTCAGCAGTCCTCCCACACAGTCAGCAAGTCCTGCTCATGGTATGCTGGAAGTTGTGGCGCGATGTCACAGGCAAGGACTTTGGGGCACAGAGTAAAAGCTGTACCACTAGGTTGCTCTAACAGTGCCTTGTACAGTCATGCTTCACAAAGAATAATATGCAGCCACTGTTCAATTTCTACAATTCCCAGTCACTTCTTAGCCACTAATATTTGACTCCTGTTCACAGATATTTTGCTTTTGTTAAGGTTAATAATCATCTCCTGTCACCAAAGCCCAGGGTCACGTTAAAATCATTTTCCTTCATACCAAAGACACCACTGGCAGTATTGACCATTGTCATATCATCAGAAGATCCCCCTTAGCTTTGATAATGCAACTTTCTCTTGGTTCTTTACTCACTTTCAGGCATTCTTTGACCTGTTTTTTAAAGATCTGTCTTTTCTGAAAGTTTCTTAAGTTTTCATGTTCCTTTGTGTTCCCCTCTTTGTTTATTTCTATTCTCATATTCCTCACTCTCTGTGTAATCTCATTCCTATTCCTGATAGATAATCTGTGTCTCTGATTGTACATATATAATATCTGACATATATCTATCTATATGTAGTTATATAGATATATCAGTTCTCTTTAGCTACAGATACTCAGATACTATAGCTACAAACCTCTACTGTTTATTTGTTATTATGCATTTTTTATTCATATATCCTGTTAACCTCCAGTAACTTAAATATATGCAAAATATGAATTTTCTGTTATTGCTACATATTTTCTCTTTCCATATGTCCTTCAAATCAAAACATATGAATATTTGGTCAGGTCAGAACCCCTAAACTTGTTATCCCATTCGGAATCCTGAACTAGTTGTACAGCTCATACTTTTGAACTCATTGTCCAAGTCAGAAAGCTCCTCTTCATTCTCCAGCCATCCAGTTACAACTTGCAAATCCTTCCTCTCTTCTCCATTCTAATGCCACATTAATTGGTTTTCTCTTGATTTTTTGCCTTGATTAGAGCAATATGATTCTATTTTTTGCCTTGATTAGAGCAATATGATTCTAATTTCAACTTCATTCAAAATGAGCTTAGAATGAACTTTCTAAAACTGCTATATTATACTTTCTACAATCTACAGGATGAAGTGCTATCTTAACTGTACTTTTTAAAGCCCCCCTATCTCTCCCATTATATTTCTCAGCACTCTTCTGCATCTTTCTCCTCTTGTCTTTTTAGACATCTTGGTGAGCCCATCATAGCTTGTGCAGGACATATACCTCCCTCTTCTTAGAATATTCTTTTTCTCCCAAATTCTTTAACAAAATTCAATATGCATTGAATGTTTCCTCTGAGGTTGCTTCTTGGTGTCTCTTAAAGTGCTTGAAATAGTGATTGTTAAAGAACTGCTTACTTGTCTTTGTTTTTAGCACAAGGTTATAAGCTTTTTGACTAGGAGGGGTTTGCTATTTTTGTCTGGCATAGAGTCTGCTTTGCAGCAGTTACTTAATAGATGTGTACTAGTAAATAGCATTCTCTTGTCTCAGCATTGAAGTTAATGTCTCTCTTTGGTTTAAGCAAAGTATTAAAATCCCCAGCTCATCCTTGGGAGTTTCATAATTCTTTAGTCATGAGCATTATACCTAGTTTGTTAATGGCAATGGTAAGCTTTTTCATTTAAAAACAATCAAGAGTTTTAGCTTACAAATTCTTTTGGGGAAAGTTGAAGCATATTGGTGCAAAAATAAATTAGCAAGGTAAGTAGAGGCATATATTGAACTAAGGTTATTGAACACATATGACACTGTTAGAATACCTAATTTATAAACTGATCTTAGCAATACCCCTAATGTTCATATGACTAAAAATATGTTTGATAGAAAGTTAAAAGCTAATTCAAACACTTAATTGGAGATATTTTTGGAAATTAAGGTTTCGTGATATCAAAGGAAGAATCAATAAGTCTAAATTACTTTCCTCAAATACTCTGTTCTTCTAGTAAGTGAAACAAATGGCATGAAAACCCAATTAGTTTTGAAAAACTCTTTTCATCCCAAAATTTTACAATTTTAACCATTTTTTTTTGAAGGACCAAAACTTTTTTTCTCATAGAAGGTTCATGGAAAAAAGTGTAAAATATGTCATTTTCTCGATATTCTCATAAATTCCTATTGTAGTATCTCTCCCCTCTTCTACAATGTCCTGTCCCCAGACACCAAGAAATTATCCCCACCACCTCTTCATATCATACCACCAAGATCATATCTCTGAAGCTACTAGATTGATAGAGTGAGTTTGAAGTTGTACTCCTTCATTATAACTTGTATTTGAACATGGCACTCTAAAAGACTGAATAACTTTAACTATCCAAAGGGATTACACTCACATGTGTATTTCATAATATAAGTAGCAATTGGTTGAAATGCTTTTGTCTGGGGGAACAGGGTAAGAAGAGGAAACTCATTAGTGCAGCCTAGCCTAAATTCTAACAACTACTCATAAGACCAAATGTATTATTTCCTGGAAAATATATCAGAAACAATTTGAAGACAGACCATTAGCTAGCTTTTTCACTTCATGAACTGTTTGTTTTTTTATTGTTTTCTGAATGATTTTGATTATTTTCTGTGCTCAGTAGATATCATTTAATCCTAATGTCCTCAAGCTGAAAGAGTAATAGAAAATATCATGCAGAAACCAGTGGTAAAAAACAACTTATGGGGTAATAAGCAAGGGATTAACAACATCTCACAGGAGAGTTAAGGGCATTTTTGAAAGAAAACAAAAAAGAAAGAGAGGTTCTTAGGAACACTTTTTCTCTAAGAAGTGTTGATTAGTACTTACCTGAACACTCATCAGGGTGTGGGGTGAAGACTGGAGGAGCTTGATTAATTGTTGAACAATTCTATATAAGTTATTTTAAGCCACAAGCCACACTTTTGCAGTACTCCCTCAATTCACAAGGAAAAAAAATGCAAAGATAGATAGCAATTAAAGTAAGATAAATGATGAAGGGGCAGTATCTTGAATGTATCATCGATTGTTTCCTATACTTGTAAACCACAGATTTTGGAGTGGGAGTATAATTATTAGAAGATTTTTATGTTTCTCTCCATTGAGCTGAGGATCAATAGCATCTCAGTTGAAGGGAGAATTTTCCCAGAGTCAGAGTTTTAGTAAATATCAACCCACTAAGCCTTGGTGGAAATTTGAATTGCATTTCACAGATATAGAAAGAAAAAGAAAACAATGTTATTATTTAAAAGTTTATTTGAGTGATGGACAAGATAAAAATTTTCAGGTTGATTCAAAGTTACTTGAAAGATAAATATATCTTCACATTTTTTCCTCATGAAATAGTTCTTAATGTATCACTTTATCTATTAATCATTGTAACCCAAGCTCAGGAAATGTCTAGCATGTAGTGGTGCTCACTAAATATTTCCTAAATAAATTGTAAAATTCATTAATTTCATTGTCTAGGTCTACTAATAATAGGGGTTAAATTCTTATTGAGTGCTTGTTATGTACTAGGCATTAGAACTAAAACATAGGGCAAAAGATTTTCATGTGAGATCTCTTTTAATTCACAGGGCAACTCTATGATTAAACGGAATGTGTTCTTCAGTTTAGAAATAAGGTAAATGACATAGCAAGAGTTTAAGCAATTTGCCCAATAAGTGAGTGATTGAGTCAAAGACAAAGTTCAGAATTCCTGCATTTAACCAAGATGCCATATCTCTTCTGCATCTTTGGTTGTGGTTTTTTGACATTCTTATTCTTTTAATAAGCATTCTTTGAATGACTTTAACTGCTAAGCACTGGGATAAGTACAGGGCCTGCCTTATTGCCATATACAAAATATATAGGGATATGGTTAAGGAGAGATGTATTAGAACTTTTGAGTTACTGATAATATTCTATTTATTCATAGACGAGTGACACATGGGTATTCATTTTATTGTTAATTGTTACTTTGAACGCATGGTATATTTCTTTCGCTATATTTTTAAAAAGAATATCTCATAATACGTAATAAAAGAAGGTAACAAAGTCTAGATGATTCTTTGAAGAGTCTGATGAAAGAAGTGAGAGATAGAGTGATAAGAAGAGGCTATGAGGTTTGAGACAAATCTTGTATGATGAAAGAGGTTCTTTTAACAGTGCTGAATGAAAGAAAGAGAGAACATGAACATGATTACAGATACAGAAGAGATGGAATAAACTCTGAAGTAGGTGGGAAGAGAAAAAAAAATCAATGTAAGACCTGAAACCATCAAAGATATAGAAGAAACCATAGACAAAACATTCCATGACATTCACCTCAGTGATGTCTTTGGGGACTTGACTCCAACAGAAAGGAAGACAAAAGCAAAAATACACAAATGGGACTACTCCAAACTGAAAAACTTCTGCACATCATAAAAAGTTATAATAAAGCAAAAAGAGACCTTACTGAATGGGAGAAAATAGTTGCACATAATACATCTGACAAGGAGCTAATATCCAAAATTTACAAAGCAATCACACAACTCAACAACAACAAAAATAATAAAAAAAAAAAGGACAGAAGAACTAAATGGACACTTCTCTAGACAAGACATGTCAATGGCTAATAGCACATGAAAAAATTGCACATCACCACTCACTTATCACCAGGAAAATCTAAATCAAAACCATAATGATACAAAATCTCACACCTGTGGGAATGACCCATAGCAAAAAGACCAGAAATTACTTGTGGTGCTGAGGATGTGGAGCAAAAGGAAACCATACATTGTACTCCTTTGGTGGGAATGTAGAATGGCTGAGTACCTATGCAATATGATATAGCAGTTTCTCAAAATATTAAAAATAGATCTAACAGATGATGCAGCAATTCCACCACTAGGTATCTACTCAAAGAATGCTATAGGGCTAATTCAGAGAATCATGCTCTCTTAGTGCAGCACTATATACAATAGCCAAGTCATGGAAACAACTTAAGTACACAAGATTAGATGAGGGGATTAAAAAGATACATACAAAGGAATACTATTCAGCTATAAAAAGAATGAACTCCTGAGGTTTGGGGCAACATGAATGGAACTGGAAGAGATTATGCTAAGTGAAATAAACCAAAAGGAGAAAGACAAATACTGCATGGTTTCACCCACAGTGGATTGTAGAGAAACAAAACAAAGAGTCAGATAAAACCAAACTAGAAACAAATCCTAGAAATCTGACTATAAAGCTGAGGCCAGTGGGAGAAAGGGATAGTGGTGAGCCAATGTGGGTGAAGACACTGGATGGTGGAGGATAAGGATGCCTTGGGTGTGGTATGATAACACAATTCTGATGAGGTGTGATCTTTTATCTCTGAATCATATACAATACTGTTAATGTTGCCTCATTAAAAAATTATAAAATAAAATTATATAAAAGATGATCTTTGTGTACTCTAAATTAAACAGGCTGCATATTGTTTCTGTCACTTTTCTGAGTGAAAGTATGGAAACTGACTCAGCAAATTGACTCAACTCCTTGTAACAAGTTCAAAAGACACCTGTTCACTAATTCCTGTTTATAAATAACTAAGAAAGAACAGTATCACCTTATTCTCTCCTACTGACATTAGAAAAGAAAAAAGGAAGCCCATTTTCTGATTGTTTAAGAACCTACACTAAAACTTTCTGTCTGAAGATTACTGTCAACCAATCCAAAATTTCAAACAAATGACCTGAGCTTAGTTAGATACTTCCCCGCTTAGCTTATTAAAACTCTGCTATGCCCTGTTCATCGTGAAATATACCTTGGGATTGCCCCCATGTTTGTGAATCTGTTAGTGGACAGAAGGAGGGGTATTCCGAGGTCCCAAACCTGCCTGCTTTAAATGGGTTCTGCCAGCTGCAGCATCAAGACAAACCATACTCCGGCACATAAGACCTACAATGGAAAGGAACTTTAATATAATTAATGTGTGATAAAGAGAAGACAAAGAGTATAGTTTCCAAATCAAGCACCCAAAATTACTCATCTCCTTATGAGTGAAAATGCCCAGACAGACAGGATCCCCCCAAAGTAGGGCCTCTGAGGCCCAAAAGCTTGCTACAAGTCCAAGCACCTTCTGATGGGGACCCACAGGAAAGGGGCAGAAGTGGGCAGGCAAGTCTAGGATGACAGAAAGAGTCAAAATACAAGTAAAGGCTGCCATAGTCCCCACATTCTCTCACCCACATCTCTGTCTCTTTTTAGTGTCTCCTTCCATATCCCCCAAGTTCCTGGTTCAAGCCCAAGGCTGAGATGCAAGCAGTTTCTATACAAGTCTCTCTGCTCCATGTGCCTCCTCTAGATCTTCTTTAGGTGCTCCATCTCTCTGCTTCTCCTCAGCCAGGTTTTCTCTCCTCTCTCAGCCCTTCTGTCAGTCTTTTCTAGGGTCACCTCCCTGTCCAGCTCTACCCTCCCTAAGGGTGGGGCAGGGATCCTGGAACCTCCCTTTCCCCTGGGGATTATCCTGTTAAGACAGAACTAGATTGTGATCCCTATTGTCAAATACATGCTTTCTTTGATTACATTAGAGCTTGATTATTTCTTGGTCATCACCTTTAAAAAAACATTTCCACAATGCTATATCACGACAGTATACTTCTTAAAAATTATTTCCAATGTCCTAAAAAAGTCATAGTTGAATTCATTTTGACACAAACCACAAGAACCTTACACTTTCCAGCTCACCACCACTTAATACCAATTAGTATCATTTTAAAATAATTTGATATAGATTTCCTGCATATTTGACTTGTATAAGACATCAGCTCCTAGCAATCAAAACTGTAAATTTTCTCAAGTGTACACACTCTGTACAACTTGACTTTTTTTCAAAAGTAAGAATATTCCCCCCAATACTTACACCTGTGTTCTGAGTATAACTTACTTAGGCAACTTACAATGCAAGTGAGTAATAGTTTTGAAGCAAATTATCAATTAGAAATTTAGCTCAACAATAGATCAATGTGTCACAGAAAGGGTTAAAGTTGTAAAGAAAATGGAAATTAAAAATATTCAAATTTTTATAAAAAAGTCATAGTGGAGATGAGGTTTTGAGTTTTCATTGTGTAGTTAGTGCAGAAAAAAGAACTCTGTACATGCACAGAGAAGCATGTCAAAATAGTTCAGTTTTTTCCCAGGGCTCTGACACCAGCTGACTTCGATTAAATACCAGTGAGCTGGAAAAGCATTCTGGGTATTGGTATGCAAATGAATTCACCAAGCATTTCTTCCAATGCCTTTGGAATTCCCACAGCTACTACTACAATGAAACATATATTTTAAAGTAGTATTTTAAGCCAGTAAATATAAGGTTAAAATTATCCTTTCCATGGATCAGATATAAGGGAGCTAAGTTTTTTAAGAGGTACAAAATTCTTTTTAATATAAGATTATTTTAAAAGTGCTTTTAAAGATATATGGGGACATATGCACATGGCATAATCTTTAATGCATAATTTCAGTGTCAACAGACTACAGTGGCTTTCTCAGAATCAAGACATTTTTTAGAGGATCAAAAATATAATATTTATTTATTGTAAGGAAATTAAGACATTTCTATTTTGGCCTTTTTAAGGAAAGTCATAATTGGCATGTATAATGAGAAATTAAAGATTGATACTTGTTTGGATAGTAAGGAAATATTGTTCATATAATCTCAGCATCAGTTTGGCTTTGAAAATACTGTTAATCATTTAATTTTATAAGAAAGTAATAGCATTCTGCATAAAACTAATTTTTTAAATGATAAGAAAAAAATCATTCTTCAGTACAGAAATTCACACAAATTTAAAATATGTTTATATTTGTCAACCTAACTGTCATTTCCCCTTACTTAAAGAGAAGGAATTAGAATAAAGACTCAGAAAATATTATGGTGGCAGTGCCTTAGTAATATTACACAGTCTTGATTTTTCTTAGTGTTTAACTCCACCTTCTCCCCTCTCTCCCCTCTATCTTAAATAAAGTAGTATCAATTCTAAAATTATAAACTGAAATGCTAAGTGCATAACGCAAGCCATACTTTTTCTGTGTAAGCCAAGATCACTTTGCAGCATACCCCTGCAGGGAACCTAACAGGGAATTTCCAAAAACATTAATGTATTCAGAAGAAATGTCAAAATAAAGAAAGCCTGTAAACATTGTCTGTGGGAAGTTTTTCTGTGCCCTTCCCAAATGCAAAACCAGTCCTCATTTTCCCACACAAGTAGGATCTGTTTCTGCCATCTAGTGACAATAAGGCCAATGGGTTCTTAGAGAAGAAAAACATTTTCTTAATAGGCTCAACTAATCAATCCAAAACAACCAAGAATTTCCACACGTATATATGCACATGTGCAAGCGTGCATGCACACACATTAGAAAGGAGTCTTTAACAGGGTGCCCAAAATATAAGAGAAATCCAGATATTCTCGGCTAATTTCTGAAATAAGAAGAAAAAAACCTATATAAGCAGAACGTTTTAAGTTGTAAAATCACTTTCAATATATTACCTTCAAGAGAGAGAGGCTGTTCGATCACTGCTTAGGAATATAGGTTCTAGAGTCAGGCTGCCTGAACTCAAAGTTTACCTTCTTCCATGTTTAAAATTTTAATGATGCATTCAAGTACAGGTCTCAACTTTCCTGATTACTAGACCTTCCACTGATTACATTTCACATCTTTCTACACATTACATTAGACTGAATGACTGTGATATAGTTAAAGTAGTAAAGTGAAAAACCATCTATATTTCAAACATTCTGATTATGAAATTTTACAGGAATATTAAAGTCTACAAGCAGATGTAAAACTATTTGGTAGCAGAGACACCTGGGGTTGAGGCAGGTGAGATGAATATCTTAATGACAACTTAGTATCTTTCAGGGATTTTAGTTCCCGACTTCCCCTTGGAACATAGGTTTCCAAGCTTAGGGAGAAGGGAAACAATAAAAAAGTAGTTGCTTGTTTTTCTACAGTATTGTTCATTTCTCTTTTACCTAGCAAATAAAGAAAAACCTCTATATTTAGCTCAAGCCCTTCTTTTTCACATCAAAGAGGAATAGGAAAATACAGAAAAGAGAATAGTCTTTTCTAGGAAACTGTGAATTCTATCCACACACAAACACTGAAGAGATACCTAAATATTGAGGTGCAGATGCAGGCTGGTGGAGAGGGTCTTAGGAAGTCCTTTCTCTATTATTCTTTCCTTTTTTCAGATTTACATGTATCTGCCTCCAAGACAATTACTGATTTTTATCCTACACTGATGTCTGATCATTTTCACATTCTTTACTGCTTTTCTATTTTCTCCAACACTTGCATGTTGCAATCCCAAGAATTCATTCTTTACAATTTTTCTCTTCTCTGTTTTACCTACTGTGATCTGATCCAGCTCCATGGCTTTAAATACTATCTACATACACTCAAACAATTCACAAATTTGTTTCTACAGCCTAAATAATTTCCCTGAATTTTAGGTTTATAAGGCCAATTATCCTATTGTGTTCTCCATCTGAAAATGTGACTGACATTTCAATATTAATATGTACAAATCTGAATTTTTGATCTTATCTCTGAAACTCATATCCCCAAGCCACCTTTTCAAATAGCAACTCTATCTAGTTGTGCAGACAGTTTAGATTATATATGACGACCTGATTTGACCCTCTGGATATGCATGCACAATTTTGACCCACAAGTCATGGTCCAGGGTTAGTATCATGCCCATGTCTAAATTTAAGGGAATGGGAAATAGTTGTCTTCTTACTTGGCCTGTAGAAGCAGAGATCCAGAGGTATTGGAGATCATTAGTGATGTCTATGAAATAATCACATGGGCATCTGTGCTTTTTGTTTCTTTACACGTGGAGTCACAGAGGAAAGAGGCAACCTCTACCTAGTAATATGCACAAAAATAATTTACTTGACCATCTTCACATAACTGGTTCAACTTTCCTATGTTATATATTGCAAGTGTGGATATTGCTTATAAATGTGGTCTGAAATGGGTCTTTCTATCATATACTGCAAAAGATATCTGGTGTCAAAAATTAAAAGTAGAGAAAAATAAAAATACTTGGACTAGTCAAAAGGAATTATCATAAAAGAATCTCTCAAGTAATAGAGATGGATTCCCTTATTTGCCTTTATTATCTTTCTCTAGAAAACTTTTTCTATTTTATCATTTTCAAAACTACAAAAGAAATGTACACTTGCTATATCATGCTAAATAATACATAAACATTAAAATGTTAATAGCTTACATTCCTTTCCAAGTGACACTATCCCTGAGTTATATGTTAAAATTTTAGTGTGTATTTTTCGAGGTATGACTCTATGCTCATACAGATACTGAAAGTTTTTTTCTTTTAACAGTAATTGGTTCATACAATATCAGTTTTTCTGCAACTGCTTTTTTACATATCAAGTGCACGTCTTCATGTCAGGGTGTATTAATTTAACCCCTGTACCTTAATACCTGCAAACATTTCTCTATTATAATTGTACATTTTGATTTTGTACAGTAAGTTCACAAAAGTAAGTAGGTGAAGTCAAATTATTTATGCTAAAATTTAATAAATAGTGGCATATTATTTTTCAACAGTTTCCTGTGATAGAATACATCAACTACAGCTTTATCTCAAAGAAAGGATAGATGGATTTCACTTGCACTCTCATAAAAGGTAGCACACCTAAAGATTTGCTGTTGGCGCATGATTTTGTTAATTAAATATAAATAAAATTTATCTCTAGAAATGATGATAAGGGGAAAAGTAATATTGAGAACAACTGATAGAGATAAAAACAAATTTTTAGGCATTCTAGTTCCTCAGAATACACATTAATTCTCTTTCATTTCTTCCTTTCTAATTCTATGATCTCTACTTCCTGTCAAGAGATAATCTGAAGAGAGGAAATCATTATTTCTTCAAAACTGAAACATCCACACAGGGGCCTCGCCTGATGTCCATGCGGTTGAGCACAGTGCTGTGAAACTGTCCAGAGCCTCTGTAGGCCTGCCCGCTCGATTCCGGCCAGCCTGCGAGGGTCCCACATGGCGCAGCAGACCTCCCCTGCCTCACCCGCTGCTCCCCTCAGCAGTGTATTTCAGTCAGTCTGCCTGTTCTATTCCCCACTCTGTCTCTGGTGAATCCTCTCACCCTCCCGTGAGTTTGGTCTGTACCCCGGTTCTTTTTTTTTTTTTTAAGATTCATTTATTTATTTATACAAGCACTGAGTACAGTTAGAAGTGTGAGAGCTTCACAGTCCAGTGCTCAACCGCTGGGCCACCAGGGAGGCCCTGTACCCTGGTTCTTATATGGATAAATATATAAATCTTAAAAAAAAAGTCTATATGAGCCATCCAAACAAAGAATACTTATGATGCTTTATTTTTAGTTCATTTGTCTAACTCAGAAGAAAATGAAGAATTAAAGGATCCTAATCACTTCAGCACTTCAGTTGGATGATTTGCTTCAATTGACATCTCATGTAACCTAAAAGTATGCCTTAATAAATCTCACATTTGGGGTTTCCCCTGGTGGCGCAGTGGTTGAGTGCTGGGCTGCAAAGCTGCCCACAGCCTCTGCAGTGCCGGTTCGATCCCCGGCTGCTCCCCGGCCACCAGAGGAGGGTCCACATGGCGTGCAGACCTCTCCTGCCACGCCTGCTGCTCCCCCCAGCAGTGTATTTCGTCAGTTTGCCTGCTCTGTTCCCCGCTCTGGCTCTGGTGAATTCTCTCACCCTCCTGCGCTTCTGACTGTACCCAGTGCCTGTAAAAATAAATAAATCTTTAAAAAATAAAAATTAAAAAAAATTTCACATTTGTAAATTGCTGTATCATTGCATCTTCTAAAAAAACATGAACTAAGTCTCAATATCATTTCATCAGTAAAACAAGGAGAAAATCAAAGTCAGAATAGGATAATGTGAAAAAATGTCTTTGTCAAAAGAATACATCTCATTAAGAACAAAAGACAGCACCAGAAAAAAGAAGTGAGGTTCTTCTCCTTTACTTTTATATGTGGCCATGATGGAAGGTTAAATATAGCAGCTCATTGGGATACTACAGTAAAGAGAGTATGTTGGTAAATTTTACCTTTATGTGATCCGTAAGCTTTGTTTTGTTAAATGATCACAAGCTTTTTCCCCAACCCTAAGTGCATTTTATAATGTATGTTGGGCTCTGAAGATGTTTAAGGACTATGAAAAGATAGAAGGAAAATCTACCACCCAAAGTGAAGAAATGATGTAATGATGATATAAGAACCACAATTTACTAACAAAAAAATGAAGCACCAAAAGCATTTCAATCTGGTAAAGAATAGCACATTAAATATTACATCATTTTTGGTATAAATAATTTAAAGCTAAAAAAAAACCTCGTAAAGTTAACATTTTTTTTTACACACCATGGTAAATTAAAATCTTTCCAAACATACTTCCTCAAGTATTGTTATGAAACTAAACATTATATACACTATTCCTAGTCTGAGGTAAGGCTTCACAGAAACAGATTCTAACTTGAAGCACAAGTGATTTATTAGGGAAGAATCCCCAGGAGAAATTTATAAGGCTGGAATATTTAAGTATATTTAGAAGCTAAGTGTTTGTAAATCAATCAATTATCAGTTAATTCATAAAGCTTATTCACCATTTATTGTCAGGTAATATAATCTTAACCTTACTACTATAAAATACCCATCAACATATCAATATAGATAAAAAGAACTGTTTAGAGATGTTTAACAGTGCATTCTATTCATTCTAGTATCTATACCAATGATTATCAAGCTTTTTTTTTCTCTGAAAGAAGACAAATGTAATAGGAATAAGAAAATTCTCCAAATATTATCACCTTTAAAACTAAAGTATACTTACACTGAGTCTCAGGGGAAAAAAACTTTATTCTTATAACAGCTAAAGTAATGTCAGTCAGAACACTAACTCTGATGTTCTACTAAAATATATATCATAGCAGTATTGAAATAATTCACCAATCTCTAATCTTTTACATTGTAGAGTGCTATAGAGTTCACTCTTTGATTCCACAAACACATTTCATTTTTTTTTTTAATTCACATGCCTTTGGCTTACAATGCTATATGTAAGTTTCAGAAGTATAGCTTCACACCTCAGTATCTGTAAATATCACATTGCACCCATCACTAAAAGTTCTAGTTCTATGAACCACTCTCAAATTGATCCCCTCTACCCATTCCTCCCATACCTTTCCCCTGCCATCTGGTAACTACCATTGATTCAGCAAATATTTATTAAGCACAATTTATTGGATACTGTGTTCCTATATATTAATTTATCTTGTTCTGGAGACATTATCTCAAGGTTAATATCACTATTCCTCCTTACAAAGGCAGTTATTTGTCCATATTAAAACTGAACTAATTTTAGATCTTGGGACAATATAACTTCCACACAAAGCAAAAAGGAGCAGATGCCTGTTATGTGCCAGGCATTCCAATAGCAGACCCTGGAGTTTTGGAGATAAATAGGAAAAGTTCCCTGCTTTCCACTACCTAAAACTTCTTTAGTTTTGCCTATAGGATTCCCTTACTAAGGCTGGGGAGGAAATGAGGGATCTTGTACTTGGAAACATCAGTGCCATCAATTCCAACAAGGATCAGGGAAATGGGAGCTGGAAGTTGTATTTAAAGTGACTTAAACTTTGGAGCTATTTTTAGAACTAAACTTGATCTCAGTTCTATAGATATTCTGAAATTTCTCCTTGTACTAGGCAACCATCAAAGGGCAAGATGACTGGATCAGATAATATAGCCATGCCTACCCCATAAAAATGCTTTATATTGTTTCATTAACATGGGAAGATAGTATCTCCCAATGTTTAGGAACATTTCACAAAATAAACCAATGAAGCGCCTTACTCTGTGATAAATCTTTTCATCTTTTACAATATTAAATATATAAAAATTTGCTTCTTCATCTTAGTTTCATGAATAGTTATATGCTTCCACAAAGCAACTCAGTTCCTTTCACCTTAGAGATAATGACCACATTTTCCCATTCTGATTGGTTTTTGGAAAGTTTAGAGTCAAATTTGTGACCCTACCTCTAGCAAATACATGGAACTACAGGGCAAATATTTTATGTACTAACCTCACTTTTGGCTTGACTTTAGTCTTTTATTCTTATTTTCTCTTTCCCTTGGCTTTTTTTGCTTATTTAAAATTCATTTCATCTTGCATGCATGTTCTGATCTTTTTTTTTTTTGTTACAACTCTGAGTACTGCTAAATAAATAACTAAAAACTAAACACTCTGGAATTTATTTGCAAGGGGACATATTTCAGAGTAATATACTCCTTCAATAAACCCTTGGAAATAAAGAAGACAATTTTGAGTGATGTTGTTGCTAAGATAATAAAGACATAAGTCACAGTTACAAACAGAGATATAAATTGCACATGAAGACTGAAAAACAGCACAGTTCAGGTTCACAGGTTCACAGAAAGACAGAAGCTGAGCTGCTGGGAGAACCAATCTTCAGCACCCCTTGTTACTATGCTGAAGAGGATGAACTATTAATAGTATATCAAACAAGTGCATTGGAAGACTTGGACAGAAGAGCATACCCATATTTACACATGTTATTAATGGAGGGAAACACAGACACCAGGAGTCTAATTGCTAAAGATTTATTTACAAGGTAAGCTGAGCACATTTATTTCAAACCTCATGAAATGAAACTAAAAGTCTAATAACAACAGCAATATATAAAGTTAGTGGTTTTGAACTTAACTCTAAGTTCATTAATGATCATGTCCATCATATATATTATATAATATGTTTTCCAAGAAGACTGTCAATAGTTAAGCCAATTAATGGTGAATGAGTAGGTTGCAACATCTACTAAATGGTTTACATAAGCATCTCTCAAGAAAATGTCATAAAAATAGAGACCACCAGGGCAGGAAGCGATTCTAGTATATACATTTTTCCCCTTTTCATTCCCACCTTAAGATCTAGAAGGTCAATTGCAAATAAAATCCTCTCATTATTTTAAAATTTTACTCAGAAATGACAGAAATTACCATTACACATCAGAAATAATACTGTGTAACTGAACACATGGATAAATGACCAATGTTTTGAGCTAAAATATTGGCATGATGCTTAACCTGTATAAAATATGAGAGAAATAGACATTTCCCAGAAATAGTTAATATGTCAAAAAATAATTTTCTATATTTACAGTCTTTCAAATCATAGCTTTAGCAATCCCATAGTTATAAATAACTATGTCTGCGAATTACCACAACATCTAATTAAGGTGCTGAGAGTCCAGGAGAATAGCTTATAGAAAAGCATGGGATCTTGTTCAGAGGAGTGATAAAATACCTGTGGACTGAAGTCCAATTTGCTGGTCTGAAATCATTCTTCTGAAATTTATTCACAAATTGTATAACTCCTGAGCTTCAATTTAATTACTGGTAAAATATAAATAATAAGAATGCTGAGGGACAGGATTATTAAATGAATTAAATGAGATGATGTGTAAAATGTACACAGCAACTAAATAAGCATTTGATAATTTCTAAATAAAAATGCCTTGTATATATTGTTTTAAAGTGAGATAGTTTAGGGGCCTCCCTGGTGGTGCAAGGGGTTAAGATGTAGCACTGTGAAGCTATTCACAGCCACAGCAGCACAAGTTCAATCTCAGCCAGGGAGGTGACCCACATGGTGCAGCAGACCTGTCCCGTCTTGCCTGCTGCTTCCCTCAGCAGTGTATTTCAGTAGAGCTGCCTGTTCTGCTCCCCACTCTGTCTCTAGTGAATCCTTTCACCCCCCACATCTCTGGCCTGCACCCCAGCTCTTGTATGCATAAATAATCTTAAAAAAATAATAAAGTGAGATAGTTTAACCTTAGCAATCTAATTTCTTGTCCTTGCCAGTTTTATTTAAATTAACTGCTATAAAGTATACCTTAAGTTAATACAGCCTATAAAGGGGCTGTATCTTAGGGCTTTCGTAGTTAGCTTACATTTAAAGTAATCAAAGAATTAAGATCATGGGCCTCCTCGGTGGTGCAGCAGTTGAGTGCTGGGTTGCGAAGCTGCCCACAGCCTCTGCAGTGCTGGTTCGATCCCCAGGTGCCAGGCGAGGGTCCCACATGGCGCACAGACCTCTCCTGCCGCCCGCTGCTCCCCTCAGCAGTGTACTTCGTCAATCTGCCTGTTCTACTCTCTGCTCTGGCTCTGGTGAATTCTCTCACCCTCCCGTGCCTCTGACTATACCCAGTGTTTGTATAAATAAATAAATAAATCTTTAAGGTGGGGGGGAGCAAAACTTAAAAAAAAAAGAATTAAGATCATGAATTCATCAAATATTTTTGAGCACACAGAATTATGTTCACAGTTCAATTTTGAAATTAGGTAAAACACAAAAAAGATTGATAGCAAATAAATGTCTGACATCTTTTGTAACTATTCTTTATTGAAAATTGTATCACTCAATCCATAAAAAGGGTTTTAGAAAACCACTTTCTCAAGTTAAACCTGATCAGATGGGAGGTTTTACTTACATTAATAAATCGAATGAAGAGCTTTAATTAAAAACTTATGCTATTTTCAAAATAATGCTGAGGAGTAGATTTCTGATCTATTGTCCTGCCAGATGGGAGATTTTCATAAGCTGTTTTTAATATTTCACTTTCATGAGCACATCACTTAAACATGCTGCCTACCAGTCTCAAATACAAGTGCTATTCAATCACAATATTAAAATAATGCAATAGCTAAAGTAGTTTTCTGTAATTTTTGTTTATAGACTTTAATACAAGGTATGAAATTCAATAATTGAATTAGCCAAGCTTTTCATCAAATTACTTTAAGTAAATTTCCACAGCAAGCACATCGACAAAGAATTACGATGTACCTGGTGAATAAGTTAAAGTTATTCTGAGATGCTAATTCGACAAGTATCACTGATGACTTCAAAGAGAAAAAGTAATGTATACGTGCATTTTCCATAAGTTATTTATTTATATTAAGTTTTGTGAAGTAGAGTTATATTGATATTTATAATTGAATGTGTTAGTGTTAATATAAAATAAGGGGAAACTATGTACAGCATTTCACATTTGTCTAAAAATGACATTTTGCTATAGCAAAAGAATTTTGACATTTATCATTTGTCTGACACTCAAAATATCCCAGTGATAGAAGAAAGCTATTACTTACCTCACTTAGTAAGAAAACTGAAAAACATAAAAATTTTAAGTTTTGTTAAAAACACAACTGTAATTACAGAATCCAGGAGTGGATTCTCTCAAGACAATGGTCTTTATTCACTACTTATTCTACATGCAAATAAAGATAAAAGGGCTGAATCTAATTTGTGTCCTCAGGGGATTGTCAAGAGAATTAGAACCTAAACAGGAAAGAATGAGAAGACATTTTTAAATTTCTCTTGAAGATCTTCATGAAACCATAGAATATATTAAGTTTTGCTTCCTCCCTCATCAGGAGAAAATAAACAGCAAGAGCACTAGCTGATATGCCTGTTTGTCACATACAGTGTTGTAGACCTATGCGATCTCACTATTTTTTTAAAGGGACCACTAGGTGCAAATTGATCAACAAAACATCCAAAGGCGTGTTTATAAACAACAGTATCTAACACCAGATCAGTCACTAGACATCTTGCTCACTTGTGGCTCAGGACTGGACTATGTCATGTTGTTATGGGGCAACCCCAATGTGAAACAGGTTGCCTGACTGTGAGTCCTCACCCGCATGCTTAAAAGGGACTTAATACTCAACTGCAGGCACACACAAAAGGTTAATAAAGGGTTTATTTGCAAAAGAAAGGGAAATGAATATCTCAGGGAGATAAATTTGTGACTGCGTCCTACCAGTTCCGCTGATCTGGAATCCCAATGGCACACTGAGAGCTGGTGAAAAGCCAAGAGTCGTGAGGTCAAGAGAGTGACCCAAGGCCCACATGTCTGGTTTTATACCAAACTTGGCTGCTAAACCTCACCCTCAGTTCCCAGCAACCCTCTCTTTGGTGATGATGGGATTTGTCATCCCCAGTGTCTTGATGGCTTTGGTCTGGAGTTGGGGTGGAGTCCACAAAACCTGTATAGAGTTTGCTAAAGACATCCTTTCCCTCTAATAATGTCATAAAAAACCTAACTTGACTCCAGGGTTTTTATTCAGATTCAAAGATATAACTTGATCAACAGTGATAAAGGGCATATCTTTCTTCCTGTCCCACCAGATAAGCATTCCTAGCTTCTTTATCTACCCATTAGGTTAACAACCTTGTTTATTTTACATTCCAAGGGGAAAAAAGAACAGCCCTAAGAAGATAGCATTGAAGTTACTGACCACCCCGTGATAGCAAAGCAAGTTGGTGGCGACATGAATTTTACACCCCACCCCCCAACTCTCCAGATGTCTGCATCACAAGGATGAATATGCTGACACTTGCGCACTCCCCACCTTCAACTCCTTTGTAACTCTGGATAAACTCATGCCCTCTGCCAAAGAGCAGGACGTTGGTCTTTTAGACACGAGTCTCCTGCCTCAATTTGTGGACAAATTAAACTACTTTCCTTCTCTTCAAAGGAAACTGAAACCAGCATTCGTATCAGGATGACTACAATACCAAATACTTTGTAGTTAAGTTCTACACAGCATTCTCATAGTAAATATACTTGAATTTTTCATACTTTATGATGATAATGCCTGTAATTGTGACTATTTCCATTTGGAGCTTAATCCAGATTTGGCAACTGTTTTGTAGGTAGTTGAGTAGCAAGATTCCATTAAGGTTAATTAAGAAGAATATTACTAATTGGATCCAGAGTTTTCCCCAGCTGTCCTTTCCAGGCAAAGATGGAAGGGTAAGAAAGATAATTCTCTAGGTGAAAGTCAATAAGTTACATTTTCATTGAGAGAAAAGTTGGGGATAAAATAAAGAATGCACTGAGTAAAAAGTCTCAGGCTAAGGTTTACCTTATATAAAGTTTGCTATATTGCTAGGATTATTTGTTGGGGTATAGAAAATTCTAGTCTTGTTAAGAAGCCCCGCTTCTGAGAGTCTAAAATTCTGAATCAGTAACTAGAGTAGAAGATTGTCACATAAACATTACAGTCAAGACTATGATTTGGTTTGGAATCTGCAGTATAATTGACTCAGGTTAATAAAATTTTTATGAGAAAATCAGAAATAAGATGGTGATTATTTTTTATAAATATGTAAAATTTGTTGCAGGAGGCTGAAGAGTTGCATCCAAATGAAATGAGTTATTACTGGATCATTTTAATTAATGAGAGATCAAATTATACCCCGATGTTGGTTGTTCTCATATAGCAAAAACTTGACATTATATAGCTCTTTGAAAAAACAGCTAATTGTTCACAAATTCCCTTTATTTTTCCATTTGTTACACCAGTACACGACACTTCCTAGTTTGCCGTGCAGTTAGGTAGGGTCAAATAAGGCACTTGTTTACAAATAAGGCACAACTTCCCCATGCAACCCTCTGTGTCCTCTTCCTTTCCCTTACCCAGCAGCCAGATGTAGAAGTCCCAGCGGAGGGAGCTGAGATCCTGAGGAAATGAAAGATGGCAGTGCTATTGGATGAAATGAACTAGGACCAACTCTCCCTCAATATTAAACTGAGACGTGAATAAGAAACAAAGCTTTTAGTAATTTAAGTCACTGTAATTTGGAGTTTGTTTTGCATATAGTAACCCTTGGCCTGAAGGATATAGCACATGAGTATCATTTTTATCACAACAATTAGTTTTCTATGCACCCACCTTCCCTGTTTTCTATGCCCCTATATTTGAAAAAAAAAACAAACCTTGTGTGCCTTCTCAGATTTTCTTGGGCCACATTTTTCTTCTTTTTCACTCAGATTCCCATTCATACAAGGTCACTCCTCCATTTTTGAACCTGGATGAAAGAACACTCTATAGCACAAAGGATGTCCCTTCTTGCGAGGTACTGAAAGATCAGATGATGCAAACCAATAGTATAAAGGTAAAGAGTCATAGTGGAGTTTGGCTAGTAGCCAATTTGAGAGGAGAGGGAGACGGATAGACAAATATCTCTATCTTTTTTCTTTCTTTCTCTCTTCTATGTTTGACTTATTCTTCTCACATTCTCATAGATTTTCTAAATATTGAATGAACATACCTGTTATGCAAACTGCAGTTTCCCTTAGCGATTCATCTGCAATGGTGATCAGTGTTGTTGTATAATTCATTAAATTTTCAACTTTCTTTGTCTCACATAATTTTTTCCTTCTACATTTGATGTGATTGTGTTTTCCAAATAAAACAGTGGCATCTTAATTCTTACCTCAGGCCCTCATTTCAAAGAATTCAGTTAAGTCACTTTACAGTTTACAAGCATCTAGTACCTTCTATTCTTTCTCCTGAATGTTATGTACTGTTTAGAAAACATAATCACAATCTTATGCTACTGTAGTACAAGACTCTAAATAGGAGAATACTGAATTTTTGACATTTGATTTTTTGTAAAACATTGGTGGAAAATCCTAATAATCACCAGGAGCAGTGCAAAGAAGTTCAAGATCTAGTCTCTGCCTTTATGAAGCACAGCTTAATAGGAAACATATTAATAGAAGGCTAGTTGCAAAAAAAAAAAAAAAAGGCAATGTGTCATAATGCATAATGCATCTATACGGGATAATAAAAAGGATAAAATGTTATAGGCATCTTTCTCATATTTCTGAGAGTATATCTTATAAATAACTAAACAGAAATTCCATCTAGATTTTTTAGAGCAAATGCCATATATTTGAGCTACATACTCTGACTATTCTTATTTTTCTTTCCTCTATCTACTTTCATTCAGCATATAATTTTCATCTGAGGAGACAAACACTTTGAATTCCAAACGCTTATCATCATTTCTGACCTAGGGAAGTTTTGAAATGAGTTCTCTTTTCTTAGCATATACTTTAAACACTGGAAAATTTAAATGATCCTAGATTTAAGTATCATAGCATAATTTCATTATGTTGTTCAAATTCCCTGATGATTAGAAATAACTATATTCAAAATTCAAATGAGACTTATTTCAAGTTCAAATATTGGCTATGTGAGTTTTACCAGGAGCATTTGTTCTCTTCCACCAGTTCAGATGGTCAATAGCTTCTACCATGTAAAAATGGAATGAAAAGAATGAATCTTACTGTTCTTCATCAGGTGGTCTCCTGGGTGTTTTGCCGATGTTTGCTCATTTAATCTTTTGTTTCATAAGTGTTATACCCATTTTTCAACAGAGTAAATAAATACTTGTTCAGAAGTTGAGAAATTTTGCATGAAAAGAGCCAGTTAGTTGTTGAAATATAATTCAAGCTCAGATTTTCCATCCAAATCTACCTAGAAGATTAAAAAGACATATTAACTTTTATGGGATCAAATAAGTATTTTTGAAAAAAAGTACCTATTTATCTTGCAAATGTGTACTCTTGTAATAAAAAGGGTACCCTAGGAATACCAAAAAAAAAGTATTGTTAGTCCCTGATAATAAGACTTAATTAAACTTTTTATAAATTAAAGCAACTTTTAACTAAAGCATAGTTTTCCGAATAAAAAATTCTGGCATACTTAATAAAGTAACAGATGTTTTCTCAATGAACACAAAATACAAGAGCATTTTTCTTTCAGTGGGCATTTGGCAACTTGGAAGGGAAATCAGGCAGCTGGGTCATACATGGTAAATTATTTAAAAGTCAAATAAGCTCACCTCACACCATATGCTGAAACTAATTCCAGATGTATTAAAAAGTTTAATGTTTGCAAAAATCAAATCAAAAAATGAAATAATACATTGAATACTTATGAAACTCCTGGCAAAGAAATAATTTTCTATGATTTGAATTTATAATGAATATACAAAAGGAAATATCAGAAAAATTTACTATAATATTTGAAATATTATTATAAAAATGTAAAATAACTAGGAATTTTTCAGCAAATGTAGCTGAATTATATTTTTATAGTTATATATTTTTACATGTATGAAATATAAATATTTTATATTTACATATTTTTACATGTGTGAGATATAAAATATTCAAACTTTTGATAGAAAATCATTAAAGATATAATAAATTGTCAAGAGCTTAATCAGATAATTAACATTAAGGGGAAAATAATTATCAAATAGAGATTTGAAAATACTCAAACTTTCTAGTAGCCAGAAAATGTAAGTTAAAACAAATACTATTAGATTTGCAAAACTACAAAAGACCAATAAGTAAGCAAATTCCTAAAATACTGGTAAAAGTGCAGTGAATTGATGATTTCATTCAATCCTGATGACAATATAAATGAGTACAATTCATTAGAAAGCAATTTTGACAAATGCTATTTCAAAGGTTCTCAGCATTCACAAGAATCTTACCTAAGGAAATCAGCCCAAATATGGAAATTTTTAAAAATATGAAGATACAATATTACAGTAAGGGCAACAGGAAGCAACTCAACATCTAATAATTGGGGAATGTTTTAGGATATTACACACATCTATTAAATAAAATATATGACATGTTTTAGAATATTAATCATAAGTGTTATTGAAGAACAAAGATGTACTTAAAATAATTCTTGAAGCAAAAGTATATTGATCTGATTATAAACATCTTTTGAACACTTTCTAAAAAACTGAAGTGGAATACACCAATATTTTGTGAAACTGATTTACTATCTTCTACACTAAACAAGTTAACTTGCACCAAAATTTTAATGGTAGTTGTATTCATGTATGCACTCTTTCTTTTATACTATTTTTCACACTTTCCCTCAGGATAGTTCTCTACATCTATATTTTTATAAAAAGTTACATATCAAAATTCTTAAGAAAGAAAAAGTCATGCCTAAGCATTAGAATAATAGCATGATTAAGATAAAAAGGCAAAGATGATAAAAAGTGAGCAAAAAATGTTGCTAAGTATTGACTTTATCTGCTGTATTCACATATGCTTGCTGATATCAGTATGTGTATATCACACATATGTGTAGCTGGTGAATGAAGGAATTATCTAAGTTAGAGAACCTAATTCTCTCACCTTTAAATTCACAAAATATCTCTATCAGGGCAAGTGATTCTGATACAAGTGGTAATATTCAAGTCATCTAGTAAGTGTTATGTGAAATTTATCTTATCATCTAGTAGCTCCTAGGATATGCCCAGAATTTCGCAAAATGAATGTTTTTCTTTTTTTTTTAATATTTATTTAAACAAGAACTGGGGTACCAGCCAGATGCACAGGAGGGTGAGAGGATTCACCAGAGACAGAGCGGGGAACAGAATAGGCAGACTGACGAAACACACTGCTGAGGGGAGCAGCGGGTGAGACAGGAGAGGTCTGCTGTGCCATGTGGGATTCTCGCAGATGGGCTGGAATCGAACCCGCACTGCAGAGGCTGTGGACAGCTTCACAGTGCGGCGCTCAACCGCCTGCGCCACCAGGGGGGCACAAAATGAATGTTTTTCAATAAAAAAAATTGGGAAGTTAATTTAGTCAGAAAGAGAAGTAGAGAATATATACAGAGAGAACAACAAACATGAAGAAAAATAAATATCTCTTCTGTGTCTGAACATCATGTATGTAAGCACAACACAAGGGACCTATAATGATGTTTCTTGGCACTGAGTCACTGGAAAGGACTCTCACTTGACAGGAAACTAGCACATCGCCTGGGTTTCCTATGCACTCAGAAAGTGCAAGTCAGATTGAATTGAACCTGTTGATATGGCTTGAGATATCTCATAAATTGTATAAAAATGATTATAACTGGGTTTTGAAAATGCTTATTTTCCTTTACATATAAACCAAATGTTTTCTAGCACTCAATTGTTATATTCAAAATCTGGAATCCTCTGAGTCTTTAGTATAAAGATCTGTTCTCCCATCTACTCACTTTCCCTGCTCCTGCTGCCATTGGGAGAATACCTATAATAACTACAGCTTATCGAGTCATGTGCCTCCTGGGTGCCAGGCACTTTGCATCTATTATCTCATTTATTTCTAACCACAACCTTGTGAGATCCAGACAATGGCTCTCAGAGGGCCCTACATGGCTCTTGAAACACTAGCAGCAATCCTTCCCTTTATCTGATTATAAGACTAATTGAGCCAACTCTCAAAATGCTGTGTAGAACCACATTTTCAAGATTTATGCTTCGTACAGTGACCTTCTCACACATTCTCTTGCAGGTGATCTAAGAAATGGGAAAAACCCGAAATAAGGAGTAGGTTGTTGTAACAGAAAATCTCAACATAATCTATAGACCTGTTTCTTCTATTTCCTGTTTTTGTTCATAAGTTGGGTGATCTTATTTAAACCATCCCAACTCACCAAACATCAGGGATCTCATATTCATAAGTCAGAATGACTTATAATTTTAGTCAAGATTTTTTTCTATTGAAAGTAACAGAAACCATATTAGACATTCTTAAACAAAAAAAATAAAATTGCCAAATTATATAGAAATGTTGTTATAAGTATAGCTATATTTCCTCAAAATTGTGAATAAGAAAAGTGGAATGTCTGTAGGGGGCAGACACTCCAACATCCATTTAATTGTCTCATCACTTAAATTGATTTGCTAATAGTGCTTAACATAGAATGTAGCTTAAGTAAACATTCAATAAGTGGAAACTGTTTTGTCATTATTGTGTCATCAGTAATAATTCAGTAATAACCATTGATATACTCACTCCATAGTCATGAGAATATATTTCATAAAACATTAGGTGTGCAGAGGCAGGATAGGAAAGTTACTAAGAGTTTGGGTACTAGAATCAGTTTGCTTGTCTTCCAATTCCAAACCTACCACCTATTAGCTGTGTGGTTTATGATAATGAAAGCATCTGCATTCTGGTGATGATTAAATGAGATGATATGTTACAATATTTAAATTGAGTCCTGGTTCAATAAGTATTAGTTTTAAAACTTTTTAATTTTCATTGCTTAGGAATTAAAAATTTTTATTTATAAAAGAAATAAACTCATAAATATATGGATAGTTAATTTACAAAGGATTCAAGAACATACAATGGGGAAAGGAAACACTCTTCAAGAAAAGGTACTGGGAAAATTGGACAGCCACATTTGAAAGATTGAAACTAGATCGTTATGTAAAAGCATACACAAATGGAGTAAGAACTTGAATGTAAGACCTGAAACAATCAAATATATATGAGAAAACATAGGTCATATGCCATATGACATTGACCTCAGAGATATATTTGGATACTCCATTCCAATGACAAAGCAACAAATCAAAACCACAATGAGATATCACCTCATTCCTCTTGAGTGTGAGGGTGGTTAGTTTAATTAGGTTTAGTCCTAGTTTTTAGTCTAGGGGAATTTTTGTTACAAAATGAGAGCATTTGATAACAAGTAATCTAGTCTAAAACTGTTGAATCAAAATCACTGATGGGGCCAGCATATATATTTAAAATATAACAAAAGTTTCCCTTTGTAGCTAGAAAGAGAACCACAATTGCCCATTCCACTCTATCTTTATCACCAATGATATCGCTGAAGAGCATTATAATGGAGGCAGAGTTGGTTTCAAGCAATTCCAAGTTTCCCATCATAGATACTTTCATATCTAAGATCTCTTCTTTCCACTTCACAGGCTAACACATCCTCATGCACATCTGATCCAATAGGGACAACTGTTTTTAGAGCTTTCATTCCCACTAATGGGCTATCTCAATCAACCCAGAAGAACATTTTTGTAAGTGAAATTTTATACATTAGCTAAATGAAATTTCAGACATTGGCCAGGTGGAGTTTGTAAGGACTGGGGACATGAAGTGAGGGACTCTTTCTACGCTTTCATTTTAATTACCCAGCCTAGTTTCTCAGCTACAGTGAGTTATAGAGAACTAATTTATTGTATTGCGTGGCATACCTTAATGAACATTAACTCATTTCAATCCTTTTTTGGCAATCCCCAGAATTGACTGAACTATTATTATTATTATGAGAACAGCCACTCAGCAGCTGCAAAGGTGCTAATTGGTACATTTAATACAAATATACAACCTGAATGATTTTGGAGGCAGAACATTGGAAGTATATTGATAATATGACCTAAAATGATAACATTTCTTTTACATAGTGAAACAAAATAAAGTCATTTTAACAGAACCATGTCAAAGAACCCATGTCTCCTGCTTTGAAAACAAATGTGTTGGCTTTCAGTCAACATTTCCAGGGTTTAGCAGCAGGAGGTCATTACCCTTTGATAATGTTCAGTTACACAGACATTATCTCCAATTAACAGGTTTTAACCACAAGGATTTCTCTTTTAATGAAAATGATGGTGTTGCTTTTTTTTTTTTACATAAATACCTCAAAAGTTATTCAGCAATCCTTTTCCTTTGACTTGAACTGGGACAATTACACTTACTCCTACACACATACACATCTGAATCAACAGAGTACATCTAGTGACCTTGAACTCTTCTTAAAACAGGGTAGACAAATATTCTACTCTTTACACAAATAGTTCACAAAGTCATCTTTCTCTCATCTTAAAAAAAAAAAACCCTAGCAAAATAAAACCTTGCCCTTGTTGACACAGCCAAGATCATGTGATTCAGATTTTCAAAATAAAATAAAGTATTACAAATGAAACATTTATCAATTGTAATACTTTACGTCTTCTATCTCATTTCAAAAGGTATTGTGATAATAATTCTGGATGATGGCCAGAAACACAGAGGAGAATTTTTAACACCTCTAGATAGTTACATTTATGGCTTTTAACTATACAGAATATTGGTCTTATCAGCACATAGCAGGGAAATGATTAGAATATTCCAGGCAAACTCAAACTCGGTTGTCCTTAGGTGGAAATGAAGCATCATTCTGGGCTAAAACCTCCAATTATATAAGATAGGAAGTCACAGAAAGACATCAAATTCATACGCTGTCAGTCTACACGGCAGATGGTAGTGTCTGGCAATGCCTTTTTTATAACAGAAAATATTATTATAAAAATATCCACAGAAGACATTTTTAGTTTCATCACTTAATATGTGGGAAAATTAGAGATTTCTATAGAAATTAGAGGTTTAATACCCAATAGTATGAAACAGTAATTTTCTTTGAAATCTATGCATTAACTATTCTGTCATTTCTTGGAGAACGTTTTATAGTTGGAAGTCGTCTGTTATTTCCACCCTCTCTCCTTTTCGCTCTCTCTTTTGACCATCTATTTAATTTCGACCTAAATCTATGTTTTTATACAACAGTTAAGTCACACTATATGTGTTGTGTGGTGCTGTAAATCACATTGTAGCCTTCCCCAATGTTATTACAAAAGAATTGCCTTTATCTCAAAGGGGTATTTCCTTATAGATGAAGTTTCTTGAAGGTAAAATTCTCCTGAGAGTCACACTTTTGAGTGGCATGTTCTTAAGCATATTGCATTATGTGTCAGTACAATTAGCATATTCTTCTGGATTGTAAAAAGTAACAATAGCTGACAGCTGACTAGGTAGGGAAATGGTCTGTAAAACTATCTAAGAACTAGGAAATCCAGTCCTTGTGCGGAACAAGCAGGAATCGCACAGCTTTTGTGATTGTGTTTTGAAAATGAATGGGATAGGTTTAGACTCCCAGGTGGTTAGACCATTCCCATCTCATACAGACACCATGTTCAATGTTTGCAGTGCAGGGAGAAAAAGGAGCCCAGAGGGTGGCTGAAAGAGAGGGGATAGAAATGGAAATATTCCTGTCTGATTTTGGCAAAGTACATAAGATGTATCAATATAGCAATGGAATTGTCCCCAAAGATTTTCAAAGAATCTCACTTGCTGGAAAAGGGTCTCTGTGTTCTCAGAAATGTTATATTGTAGCGGTATGTATTCTCAAACTACCAAAGAACTGAATTTGGTTTTACCTCAAAAGAATGATCCTAGAAATGTGGGCAGTCAGATCCATCAGCACAAATAGGATACAGTTTCAGAGGGTGTAAAACCCAGTGTTAGATAGAAACAACAAAAGGAAAATAACCAGAGCCCCAAACCACTATTCACGGTAATTTTATGAGGCAAGGAATGTCCTCTTAATTGTATACCAGCAGGGTATTTCAAGGGGCTGAAGTGGCATGAGTGTCTTTGGGATGGCATGGTTTGTTCATTCTCTGGTACTTTTGTATTATTTTGATATACTTGTTTAATTTCAAATTAAAATGATAGGAATACAAATGCCTGAGGTTATTCCTATAGGTAGCTTTGCCTTGTCCTAAACCTTATTTTTGTGGGTAAAGATTATTAAAAATGTAAAGATTTTAATCTACAAAAGAAATTTGAGAATTAAAAAATATTAAGCCCAAGTCCTAAAATTTCAAAATAGACAAGATGTAAGCAGATCGTTTACTGAATGTGAATATTATCAATCACAAGATTCTTCCATCTATAGTTGTAGCACAGGAAAAGAGCACTGCAGCTTGATTGCAAGGGCTCCTACTACCAAAAGTCTATGGGACTCCTAAAGGTATTATAACTTCAACCTTCAGATGTATTACCCATTGCAATATAGTACACCCTCCAGTCTCTAAACTTCCATTTGTAAGCCTGATAAACCTATGGTTTCGAAACCTATGGTTTTGAAGTCACTGGGAAGGATCCAAATAATCTCATGGCTATTCTTTAATTGTACTTTAAATTTATACATTGTTATAACACCACCACACATTGAGCAGATTATATACACTTTTTCACTTTGAACCAAAATGCACATCCCAATCTCAGCTGTAACTTGATTTTCAGGCATCCCACTACTGTCTCAACAACTATGTACCATGATAGAGGCACTCAATGCAACCAAATCACTGTATGCTGTTGTGTGACAATCTCTTGTCTTTGAAGACAAAGAAGCTTAACACAAAAAGCTTCTTGATGTCCAGAGCCCCAAATAAGGATATTCATATTGAAATTCCACCAAAAGAAACCCATCAGATTCTACTAGATTTTCTCTTTCACAGTACTATACCTTCTAGGAAGTCTGTCTTTTTAAGCCCATACACTTTAGAGACAAAATCTTAAGCATCCAAGAATGACAGAAGAGTGACTTCTTCTGAAGTCACTGGGGAATCGGTTGTGGTACTATAAACACAAACATCTTGAATAGATTGTCTGAGTGGCTACCTGAGGTAGGCAGTTTTGTAAAGCAACATGTTCGGGTAATTCTCCCCTTCCCTGAAGTTACTGCCCTGATAAACGTCTGTTATCACTTGGGATAGGTATAGCTTTGGAATGATCATTGATCAACATGAATACATCATTTATTTCTTAGTTCAACTAATATTTATCGAGGTTCCCAATATGTAATAGGCATTGCCCTAGATGCCAGACACAGCATGATAATCACTCACAAGTAGAAGAAAAGTAAACAAAAATTAAAATGCATCTGTCAAAATCAGAATTCATTTCAAATTTGGGTTATTTCTGATGTGATGAATTCATTTTTACTGGATTATTTCTGAAAATCATGGACATTTTAATGAACTACAGATGGCCAGATACTTCCAGATACCTCCAGATACCTCTTTTTCTTGGAGGTATTCACTGGGAAAAAACAGAAGGACTGTTTTTTCCAAAAACTTTGGGTTAGTAAGGATCCCCAGGTAGCTGATCAAAGCTTGGTGTCACAGTGGACCCATACCGGCAGCAGTCAACCTATTGTTTTCTGAACAATTCATGTTCAAAGTACTAAGTGACTGAGACACTAAGAGACATAGCACTTATTCCCAGTGTGAGATACAGATGACAAGCAGTCACACATGTGTGGTAAGTACACAAATAGCTAACTAAATCATATGAGTTCTTGAGTCATAAGTTGACAAATATCAAGAGCATGGAGGCAACAGAAACTAAAGTACTGTGATTGAAACATCCATTTTATTTCCTGATGCTAGAAACCTCTGTTATGGTCCGCATGAACTCCCATTCATTTCCACATCAAACTCATAACACACAGCTTGCAGGTTGAAAGTCAGAAATTGTGGTTGATTCATCAAAGCAAGCGGTATTTATGCATGTCTGTATATTCAGAGTGTAGCACAATGTATTGACTCATGAGAAAAGCATGAGGAAATAAATGATTTATTAAAAAGTGCCTTATTTAAGAACACTTAGAGAATGCATAATGTCATTTTGGTAATGCTAAGTAATATAATTCTTCCAAGTTGTTTAGTTACAGGAAGATGAGTGTTAACCCAAATAAACTTTATTTTCCAATGTATCAAAAAATAGGAAATCTTATTCTCAATGCTTATTCATTGACAGTTATGTTAATTTTTCATAAAACTGTTAAATAGACAATGAAATATAAATTTTATTTTGCTGTCATAGGGCTCAATATTGTATATACAATATTAAATGCTTAGAAGTAGAAGAATTTTTTGATATTTGTGAATGAATAAATGTATCATAATCAAGCACATATATACCTCCAAAACTCTATTTTAAAAATTAAGTAACTGATTGTACATTTAATTCCATTTTTATGACGTTATCTTTTTCAGAAATATAAAAGTTAAAAAATTGTCCGTTTTTGCTTTGTTGTGTATTGTACAGTGATTTTTTTTTTACCCTGATGTCTTATTTGTTTCCCCTAAAGCAAAAACGGACACTTATAAATCAGAGACATCCTGCAGGGGAGGAGGAGGAAGAGGCATCAGAGGGAGGGAGGGAGGAGCACAGGGGACTGAGGTGATGGTGCACGGGTGCACTGGTGAAGAAAACTATGGGGACTGCACCTGAGGGGGTGGGGAGAAGCAAATATTGTTTAAAAATGGACAAAGATGTAAAAAAATAAAAAAATTAATATAAAAAGTTAAAAAATTACATTGTCCACCAAATTTTAGCAATGAAACTGACAGAAAGTAATGACAGACATAAAGATAATAGACAATGAGATTTTGTATGTATGCATATACACACACACACACACGTATATGTATATGTATATATATGTGTGTGTGTGTGTGTGTGTGTGTGTGTACAGAGAGACAAGAAGAAAGGGAAAGAGACATGACTATAAATTCACTGTAATTTCAAATGGAAAAAGAAATGGGAAATGCCACAATGCAATATTCCTTTTCTATATTCAGTCAAACTGTGCCAAACCACTTTTTCTTTACAAAATTGCTAAAATTCATCTGTTTCAAGATGAAATATACATTTTATCGCACTTTGATGATATAAACTACCTCATTTCTTATATCATAGGTTCCTTGAATGCAGAGATTCATTAAAATGTGTCTATTCAAATGCAAAATTATGAAATGGGTGGTCCTTCTACTTGTCCTCTCCTTACCTCTGTCTGTCCATATAGTCCCTCTCTCTCCTCCTTTGCTGTCAGTCTTTTCAAGTTTATTAATCACTTCCTAGAAAGCCCACTTGTTCCCCTTTAGGCCCTGGTTCTGCTATGATTACATTTCTTTCTCTCTACATAATTTCACGACACCCATTAACCATATTTCTTTTTTGTTTTTGTTTTTAAATTGAAGTAACATTGCATAATAATACCATTTCAAGTATTCACTTTCGAGAATCAACATATATATAAATACATGTAATACATTAAGTTCATTGATAGAAGTACTTATCTATCCTTCAGCAGATCTCAATTTAGAATATACTGTAGCTTATTACATAAACTACAGTGAAATGTTAATAACTGAAAAGATGTCATAAGCATCTAGAAGTATTTATATTTTAAATGTTGACTATTTCTCAAAAAAAACAAAGTATTAATTTAGCACAGACTTGGCACTGCTGTGCAGTATTGGCTGAGTGAGACACAAAAGATATATAACAGATTGTCCCTGTTCTTGAGGAGTTTAACACTGTTTGGGTAAAGGGAGATATTGTTAATATGGAACACTTTGAGCTACGTTGCCAATATCTGATTTCGCCGTATAATTGGATTTCTCAGTTGGAAGTATTCAGGGTGGGATGGAGTAGGTAGAAAAACCTTCAGGAAGGATCTGAGTCATTAACAGAACTTTGAGAAATCCCATGAATTTGAAAAGACAGAGTCAATAATCAAATCATATGCAAAGCTAGCAAAAGCATGAGCAAAGTGACAAAGACAGGAAAGAAAATGGTCTGTGCAATGGACACTTTGGAGGCTAGCTAGAGGGATGTAACATTTCCATGCCAGCCAGATCAACAGATTCAGTTGCAGGGATAAAGGATGTCATGGCTATAGCTGTCAGAAAAGTGTACCACAGTGTAGTGGAGAGTAAAGTGAGGCAGAATGTTCCTTTTCTCTTTCTTCTTTTCATTCTGTAGCTTTAGGGAATAATTCTTTCCCTTACCTTCTCTAAACTCTAGAGGCTGCCCAAATTCTTTAGCCCCTCAACAGACATACAGATCCCAATACCCAGAACAGGTGAATAGGTTACCTTATATGCAAAAGGCACTTTGCAGATGTAATTAATAACCACTATATAATTTTGGGTTACCTAAATAGGCCAAATCTAATCACATGGATATTTCAAATGAGTGAAATTTTCCCAGTTGTGGTCAGAAGGGGCTACGACTATAGAGGAATGCTCAGATAAACGCTGGCCTTTGGAGATGGTTGAAGGGGATAATGAGCTGAGGGCAATCTCTAGAACCTGGAGTGACATGGAAATGGACTATCCCCAGCCCAGGACAAAAGAAACAGCCAAGTCTAACACCTCGATCATAGCCCAATGAGACGCATGCCAGGCTTCTAAACACTGGATAATAACAAACATGTGTGGTTTTAAGTCATAAAAAAGAACAAGTGAACCTAAGTGTTGAAATCAGGGGATATATTCTTATCCAACAGATAAGAGACAGAATTCTGTTCAAATTCATGTTCTCCTATTTAATATCTCAATGTTGAAAGCTAAGTAAAGACCCAACAGTAATTGTGTATTTATTTTCCTCAGTTCTAAACTATTATTCTGATTCTTCTGAAGTTTGTAGTGAAAATGTTTGTAGTGAAAATGCCATAAATGGAATATATAACACTATCACAAAATATTCCTTGCAGGAATAAAAGTTTCTGGAACAAGGAATTCTTTCAACAAATCATGCTTCAGATAAACAGCATTTATGCTGTTTTTTACTTTTTTTTATTATGAGGAAAATGAGACACACAAATATGAAGTTAATCAAGATCATAAAGTTCCTGAGTGGAGATTAATAAGGACCTGTGGCTTCCTGTGGCTCTTACTCACTGGACCAGCAAAATGTATTTGTTTCCTTAAAATTTCATAGTGTTCTTTCACCTGACTGTCCAGAACACTTTGCTTCTAAGTCATGCAGAAAAGAAAAAAAATAGGAAGGTGAATAGAGGCCAAAACAGTGCTTTGCATATTTGGGGGATTTATATAAACTCAATAAAATTTACATAGGCCAAGTCATGTTTGTCCTGTGATGTAAATGAATATATAAAGATTATTTCTTCTTAGAGCTAGGCTTCTGTGCTATCTTTAGATGCTATCTGCGATGCCAGCGACAGATCTGCCCTGCTCAGATCTCCTTTCAAGCAAGAATCTGCCACACCTGCTGCCAGCCGACAAGTTAGTACAGCCTCTTTGAAGTCCACACCAGTGTTTAATATGATGACAGGGGAGCCAAGTTCTAGGGGTTGACTACTTTTGCCCATCACAGGATTCCTCTAACAAGCAATCTCCACTCTGTAGCCCCTCACTGAATCAGCTGCAATAATGTCAGGGCACGGTTGCTGTCAAGGATCTTTCCATACAATTCTCTTTACTTCCTTCCTCGCTGCACAGGTATCAGTCTAGCATTATAGTTTGAAGTCTTTCCCTTCTTCCTCTCCTTTATCTTCTATGGATGTTACCTCTAATAGGTCTTTTGTATTTGTAACTCCATATTGGCACTTGCTTCCAGTGCATCTGACCTGATACTCCCAGAATACTACTGACAAGAATTTCAGGAGATCATTCTCTACAAAACAAGCAAAGACACCCTTGAAAATAGCAAGACTACTCTGTCTCTATGCAAATCAATTGCCATTGACCAGGATTCTTTCTGCTCTCAGCAGGTGGCCACCTGGATGCAAAGTCAATGTTGTTCCACCACAGTATCTTAGGAGAGCAATAATGGTGGCAACAAGGCTGAAAACTATCTATAAATACTTCCAGTCTCCTTGCCAGAAAAGCTGGTGTATTCTGTTGTTGCATCCATACCTGTAAAGAACAACCTGTCCTGTTATTTCCATCTGCTGCTTGTGAGAAAATCAAACCTGTGTTTCCTCCTTGAGCACATTTTCAGGCTTTGCTTAGAGTAATACGGTTGGTCCCCCATTCAATTTATTAAATTGCCAACAAATTATAACCCACCAGAGGAGATATTATAATTAATGTTACAATGAGATCATTTCAAGATTATTATTTCTCCTCCAAAATGATTCTAACACTATTTACAAAAATAATCACTCACATAAGCATGTGGTTGCATTTTACCTGAAACATTTCCTAGTTCTATTATAAACCTTTGTTTTTCCTTTGCTTTTCAGCATGGCATATGTGCTTTTTTTTTTATACCCTGGTAAAGCAACTTGACAGTTGGTGGCTGTCTGGCTGTTTATTCAACATATGTACCACTTAATGCACAGGTCTCAGTGATACAGTCCCCAAAGTCGGTCCAACTGGGATAAAAGTCAACAAATAGTGCTTTGCAGGGAGTGCATTTACTTGGAGAGAGTTAAATATTTGAAAGGTGTTTAGCAGTTAAGATTTAAGCCTAATGTCATAAGAATTTACAGGGTCAGCATCTCCCCCAGCACAGCACATTCTCTTGATTTCACATAGGAGCTCCATATGTTAGGAAATCACCTTTTTAATTAGATCTCTGTAGCCTCATTTTAAGTTACCACTGTCACAAGTCTTGGATAAAATCCTATTCTCAGGAAACCTTTCAGTGAACATTTAACTGTAGGTTCTTACAAATAGATATTGAGACAGATTCTTCCAGATTGCAAGTGGTTTTAAATTAGCTGCTCTGAAAAGTGGTGGGTGTGGTGTTATTTCAACATCCTTAGAAGTTACCTGAGCCTTTTCCACAGAGAAAGTAAAATGTGCTCAGGAACTTGCATTCTGAAAATATAATTGAATAGGGAGTTTGGTGGCCTTTGTTGTCCAGTTAGGACTAAAGAATAAACACAGAAATCCCCAACCTATTTTGGCCATCAAGACACTGAAAGTAGAATCCATCTGACAATTAAAAGTTCTTGAGAATTTAGAAATGGTCTTCAAGAAAGGAAAAGGAAATGAGTGGAAAACTTTTATATGCAGAGTTATCCTTTACCAACTCTATTAAACAGGATATCAGATACCATCCTTCCCAAGATTCTAAAAGGAAAGCATTATTAATATTTTGACTTTGTAAATGAAAAACATCGAGATTGAGTTGCTAAATAACTCTCCCAAGGTGGAAAGTGTAAACAACAGCGCAACCCAGATTCAAGTGCCAAGTGGATGAAACAGAAGTCCTATTTTTAACCAGTATGATAAATTGTAAATTATAATATCAGCATTGTTATAATGAAGGTGTCTTAAAACTTTTGTAGAAATTGTCAGGGCAATTCAATCTGGCATGAAGCTCTTTCGGTCCTGAAGTGAACTTAGGCTCCAGAGATAAATTAACTTCTAAAGCTACCAATTCTCAAATATAATGTAGCAGAGAAGAGATGTTATCTTTTTCAAATTCCTACTGTCCTCCCATCTTTTGGCCTACACTTCTGACACTGGGACTGAAAAAATGATTCACTATAAGTGTCCAGCTCTCCCCCCTCAGGAGTTGCCATACAACTAGGCAGACCAGCTGCATACCTTGCCCTCTACTTTTACATTTGAATGGATTAAATACCCATTTCAAGACATAGCATCTTCACACCATGTTCTGCATCCAAAGTCGTTGGCATGTTCATGAACTGGGTGGCATATCTTGGAGGTGATGGAGAACTCATACACTATGGTGACAATGTTGACCAATGGAAACGAGAAAACAGGAGCAAGCCAAGCAGATACATTTCTACTTCTTTCCCATACCACGTAACATCATTTCATGCAACATTTCTGAGAATATATTGTGTCACATGGATACACCTCCCTACCATTGTCATGGTCATTGTGAAGCAACAGATATATAAACACAGCGTTTCACTGATTTCCCGCATTTTTTCCTTACCTCATTGTCCTCATTCCTTACTCTCCCTATCCTAGATTTATACATATGAAATAAAGTACTAGCACTTAATCCTCACCTCAGGCTCCACACTTTAGGAAAACTGGCAAATGAAGTTATTTAGCAAATGTAAGAATCCGTACATGGGATTTTTAAAAGGGCAAATCCCCTAATTTTGTCTTTCTGTGCTTTAAACATGGAAACTTGTTCTGGATCATTATTTAATGTCAGAAACTAACCTTGTTTCATATTGATCTATGCATTTAAAAGACTTTCAGTAGATAACTCCATTTGACCATAAACTTTTACTTTCCTCTTCAATGCTTAGAAAAACTATGATTGAGTTAGAGCCAATGATATTTTTATATCACTGGCATAATTGTTCCAACACAGTTGCAACAACACTTTTCCTAAATTTCCAAGCCTCCTTTGAAAGAAGGGGAGCCACCTGTTCTAGTTCTGATTTGGATGATTTAATATAACCTTATTTTAATAATATGCATACATGAGGTTGACTTGGTGTCTGACTCTTCCTTAGTCCTTCTTTCTAGAATGTAGATGTGATACCCATAGGTACAATACCATTTTCACACCAGCTTCAACAACATAAAATGAGACGTAAGAAGAGGAAGTCAACATGCTGAGGACAAAGATTTGCTGGTCTAGACTTCTGGAAATGTGGACAAACAAAAATTCTGTTGGTTTCAGTCACTGTAATTAGGTTTCCTGAGACTTGTAGCAAAATGCATTATTAACTGATACAGAATTTTAGTTTTGTGTACTGCGTTGACAACCTCTCAAAATCCATGATTTCCCATGTGGGCCTTATCTAACAGTGAAATTGACTTCGATCTTTTAAAAATTGGAAAACTAAAAAGAAAAACTCAACTGAAATAACAGAGCAGAAGTGGAATGTGAGGCAAGTTGATATATTGTATTATATATTGTACATAGTAAGCACAACAAGCAGAGGATAAATAGGATTGACTTCTAAAAAAGCTAAATATTTCCCCCCAGCATAATAGTTGAATGGTTGAGCCAATATTTAAATGCGCATGCTATATGGTTTTAAAGTGTGTATTTATACAACTACTAAGTTTTATTTCCAAAATATATAGTTGCAACAGTAATGGAATTTTAATAAAGAGTTTGCCTTGATTATTACAATAAGTTCAAATAGGTTTTGGAAGTAATGATTCTATTTCTACATTCTTTCAGAGAGTATTTAATTTCCCAATCTATATTATAAATCTCCAAGACTGTAAAATAAATTAACATTTATTTCAACAGAGTCAGGTTTTCCCCAAAGAATAGCTATAATGTCTTAGGAAATAGTGTGTCAAAGAACAAAGTTTAAGAAATGTGTGATTGCATAATTGCATATATTGATTCAATATTTATGTAACATGCTGGAGCATGCTACTGACTACAATAATGTATATGTACTGACACACACATAAATATTTATCTATCTAGATATATTTAATGTATATCCAAAAATCCCTAAGCTTCATACTAAGAAGGGGCCAGGTGTCTTCTTTTGTAAAATACCCAAACTCTAATTCCTTACTTTTTATATTTGGCGTTTCCAAGAAGAAAACAAACATAGGAGGGATTTGCTAACTTTTTTAAGTTTACATAATGGGTCTATAGTTTTAGACTTCAATTTCTGCTTTCTGTTTATTCTACTTTGGGGGTCTGGAAGGTGAGGAGGGAGAAGAGAAAGCAGTATTCAATTTCAAAGTACAATTCCTTCTAATTTTCTCTTTCATGTAAGAGAGGAAAAATGAAAAAGTTGGCGTGAGACTATCACCTGAAAAATCACCTGCACTTAAGTCTAACTAAAAATTATCAGCATTTCAATGACCAAAGATATTGTTTATTTTCAATTTTGCAAATTTAACTTTCACATGGTCATCACGATGATAGAGTTCTTATTTTAATTATAAGTTTTGCTTCTGCAGGAAGAAAAAAAGTAGACTTATCAGGCTCTAATAGCTAATAAAAGGAGAAGAGTTCAAACTCTAGATAGTACAATGACTTTCCCAAAAACAGATCTTTTCCTTTTAAGCACCAGATCAATAAATGACCCTTTTGATCAGAGAACAAACTCAAACCTCCTCTATATTTTGCTTGTTACTTTCATTTTTCCCCCAAGAAAAGATGAAGCCACTTAAGTAGCAGGCCACAAAAGCACGGTGGCACTTTCATCCTAGTAAAGAGTTCAAAAAGTAAATAAAACTTTTTGGAACTTATACTTAAGAACAAAGCTAGCACCCAGTAGCTCGATATGCCTTTGGGGTTAGGGGTTTATTCAGAGCATCAAGAATCAGTATTTCCATCTAGACACACAAGTGATCTAAATAGCATTCATAGGACTTTAAAAGCCTTTTTGAAATAAAAAGTAGAGCAAACTACAAAAGTATAAATTCTAAGTTTTCCTACATCATTCCTACTTTGTAGAGCATCTGGGCAGGATGGGGGTGCTAGGCCATCACATAGCAGTCAGATATGAAAGACTACACTGGTTCGCAGGGTGCAAGGATAGACTAATGAGAGCCAAGCAGCACGCCTCTCCTCTTCAATTAACTGTCTGTTGATTTTCACAGAAATCCATTGGGTGAGGAAATTCAGTATTTGCCACCACCACAAGATCCTTCCTTATCTTCTTTTACTTTATTGAAACATAAACTAGCAAAATAGAATAAAAATCAGTGCCAAGAATTGAAAAGGAATATATGGGAGGCACTGGTGAATATATCAGCAGCCAAACTGAGTATTTTGCTGGAAATTGAATGTCTAGGAGAGAAAAAGAAATAACTCCCTGCAAAGATGACAATTCTATTCCTTTGAAGATGTGATTTGGAGCAGTCAGTGCATAATTGGATAAGGAGATTCAATTGTGAATTTTATAATATCAAGAAAAACTATTTTCAAATATATTTTAAATGTGAGGAGTAAGTACACAATCGCTCCCTACCTAGCATATTGGCAAAATAAAGGATTCATTTATGGCTTATTTGGTTCATTTTTGTATTACTGAATAAGCAAAGCTACTAAGATATCAAGTTTAAGTTCTACATTTTAATCACCTTTTATTTGTCTTCTTAACCCTAAGCAGACACAACACCTATTTTCACCCACAATCACAGTGTAACTCACCACACAATTGAGAACTGAGATCTAGTAAAACAAAAATATCTTAGTTATTTATATGGAAAATGTGGCTCCAGGAAAAAGCCACAATAATGACAGAACTAAAAAAATGACAATTTTGTATTGAGCATTTTTTTCAGGAAATATTAATTGAAAAATGTGCCAACTACAATTTTCTGTCCTACCAGCACAAGTATACCTCATTTGCTCCTTCGTTTTGCTTTACATCCATATTGCAGTCTGAATGAGTGATGTTCTTGAATTACTGCTCTATCCAAATTCTTTCCCCCTACTTTCCTAGTTCTCAGGTTTCAGTCTCTATTGTTTCCCTTGTCTGGTACTCCTTCTGGAATTCTAACTTTATAACATGCTGTAGCGAAGGATTGCAGGATTTTCCCCCTCTCCTTGTATACTACCAAGGGACTCTTTTTGAAGACCTTACTTTCACCATCAAGAACTAGGGAGGCAGACCCAGTGGCCTTCAGGGATTTAATTAGAGTTCACCGAGTTAGAATCTCCAAGTTCTCAAAGACCTAATTTAAATACAAGTTCACTCACTTTTTCAACTATTTCTTAGGCCCTTATCAAAATTTCAGGTTATTAAAGGGAACATCCTGCGTTTTGCAATACACAGAAAATAAACCTGGGTTATGCAGAATCTCAAACATCCTCCAAGTGTAAACGCAAAATTCTAGCAATTGCTAGGAAAATAATAATGAATTAGCTTATAAATTATTGAAACAACCATTGTGAAATTGTGTCAATCCTGATCAATTACATTTATAGGGAAGCATCATTTCTATAGGAGATGATTAAACATTGGTATTATATTGAGTGAGAAAAAGTATATAATTACTGGATTTTTGGTCATTTGTCCTATTATTGCCTTATATAAAAATTATTATTACTATTATTATAACAACACTTTATTCTAGGTGGTATTATATTCCTTCTGTTAAACTGTCAGCCAGAACCCTTGTTAAGAGATGATGACAAATCATATCAATTTATAAAAACATCCAAGTCAATCAAACCCCTGTTACACATGGATATGGTAGAAGAGTCTCAGAAAACACAATTTCTGATTGACAGCATTGCAATTTTGTGAGGAAAGACAATAATGGTTTTATCTTGCCCTTTCCTTTCCACATTAAGAATCATATCTTAATTAGACTTTCAGTTGGAGATTGACTGCAACATGAATTGACTACACTATAATGTCAAAAATTAAACAACTATGTACGATAAAATACAAATGGCTTTGGTATGAAGAAACACAGACCTATAATGGAAGGTGTCACTAAATCAAGTGTCAAAGAAATAGGAGAAATTGGTAAAAAGAAAAGCAAACAAGTTGCTTCAATAGCATTTAATTGTTAAAGTATCCTAATAAATACCACTCAAACAAAATTGAAGAAGAAAGTCATAGGGGGCAAAGAGAAGGAAAGAAAATGAAATATTTCTTTAATTTTCGAGTATAATTTATAAAAAAATTTGACATAGTTTTGTTGCCTTTTTTGAATTTCTACTAAAAAGGACACTGAGAGAAATAAGGGTGAGAACTGTTATAACAATTGTTTTCAGCTCACATCCTATAGTGTTATCATATAATTATCTTATTAACTGGATTGAAATCTGGGTCTGTTCAGAAAGCTAACTAGCTAGATAAAGAGCAAATTTAGGTCATCTGTGAACTTTGAATTTATAATCTTTATGCTCTTTTGGCAGGTATAAAATTTTAGGTACTTTTCCAGCTAGTATTTCATTCATTTCATTCTTAAAGAAAAGTATTGCATTAGAGATACAAATATAAAATATTTTACTCAAATATATACTATATATCAAGACATATTTTAAACCTGATTATTTTTTGGCAATACTGTACAGAGAAAACAAAGTTATCATCTCATAAAAGCACAGGAATTCTCAACAACATTGCAAGACAATTTTATTGCCATAAATTCATATGAACTTCCCAAAATTTCGATTTAAAAATTTAAAATTTTTAAGTTATGGTCTATAACAATCACCCTGGAGCAGGAAAGGAAATTTTGTTTCTTCAGTAGATGTGTTAAAAATTCTCATTCGCTTTCCACTAAAAGATCATGCTTAAGTACTTCCATTAAATGTGAAATATTTTTCAGGTTTGCCTTGTTATTTAACAAAATTCAAAACCAGTTTGCAAAGGCAATTGCCCCATTCCCCCAACCTTCCAAAAAAAACTTGTCATTTCATGACAAACATAGATTTCCTGAGAGATGGAAAACATTCACTGTGAAAATTGCTATATTTATCCTTGAGACATATTTGGTAAAATTCACTAATTTGCCCAGTGCATAATTTCAGTATGTTCATGGAAAAACAAACTGTCTTACCAATGATTTTAAAACAGAATCCCTCTGCTCTTAGAATTTGACAGAAACAAGTGCAATGTAAATACTAATGATTAAGTATGATCTTTCCAAGCAATGGAAAGGAAAATGCTCATTTTGGTAAAATACACACACACACACACACACACACACACACTTTATTTGGAAAAGGTCTTTATAAGATAGCCATAAGAAATTAAAGCAACAATTTCACAGTAAAACATCTGAGTGAGAGAATAGGTTAGCAAGGTGTAATGGCTGTGTTTCTTAATCACATAGGTCCAATGCTGTTTGGATCACAAATATTCTCTGATACTCTAATTGCATTTCATTTGTTTTACTTTTACATTGCAAAATTTTCTTCAATAATGTGTTAAAAATCAAGAGAAATCTTTTTTCCTTCTAATATCATTTTTAGTTGCATATAAACAAGCTTATGAAAATAAAATGTATTTCCCCATTTTGAAGGTGAATATGGACTTTCAGGTTGGAATCCTCCCAGTCTCCTGTCCTGGAAAAATTCATACAACTCAAATTCATAACATATTGCCTTTTATTCATTATAAAGTAAGAACCATTATTCATCTCATATGATTTTAAATAAATTTTAAATATTTTAAACAAACTAAATAAAAAACAGATTTTTATTTGATTTTGACTCCTCACATATGAGTTTGTATTGTGCATTTCTCCAGATTATTGTGTAATACATTTCACAAGAAATTATCAACAAAAGTGCATAAAATATTCATAATTTAATAATTTCTCTTACAATTCTAGTACATGAAGAAGCAGGAGAGAGTAGCCTAATTAAGTGATCTTGTGACCATAATAGACCACAATGGACTATAAAATGTAACTTTACACTGTGCACACCAAATCACGGTCAGCAAACTAAGGTAGCTGCTACAAACTAAATGTGTCTCCACCCTCCTCCATCAAATGTTGAGATCCTACTACACAATGAGATGGCATTGGGAGTTTTGCCTTTGGGGGGTAATTAGATCATGGTGGTGAACCCCCTTTTAATGGAATTAATACTTTTATAAAAATGACCCCAGAAAACTCCTATGCTCCTCCTGTGAGAAGATAGTCATCCATGAACCAGAAAGTAGCTATCATCAGACACTAAATCTGCCAGTGCACTGATTTTAGGCTTCTCAGCCACCAGAACTGTGAAAAATAAATTTCTGTTGTATATAAGCCACCCACTGTGTGGCATTTTGTGATAGCAGCCTAAATGGACTAAGAGAGTAGCAATACATAAATTCATGTATATTGGGGGAAAATATTTGCCTTTGTAAAGAAAACCCATTCAACATATCTGCCTTTTTTGATTAAGGTATTTGAATTTATACAATTCTTAACTTGTCTTGGCCCATTGAAAAAATAATCGTTAAAAAACCAACATATAAAGTAGGAGATGTGATACTGGAAAAGCATAAAGTAGAGGGTGGGTGCCATTGGAGAAAAGACTACAGCTTTTGCCAGTTTTCAAAAATCCTGTCAAAATACTCTGTTAAACTAAAAAATCTAGGGAGAACCCAAAGCCCAAGATTAAAATCACAGAAGGGTTTTAAATACAGTTGGAATAATTAAGAGGTAAAAATTTAAAATAGTATAGTCACAGTCAAAGAAATTACTGGTTATGGTATGATATTTAAAATTGATTTAAGCTCGGGCCTCCCCTGTTGGCGCAGCGGTTGAGTGCTGGGCTGCGAAGCTGCCCATGGCCTCTGCAGCACCGGTTTGTTCCCTGGCCACCATTGAGGGTCCCACATGGCGCGACAGACCTTTCCTGCCGTGCCCTCTGCTCCCCTCAGCAGTGTATTTCGTCAGTCTGTTTGTTCTGCTCCCCACTCTGGCTGTGGTGAATTCTCTCACCCTCCTGTGCTTCTGACTGTACCCAGTGCTTATATAAACAAATAATATTTTTAAAAATAATAATAAAATATATTTAAGCTGTACCAGTTTTCCATGTCCTTTGTAAACCTCGGGTTTTTGGCTTTGTTTTTTTTTTTTTTTTTTTTTAGTTCAATTCTGAATTATCATATCACCCACTTACACAATTGATTTTGCATGTGTGCAATTGTACAGTTGCACTTGATTTTAGAAAAAGTACTAGAAAAAGAATTGGAGCTACAAAACAGCCAGACTCAGCTACTCTACAGACTCCTTGCATCAAACACATTCTGTTTTTCATTGACCACCACTGTATAGGACTAATGACTGAATATGTTCATTTCTAAAGTCTTATTTAGCACTTATTGCCAGATTCAAATTGATTATACCAAGACTGTCATTTTTTCCACCTGATGATATAGCACACAAAAATTTTGTGCTAAGTGTAAATGAATTGCCAACTCATCAATTTTCTTACAGTTTGCTTGTACGAGTAATATTAGTACTGACTTTAATAGGAACTTTGTCAATGTAAATATTTCAATTCACCAATAGTCTTTTAGTGAGTTAGATTAGATAAAACCAGGCCCTCCCTGGTAGCCTAGGGGTTAAGTCTCAGCTCTATCACCTTTAAGGCCTGAGTTACATTCCTGGCTAGGGAACTAACCCACATGGCCCAGCAGACCTCTCCTGTCTCCTCCACTGCTCTCCTCAGCAGTGTATTTCAGTAGATCTGCCTGTTCTGCTCCCCACTCTGCCTCTGGTGAATCCTCTCACACACACACCCCCCACCACCTCTGGCTCATACCCCAGTTCTTTAATGCAAAAAAAAAAAATTAGATTAAACCAGAAAATAAAATATAGAAATATTCATAACTGGATACCCATGAATTGCAAGACATGGGATGTAAATGAACAACTGAGTGTACCTCATACACACCATACCACACGTAACCTGTGACTGACCCACTGACATTTTGTGCAATGGTGGTGCTAGTGTTAAATGTTAACTATGAAAAAGTTCACATTTTATATCATTTGCATAGCATTGAAGTTATTTCTTCTAGCATTCTGACATATGGTATTCCCTTTGGAGACAGTGTACTTCCCTGACCCCTGAAAGGGATGAAGTCAATAACTGTATTAGACTTTTCAACTAATTTTCACAAAACACTACTAAAACAATGTGTCAGTTCTTCCAAATATTTATATTCTGATTTATCATGGATTTTCTGTACAAATGCATTTTATTTTGTCTTACTTTCAATTTTAATATCATCTACCTCATTTTTTCTTTCTCTGTCTATTCTTATTAACACTGAAGCCCTTTCCTTGGCCCCTTCTCCACTATACAATGGAAATATTTCTAAAACTGTCTTCTTCTTTTCCCATATTCCCGTTAAAGTTCTACTTCTTGAAGTACTCTCTAATTACTTAAGTCCTCAATATTTATTTCTTCTACAAAATCGTATTGTTCATTATGCCATATAATCATTCCTTAATCTGAAAAACACTATTTTTTGTCTTCTGTTTCCTCCCCAGTCCACTCTCCAGGCATTAGTATGACTCTTTTAGCCACACTGAGCATTTTATTGTTTGACCATAAGATGAAATAAAATATCTTTTAACAGAGTGTTAAATCCTGAGTATCAAAACTCAGCAAAAGGGTGAAGTCAGTGAAATAGGAACTAATTTCTTTCTAACATAACAATCTGGGGAAGGCAGCTTAGGGTGGTAATGCCAGCACTACTTCCAGTGTCATAAATGATCTTGGCTTCTTTCACATTGTTGCTTTCCTATTTGTTAGGCTTCATCCTTACTCCAATGATCTAAGATGGTTTACTATCCCCAGACACATTTCAAAAAAGCAGGATGGAGGAGAAGAGAAAGATGGCAAATTAGCCTCTCCCTGGAGGACACATGCCATAAATAATGAACCTCACTCCCTCACAACAGATTACCCTGAAATTAATCAAAATTCATACCTCATCAATAAGGAGGCTAGAAAATGGGGTATTTATTGCAGGTGTCTTGTTGTCCAGCTACAAACTGAATATTTTATTACCAAAAGAGAGTGAATAGCTACTGAGTAGTCCCAAGTTCTATAGCTCTGTTTCACAAAGATTACAAGGCTCTCTACCTTTAAATCCATGCCTATCTCTCTGGTATTTCAATCTGTTTTATCCCTCTACTTTAGCCATACCAAAATCTTTTAATTACTCTATCTCCTCCTGTTTTCTGAGTCATACTGTCATTCTGTTTTCTCTTCCTTTAAATCCATGCCTATCTCTCTGGTATTTCAATCTTTTTTATCTCTCTACTTTAGCCATACCAAAATCTTTTAATTACTCTATCTTCTCCTTGTTTCCTGAGTCATACTGTCATTCTGTCTTCAGGTGGTTAACATCTATTCATTCTTCATTCCTTTCCTTCAGATTGCTTTCTCAGGGAGACCTGCAGTCACTTAAGTCCTATTGTAAGAGTCCAATAGTGAATCGGGGTTTGGAGCCAGCGCAGAGTCCAAGGACCCCAGACAAGCATGTTCTCAGTTCTCATCTGTGGCGAGGAAAGAATTCAATGTTGAGACCAGAAAAGCAAAATATTTACTGATAGGTAAATTTTTTTGTAGAATACGATTTTTTGTAAATACGATTTTGTAGAAGGACAGGAAAGCTCTGAGTGGAAAGGGGTCCTGAATGGGTAGCCACTGTGGTGGTGAGAAGGGCTTATATGGCATTGTGGGCAAGGAGTGGGGGTTTGGTTGTTTGGTGTCTCTATGTTGTGTCTCTTGCTGATTGTCTGGGCCCATGGGGTCTCCTTGGCTACCAAAGTCCACTGAGTTTGCCCACATTACCTGGCCTACTGTCCTGAAACTAGCCTTGGTCTGTTGTTCTAGCATAGTATTATTGTGTTAGTGTTCTGAATTCACCAATCAGATTGATGAATGGACCTAGGGCACTGGGCTTGGGGGGCAGGGTTGCACCCTCCTGGTTCCAACCGAGTCAGTCTGGCTGACTCAGTTATCTGTCAGGCTGATAAATGGACTTGGGATTTGGGGTGTCCTGTTCCTAACTGACTGCCTATACCCATTTCCCAGCTTCCTCCTTCAATAGAACTCTGACTTTTTAATGTACTCATTTTATTTCTGTTTGCAAGTTTAATGCTTGTTATTTTTTATTCAATAGTCCAATACATGAAGACAGGTCAGTGTGACAAAAGTTCAAAGTACATAGAGAAAGGATTTATCATAGGTATTAAGACAAGTCTTTAATTTGAAAGTTCATTTGGAAGCTGAATTTTGATCTGTGAAGGCAGAGATAATGAGAGGACTATAAAGAATGAAAGTCATTTATTGGATAAGCTGGACTTCACTGAAAGAAACAGGTATATTTTTCTAACTAAAGGTTTTACAATCTCACTATGTGGATCTAACTTTCATTGTCCCCGGGATAAAATTCCATATAGATCCCAGATTTACTAGTTAATTTTAGATCATTGAAATAACCATTTCATTCTAATAATCTCAAAACTTCAGATCAGTCCAAAATGCTTAATAACCAAACTACTTGCAATTTAAACTTCTAGGCTCTCAGAAACATAGAATAAGAAAAAGAAATTGGGAATAAAGAATTTACCCTTGTGGGCCTCCATGGTGGCGCAACAGGTTAAGACACAACCTATGAAATTAGCCTCAACTTCTGCAGCACAAGTTCGACCCCGGCCAGGGAGCTGTCCACATGGAACAGCAGCCCTCTCCTGACTCACCCACTGCTCCCCTCAGCAGTGCATTTCAGTGAATCCACCTGTTCTGTTCCCCACTCTGTCTCTGGTGAATCCTCTCAACCCCCACAACTCTGGCCTGTACCCCAATTCTTGTAGAAATAAATAAATGTTAAAAAAAGAATTTACCCTTGTATGGTTGGTAGATTACAATGAGGCATTGGTACCCACAGGATTATTATCAAGTTACTGCTATCTTCTCTCTCATTGGGGTATATTGTGGATTCCATGGAGATATTTCCGCCTATCTCTCCCACTGTATCTCCTGTTGTGCTGGCACTGGGACTCCCATATATTCATCCATGCCTTTATTGAAATAGTTCTACACTTCTCTACAGTTCCCTTGAGTGGGTTTTCTCATAAGGCAACACAAGTCTGGATACCTCTTTTGAGGGCTACACATGTGGTTTCCGAGAAACACCCACCTTACTCCCTTCAAATTTGAACTGTAGCTAAAAAAAATGTGATTATTTCTCTTTAAGTCAACAGAAAGAACTTCAGCCAAATATTCTGGTTTTTTAGTTATGAGTGAGAAATTAGTTGTAAGACTGAAAATTCCAAAGAAAGCATGTTAAGCTTTTGGACTGCCCTTTTGAAGTTCCCTTCACCTGATCTGAAGCAAGGAGGAAATACCCATATTACCACCATCTATGCAGGTTAAGGAGGAATCAAATAACACTTAAAATTATCATTAGAAAAATTTCTCCCTACTTCAATCTTAACCTTATTCTGGTATAACTTAGTTGTGGGTGATAGAACATTTCTAGGACCAGCTTTAACCCCTTAGCTTGCATTCTAGGGATAAAGAAAAAAACTCACTTTATTTCTTGTGATTATGGCTCAAATAAAACTAGAAGGCACTCATTTAACATCACCCATATTTTAAGGGAAAAATCAAGTTAATGTTTAATTCAGAATAAGGCATCTCTGGTTCTTCCCTCTTTGGAGATAGCACAATATCCCATCTTGACAGATATACAACATTCACACACTCATACATACAAACAAAAATTGAGAGATATAGCTTAAAAAAGGAGTTGGGGACTTGATGATCTTTCTTAAGAGTTGAAAGTTGGTCCAAAAGTGAAATAGACTACCACAGAACTTTACTTTGAGATTATTTTTAAAAACACATTATATTCTCAATCACACTTTTGTAATCACTTCAAAGCTTGAGAATGATATAATTTGCTGTAGGGACATTTCTATTAGTGACTCTATTATAATGTGATAGAATTGGATGGTCCCACTGGATTTGCATAACTCTTCATTTGGTTCAAAAATTACAGAATTCCAGAGGACAAATATCATAATGTACAACTTCCATTAAAAATTCAATGAAAAAACATCTTTTGTGAAATTCTTAGGTCACAGAAAAATAAGAATTCTACCAATAAAGACAGCATAGTATCCCCTAATATATATATTAATTTATGTCATGAAATCTAACTAAAGGGAATAACAAGGTAGAAAACATCCATAAAATCTTTTAGATCAATATGAATACTTCCTTATGAACATTCCTTTGAAGGAACTATCCCTATAATTCAATTCCAAGTCTTAATAAAACAGAAAGGCAGCTGGGAAGTCATATGACTTGATTCTACAAGAACCAGATAGTAAATGTGAATAATACTGGCATAGATATGATAATCAAATCCAGATCTATTAATGACACTGCCATGTGAAGCATATAAATATAAAAATAAAAGGACAAGAATAGAGCCCTGAGGGACCACACATTTTACAGTAACTGTTTCTGATGAGCTGCTACCAATATAGTATGCTGTGTCTGCTGACAAAGATAATTACATTTCAAACCAATTTAATGCTGTCTCAGAATTCCAACTCACGTTTCTGGAAGATCTAACAATATATCACTGTCTACTGTGTCAAAGGTGAGTGATAGATATAACTTTGAGAGTAGGCATCCATTTTTTCCCAGAAACTCTCAGACATCACTGAAAATAAACAGGTAATCCCCTTGCAATTTAGTAGGCAACCCAAAATCCATGTTGGGATTTTATCAAATATTAATCATAGATAATTGTGTCTTCAGGCAAAGTATCAAATATGTTCCTTTTTTTGAAAGAGAGACAACTAGAAAATATCAGAATCTAGCAGGCGTGTAGTTGGTAATCTTTAAATGTTTGTTGAATGAATATATGCACACATTTTATTCAATAGCCAATGAACAAGAGAAGTAAAAATCATGTAAAATAATATGCTAATAGGTTAAAATATTCTCATTGATTTTAAAAACTTTATTCTACATGTAATTCCTAAAGTGTGAGAAAGGCCAAATAAGTCTTGAAATTAAAAACATCCAAAGATAATAAAACTAAATTCAATAAAGTTTCCCAAAACATTCAGAGAACTTATTTAAGACTTGTTTAGAATTAACATTTTTAAGGATTGAAAAAAAAAGAAAAACATTTTATATTCCTAACGGGTATAATCTAACACCATAATTTCAAGTGTGTGAATAAAAATTTATTTTCAAATCAATGACTTACATGTCTCATCCCACTGAAAAGTGGAAAAGTCATGTATGTGATTCTGAGGTAGAGGACACACCTCTTCAGATGTATGTTCCCACACCACACCCACCACCAAGGACAAGTCCTCCACCATAGTCCATTATGTCCCCTCCCACCTTAACACTTCACCCTCCCCCTCTAGTAGGCTTAGTTTTACAGTCATATTTTTATGGTTTGTTTTGTCTAACTGTTTTGTTTCTCTATATTCTACATATAATCAATACCATCCAGTATTTGTTTTTTTTTTTTTTTCCTTTTTGGCTTATTTTGCTTTGCATAATCCCCTCTAGTTCCATTCATGTTGTTGTAAATGGCAAGAGTTGCTTTTTTTGTTTGCTTGTTTTTTAGAGCCAAGCAGTATTACATTGTTACATATATATTTACACACTCCCCACATCTTCTTAATCCATTCATCTGTCCTTGAACATTTAGGTAGCTTCCATAACTTGCCTATAGATACATAGCTTCATTTCTTTTCTTTCTGCCAGATGGATTTTTGAAAGTTGTTTATTCAAAACTGAATCTCTCAAAATAGAGATTATTTAAGATATACATATAATAAACAAAATATTATTTCAATTATTATCACAAAAGACATTTTGCATTATTTTTGTACTAAATCTTCAATAGCTGATGTGGATTTTATAATTATTGTATATCTCACTTTATCATCGTCATCACTTTGGCATAGTCATCTCAAGAGCTACATATGACTTGTGACTATTGTTTAGGACAGTATACATCTAAACTAATATGATTGACTTCAAATAACCATGGTTATTTTCATAGTCAGAAATAAGCACCATAGGCAAGATAGAAAGTAGCTACTGGGCATTTTTAAGGCACCCAACAACGTAGATTTACTTTTCTTAATTATAACAATTAAGTTCTCATAATTATAAAATTATTCCATTTTGAATGTACAATCACCTAGGATTTATGTTGCCTAAAATTTTGATAATTTAGGACTATTATTACAAAGAGCTATGGAATCAATTGGCCATGATTTAATTTATGGCAGCCCGCAGCCACTTCCCTTAGCTTTCTTGCTAAAAAAAAAAAGAAAAACCTAAACAAATCAACAAATCACCCATGTACTGCACATACCTAGTACCTGGCACAAACCTTCCAGCAAATATGTACTGAACTACACATGGTTTTAACATAAAAAATTCTCCATGACTGTAACAAAGATCTTCTGCTTAAAACCTAGTCCTTGATGGCATTAAAATTCTCTAAGAAAACTTTCCCCAAGTTCTTCCAAGAAACTAACTATAAAATTGCTTGAATTCCTCGAGTCCTCTGGTTACCCCTCTGCATTACATGAGCTCACATGGTAGGGCAGAGGAAAAAAGATGTACCTATCTGATAAACCTATTAACCTGAAACAATATGAAACCTTCTTTGGAAAAAATGGAGTGACATTTATTTTTTTTAAAGACTTATTTATTTATGCATACAAGAACCTGGGTATAGGCCAGATCTGCGGGAGGGTGAGAGGATTCACCAGAGACAGAGCAGGGAACAGAACAGGTAGACTAACTGAAATATGCTGCTGAAGGGAGCATGGGCGAGACAGGAGAGGTCTGCTGTGCCATGTAGGCTGTTCTGCGGTCAGCAGGGATCGAACCAGCACTGCAGAGGCTGCGGACAGCCTCACAGCGCTTTGCTCAACCACCTGCACCACCAAGGAGGACCAAAGGAGTGACTTTAAAAGCAATGCTCCCACTAGTCTAGCCAATTCTGAAATTAAAGATTTCCCTGTACTGTCTTTCATCAAGGCTTTATATTAAAATATTCAAATATTCAAATATTTACAACAATGTTATTTAATAAAATGGGCCATATAAACTTAATTTCCTAGCATTTAGTAGCTATTTACATAATCAAACTTGAGATCTGATACAGAAGCAGATGGAATGGCACATAAAAAGGTTATTTTCCAACACTCTTACTCTTCTATTTTTAGAAAAAAAGAACATTTCTATATTTCTTTCTAAAAGCACATGGAGAAAAAATTAGTAAATAAATTTCTGTGTGCAATCACTTCCTTTTACATTGCCATATTTGGGAGGCTTTATAGTATAGTGACTACGGTTTGGGCTCTGAAATGAGATTGGCATAATTCCAAATCCTGGCTCCAACATATACTAGTTGTGTGGATTATAATACTTCTTTATCTCTTTACATCAGTTTTCTCATATGTATAACATAATATATATATGTAGATAATGCTGATAGAATGTAGGAACATGGGACTGAATTATATCTTTAAAGTATGCATCAAAGCACAGTGCTTTACACAGGGAAATCTCAACTCTTATTTCTGGATCTGTTTGATTGACTGCTTGGTCTTTTGACTTTCTTTCATGTATTTTACATTTTTGTTTAAATGTCAGAAATTGAAACAAATTTAAAAATTAAAATAAAAAATAAATGTTGGAAATTATAAGTAGAAGAGTACCAGTACCAAGGACTGAGGTAAAAAGCATTTATGGGTGAAAAAAAGGAATGCCTTTATCATCCAGGTGAGTAGCTGAGTCATCTAGTCAGTAGTTGAGTTAGATTAGGGACTTGTACCATTTCCTTTGTTACTGTTATACCAGAGGCTTCATATTCTTGCATCAGTGGGCTGCTTCTGTCTTGTATTTAGCGTATGTCTTGAGGTGCCAGACAGTTTTCTCCACATTCTTGTTCTACCTTAAGCTTTCAGAAAAACATGCATTACTACACCACAGAAGGGGACTTTCTTTACATGCTTTCTCTTCCCTAGTGGCACACTCCTGTTGCTTGATATCTGAGGCAAGATTAATGGAGATGGCGGCAAAGACTTTTCCCTGTTCTAGTACTCGACCCCAATTTTTGGCAAATCTTATGTGCCTAGACTTCTTTTACTCCTACTTCTTATTGGAGAAGTCTTGTCACCCTTTGAAATTCAGTTCATTTCATTGAATTGCGGCTTCAGATTTCTAAAGCATCTCCCAAGTTTGACTTTATACATAATCTGCTTTTTGTTATTGTTTTGTTTTAGTTAGGTTTGGTTTTTGATGTTGTTTTTTAGAACTGTAGTAACATTCTCTGAGGCTTAATACATCCTAACAGAAACACCTAAACACTTTAAGACATCATTTCTGACCTCTTATAAAAATGACTGTACATTATTTGTAAGATACAAGTCACATATCACTTTATACTTGCAAGGAGCTCAGTAAATATTTCAACTCTAAACTCACTTGTGGAGCAGATTCAGAAGTTTAGCTCCATAACAACAAGCATTGTAATACTATAATTCAACAAACTAAACCAAATTAAATTATTCATAGCAGTCTTATACAATAAAACAACTTATTAAATACATATACATACAAACAAGACCTATCCAAACAATTTTTTTTATTGAAGGGAATATACCTCCACTACCAGTATTTTTGATTCAGTTGCAATACTGAAAACAATGGCAGCATTTATTTGGAAGATTGAAAGTTATTTGGAAAAGCAATTATAACATAATAAATCATGTAAGAGTTAACTTCCCACTATCTTATATTTTTATTTTATTTTTATTTAAATAAAAATGAAACATTTTAGAATCTTTTGTCAACATCTCCACGTTCAGATACTAAAATTCAGATTGTTTTTTCATAACATTAATCAGCTGGGTATGTTGGAATAACAAAAGTGGAGAAATATGGAACAATATTCACCAATGAGATATTTTATCAAAATCAAAAATACTAATATTAAATTGTTATTTATTATCCATAATAGTTGGATTAACATATTCTTAACTAAACCTCTCTTAGATTACTTAACATGTAATGCAATGCCTAAAAGATTCACTTTAAAAACCTACTCTGAGAAAAATGTTCCACGAGGGATGTTGAATAGCAAGATCTCAAGTTTGCAGTCTCACATATTGGCTACAGTAAGAATTATAGGGGAAAAAAATTGTAAGAGCAGCTTAAAAATCCTTAACCAAGAATTTCTCAGTCTAATCACATTGGTATCTTGGACCAGATAATTGTTGTGGGAGTTGTCCTGTACATTACCCGTATTTAGCAGTGTTCCTGGCCTGTACCCATTTACATGACAGTGGCACCCATCCAATATAACAAACATTGCCAGATGCCCTCTGGGTGTGGGGTGGTGAATACACTCACAACTGAGAAATTAACTCCTCCAGAACAATTTAAACCTTAGCATAAATCCAGAAGTAAGTAGTCTCAAACTCTGAAAACCGAGACTCATAGACTGCCTAATAAAAATCTGTGCATGCATTGGGGTGTGTGTGTGTGAAAATGTCTACAGGATGCTTACTGAAAGGAAATAAAAATAAAGTAACCATCACTTCAGTTTTCTCAAGATACTTCTATAAACTTGAACGAAGGCAGTAAAGATGAAACTGAGTAATTTTAATGGAGAAAGCGTTACTCAAGGGTCTGAATTCTTAAGACAAAACTTGTGGTACAATTACCTGTTGGACTAATTAAACCATTTTTTAGAGGATATATTTTAGGATTATAAAAACTATAGGTATTTGTTTTCCATGTATATTCATTTTTTTGCTCATAGTGCAAAGAATTTGTTTTCTTGTGAAGTGAAAAAAAAAGCAATACAGGAAACAGAACAACAAAATTGCCTACGAAATGGTTAAGTGCATAATATATAAAGAATCAAAGAAAATCAATACACCTGTTAAATGCCTGACAGTGTCACTAATATGTGGAATACAGAGAAACCAAACTGAGGGTCAGATAAAGACAAGCTTAAAGCCCAACTTTGAAACCTGATTACAGATTTGAAGCATTCAGAGGGGAGTTGGGGAGGGTTAAAAACAAAGAGAGAAGGAAGCACAGTGGATTATGGTGGGGGACTAAGGCTGATTTGTGTTGGGTGCACTATGGCAGAGATACCTGATAGGGGTACCCTAATATTATCTCAATTAAAAATATTAAATAAAGTCAATCCATATTTACAGAGTACAGCATCACTACATGCATTGTGGGGCAATAGGATAAAATATTTTTTAACCCATATTGTACCTCTACATTCTTTTCTAAGCTTTCACTCTCCTCCCACATTCTCTGCCTGTTCAAGTATTCTCTCAGTTTCTTCCACCTTTTGAGAAAAGGTTGCCTTAGTCAAAGTAAGTTTCTAAATTTTTAAAAGGTGGAAATGGAGAATTGGCAGAGAATGAATAAAACAAAAGGGCTGGTAAGGAAAGGGATAAAAGTTATTCATTGATGAGGTTAATATAACACATACACATTGATATATATATAATTTATATATAATAAAACAAGCATGAGAGGGAAAGAAAGAGAGAATAAGTAAGAGCTGAAACAATCGTTCTAGGCTGGGTTTGAAAATGATTTCGGTGGGACTTGGAAAATAAGGATTTTTCAGATAGTGAGGAGGATGAGAACCTGGGAGGAGAGAAAAGAAATACATAAAAACCATTGTGGAACATTTTCTGCATGTTTATGTAAAATTTATATTTAATTTATTATTATTGAAAAAAGTAGAAAATAAAGTGGAATATAGGTTTATGCCCTGAAAAGTGAATATTATAAGCAAGTTACTTAGAGTTGGAAAATAGTCTCTGGAAGGATCGGGAAGGCTGTGCTAAAACTCCTAATGCTATAATCTGAAGTCCCCTGGGAAAGTTTTAGTATAAAAGTCTGGCCAGCCTCAATCTCACCACTGAAATTGGTGACCCAGCATCAATATGATTGGGCTTTCTTTTAAAAAAATTTTTTAATTGAAGTAACTTTGCATTAAAACATTATATATATATTAGGTCTGCATCATTGAAAATCAGCAATTTACATACATTAAGTAGTACATTTCACTGCTAGAAGTCCAAGTCTATCCTTCACCATACAATGATCCCCTTTATACCAATTTATCCCCCTCCCTTCTCCCTTCCCTTCTGGTAACTACTAATTGGTCTTATAGTCCAAAAGTTTATTTTTATTTTATTTAGTTCATCTGTTTGTTTGTTTTCTCTATATACTACATATGAATAAAATCATATGGTGTTTGTCTTTCTCCATCTGGCTTATTTCACTAAGCATAATACCCTCTAGGTCCATCCACGTTGTTGTGTTTGGCAGGATTTCATCATTTATTTTAACAGCTGAATAGTATTCCGTAAGGTATATGTGGAATATATACATAAATATATGCTTATATATGCCACATCATCTTTATCTATTTGTCTGCTGATGGACACTTCGGTTGTTTCCAGTTCTTGGCTATTGTAAATACATTGCAATAAACATGGGAATGCACATATCTCTTTGAATTAGTATTTTTGCATTTTTTAGGTAAACACCCAGAAGTCAGAAAATTGAATCGTATGGAATTTTTTTAATTTCTAGGATCTGTCAATTCTGCTTTCCATAATGATTTCACCAATTAAAATTCCCAACAGTATATAAGTGTTCTCTTCTTTCCACATGCTCTCCAACACTTGTTCTTGTCTTTTGGATAACAGCCATTCTCAAAGGTGTAAGGTAACTTATTGTTGTTTTTATTTTATTTGCATTTGCTGAGTATTAAGAGATGATGAACTCTTTTCATATGCCAGCTGCTATCTGTATGTCTTCTTTGGAGAAGTGTTTCTTTTACTAGGTTTTTTTTTTTTTTAATTGAAGTAACATTGGTTTACAGCACTGTATATGATTCAGAAATATAGGCTCACATGACTTCAGATGTATATTATCACACCACACCTACTATTAAGGCACCCTTTGTCCTCCATCATAGTCCACTGGACATTCTTCAACTTTGCTTTGCACCATCCCCCAACCCCCACTCCATAATTTCAATTCTATAGAGATTTTTCTAGGGTTTGCTGTAGGTTTGGTTTTGTCTGACCCTTTGTATTGCTTTCCTATATTCCACATATAAGTAAAACCATCAAGTATTTGTCTTTTTTCTTCTGTGTTATTTCACTTAGTACACTGTAACAATCTATCACTAAGATATCGAGAGTATTCAAAGGGAAAAAGGAAGTCACTTTAACAAGTGGTATTAGGAAAACTGGACAGCCACATGCAAAAGAATGAAATTATATCACTATCTTGGACCTCCCTGATGGCAGATGGGTTAAAGTCTCAGCACTATCAAGCTATCACCAGGCACTGAGGCACAAGTTCAATCCCCAGACAGGGAGCTAATCCACATGGCACAGCAGACCTCTCTTTTTCCCGCTGCTCCTCTCAGCAGTGTATCTCAGTAGATTCACCGTTCTACTCCCCACTCTGTCTCTGGTGAATCCTCTCAGCATCCCCCCACCCGCACCTCTGGCCTACATCCCAGTTCTTGTATGCATAAATAAATAAAATATCCTTAAAAAAAAAGAAAAGAAATTACATCACTATCTCATACCATATAAAAAAGTAACTCAAAATGGATTAAAGAATTGGATGTAAGACCTGAGGCCATAAAATATAAAGAAGAAAACATAGGCAAAACACTGAATAGTCTTCAGTGATATCTTTGTGGATACATTTCCAACAGCAATATATATATATATATATATATACACACACACACACACATATACACATATACACACACACACACATATATATAAACATATGAATAGGACTATATCAAATTGAAAGTCAAAGTGAAAGAAATTTACTAAAAAGGCATCCTACTGAGTGAGAGGATACTTGCACATCATATATCTGGGAATGGACTGATAGCCATGAACTAAATGAACTCATACAACTTTACATAAAGAAAACAAACAACTCATTAAAAAATGGGCAGAACAGCTCAACAGATACGTATCCAAAGAATACATAGAGATAGTCAATAGAAAAATTAAAAAATGCTCATCACCACTTATCATCAGAGAAATGCAAGTCAAAACCACAATGAAAGACCATCTCACATTTAATCTTAGAAGAAAAGTTTCAGTTTTCATCTAATAAATATTTTATTGAAGTACTATTACTTTCTGAGTTTTGATGTATCTTTTTGATTACTTTTCTGGGTTTTCTTGGATCACTTTGAGTTTTCTTCCTTACTTCAATCTCTTTGTATTTCTTTACAAAGCCATTTTGAGCTGTCTCATAGAGATATGTAATCCTCCATGTCTTTGTGGTTGAATTCTGGAAAGTTTTTCTCTCCTTATTGTATTGCCTTGAGGTCTCAAGTTGCCATGTGGTATAAATACTTCTTTTCTGCCCATTCTACTACTTTAAAATTCCTTCTCTTCTTGCTTAAAATATTCCTGTCTTTTTAAAACTTTGAGTTTATTAAAGAATTGTGAATCTCTAAAGAATAATTGTTTTTTAAAATCTTCTTAGATTCATATCAGAGTTCTGTTTTCAGGTGCATGTTTTCATGAGAACACAATCCTCCTCTTATATAAATCCACAAAGATGAACATTCCAATAGAGAGCAGGCAAAAATCATGAACAGGCAATTCACAGCAACAAATCATATAATATGGAGTTAGATTTCCTAAAAGAAAAGTTAAAAAGCAAGCTATCACTAGACAAATTAGGAAAAGTTTTTGTAAAAAAGTAAATCAATAAATAAAGTTCTAATGTCCAGAGCTGGTAATAATGTGGAGGAAATAAACACTAATGTTTTATTCTGTATTCAAAATGTATATGGATATTTATTCTAGCACAGTGTGTTCTAGTACAAAATTAAAAAAAAAAATTATATATACATATTTTACATCATTGTTCATTTTTGAACAATGTTTGCTTTCTCCTCTAGGTGTAGTCCCCGTAAAATTCCCATCACCAGTTCACCCGTGAACCATCACCATATTCCTTTGTGCTCTTTCCGCCCCCTATTTTGGAACGTCTCCCTTCCCTTCTCCTGCAGAATGTCTGATTTATAGTTGCCTGCTAGTTTTGTTTATTTATTTATTTATTTATATTCTAGTATAAAATTTTAAGACAACTTTTATGTCTATTAATTAAGAAGTGATTAATCAAATAATAGAACATTCACATAATGGAATACTATACATCTGTTAAAAATGAGGTGTGCCTATATACTGATTCTTTAAAATCTCAAAATGGCTTATAAGAAGTGAGATATAGAACAGAATAAAAGTTATCTGTATGTACATATAGGGTGGGCGGAGCAACATGGCGGCGAGGAGACGCTGCGAGTAAGATCTCCCATTAAAAAAAGTGAATAGGGAGGAAAAGCAGCAGATCCCAGTGAGAACTGGGACACGGAAGATAAACGGGTGACGCCAGCAAACTGCCCAAAGAAGAAAGTGGCCATAAAAGAGGACTAGAAGGGAGGGAAGCGCAGAACCCTGCTCCCCTCCCCCGCCCACAGAGGCGGCAGAGAGGAGGAAAACAACAAACCAAAACGGCCAACAAAAACAAACGATGCAGCAAGTGGGACTGTGAGTGGAAAGGAACTATTGCAGCCACCACACCCAGTGAACGGGAGCTGAGGCGAACCCTGCAGGATCCGCCGCGGCGGTGAGCGAACGGCTCCTGCCGGTAAGCCTGCGCGGAAGGCGCACTCGGCCCGCGCTTGAAAAGCAAGTGCAGACCGGGATCGCAGCTGCCCAGGTCCCCGCGCCTGCGACCTAGGCTTGCGGGGAGACAACCTAGGCTTGCGGGGAGACGCGCGGAGGTCCTCACTGAGGTGAAGGTCCCTCCCTGAGTAAGGAGGATCCAGGCGCCCAGGCACGGGAGCGGTGCAAAAGGCGCCATTCCCGCACCACTGAACTGGGCTACAGCCCGCGTCCTGGAACTGAGGGCTTTGAACTGAGACCCGGGGCACGAAAATTCGGGGCGTGGGTTCTCCACGACGGTGGGGCACAAGGCAGACACAGCACCCCAAAGCTGTTGAGGTTTACCCTACCATTCCCGCTCTGTTCCCTGTCCCACGGGGTGGGGGGAGGTGAAAAACAGCCCCCCAAGGACAATAGGAGAGATCTCTGGCGCCACCTAGCGACCAGGAAAAAAAAAAAAGGTCACTAACACCCCATAAAACAGGAAACTTCTTAAGACTGCTTGAAAAGGGCAGAAGGCTTCTGGAGGACCCAGTGGCCAGCCGGGAAGTTATTCCACGCCAGGCCCCTTCCGACCAGCAGTCTGAGCCCACAGAGGGAGCAGGCACCCACGTCCGGGGCAGGCCCGGTGCGCAGAAGAGTGTGCCTGAAACCGGAGGCGCAGGGACTGCATCCCGCTTCGCCATTTGAGAACAGGGACATTTCTTCAGTAAAAACTGCCTAAAACCAGCAGAAAGCTCCCCCAGAAGACAGAGATGGCTCCTGGAAGAGCCAGAGGGGAGCGGAGAAGTTCACCCAAGATGTCAGTCAGTCCAAACAACACAGTGTCCCAACGCATACGACAAATTAGAAAACAGACAGTAGGGAGTAGAAGAACCACACGCAACCTAACAACTCCTCAGGAAAGAAGCACACCACAAAAAGAAAACCACTCCCCAGATTGCAACGACAGCAACTTGGAAGAACTTCTGAGCCTTCCAGAAAGAGAATTTAAAATTGCCATGATTAAAAAAGTGATAGATCAGAAGAAGGAAATTGAGTCCCTAAAGAGGGAAGTAAGAGAAATGCAGGAGATCAAAGAATTAATGGAGGAACTAAAGAACTCTGGGAAAAGCAATGAAAGCAGAATAGATGAAATGGAAGAACGAATAAGTAATCTTGAAGACACAGAAATAAAAAGAACCAAAACAGAAAAGGAAAGAGAAGTACGAAGGAAAAACAATGAAGAAAGACTTCGGGAACTATCTGACTCCATGAGGAAAGGAAATATAAGAGTTATAGGAATTCCAGAAGGAGAGGAGAGAGATGTAGGAACAGAGAAAATATTCATGGATATAATTGAAGAGAACTTCCCAAATGCGAAGAAGGAGCTGAAAATTGATATACAAGAAGCAAGAAGAACACCAAACTTCCACGACGAAAGGAAAAACACAGCAAGACACATAATAGTAAAGCTCCCAAGAATCCAGGACAAGGAAAAAATAATGAAGCTGACAAGAGGGAAGAAACAGATAACATTCAAAGGAAAACCAATCAAGCTGACATCAGACTTCTCTGAAGAAACACTACGGGCAAGGAGAGAGTGGAGGGACATAGTCAACAGACTCCAAGAAAACAGATGCCAACCAAGAATACTCTATCCCGCAAAGCTCTCTTTCCTCCATGAAGAAAGAATATGGACCTTCCCAAAGAGAAACTCCAGAATTTCATTGCGACTAAACCCCCACTCCAAAAAATACTACAAGGAATCCTAAAGCCAGAACCTCAGAGGGACGAATAACAACGAAAGAAGACCAAAAAAAAAAAAAAAAGTTATTAAAAGAATAAATAAATAAAATCAAAGGAAAGACAAACATAATGGCAAATACAGATGCTAACATATCAATATTAACTCTAAATGTAAATGGACTAAACTCTTCAATAAAAAGACACAGAGTTGCAGCCTGGATTAAGAAACAAAACCCAACCTTTTGCTGTCTCCAGGAAACACATTTAGCTACAAAAGATAAAAATAGGCTCAAAGTCAAAGGATGGAAAACAATCCTACAAGCAAATGGGCCAAAAAAGAAAGCAGGAACAGCTATACTTATATCAGATAAAACAGACTTCAAACTCAAAAAAATAAAAAGAGACCCCAATGGTCACTACATTATGATTAAGGGGACAATACTTCAAGAAGAAATAACACTCATTAACATATACTCACCAAACAAAAGAGCACCAAAATATATCAGACAACTGTTGTCCTCTCTGAAAACAGACATCAGAGAAAACACATACGTAGTGGGAGACTTCAACACACCACTATCAACAATGGATAGATCAACAAGACAAAAAATAAGTAAAGAAACTAAAGCTCTAAATAAGGACCTAGAGCATTTGGGCTTAAGAGACATCTATAGAACACTAAACCCAAAAAAAACGGAGTACACATTTTTCTCAAGCGCACACGGATCATTCTCCAGGATCGATCACATACTGGGGCACAAGACAAACATCAACAGATACACCAAGATTGAAATCATACCAACCATCTTTTCTGACCACGAAGGCATCAAACTAGAAATAAATCATAAAAAGAAGGCAAGGAACTATCCTACCTCATGGAGATTAAAAGCCACACTACTGGAAGACCACTGGACTAACGAGGAGATCAAACAAGAAATTAAAAAATTCTTTGAATTGAATGACAAGGAGGACACCAATTTCCTAAATGTATGGGATGCAGCAAAAGCAGTAATAAGAGGAAAATATATAGCAATAGAAGCTCACATCAAAAAACAAGAAAGAACTCAAAGAAACAACCTAATCTCGAAGCTCAAAGATCTAGAAAAAGAACAACAAAAAAACCCAAAACCAGTAGAAGAAAAGAAATAATAAAAACCAAAGCAGAAATAAATGAAATCGAAACTAAAAAAACAATCCAAAAGATCAATGAAACCAAGAGCTGGTTCTTTGAAAAAATAAATAAATAGACAAACCCTAGCCAGGCTCACAAAGGAAAAAGGGAGAAAGCACAAATACACAGGATCATAAATGAAAGAGGAGAAATCACAACGGACACAGCAGAAATCAAAAGAATAATCAGTAACTACTATGAACAGTTATATGGAAACAAGTTCAACAATCTAGAGGAGATGGACAAATTCCTACAACTCTACAATCACCCAAAGCTAGATAAAGAAGAAATAGAACACCTAAACAGACCAATTACAAGCAGCGAAATTGAAATGGTAATTAAAAACCTCCCCAAAAACAAAAGCCCAGGACCTGATGGATTTACAAATGAATTCTACCAAACATTCAGAGACGAATTAGTGCCTATCCTTCATAAACTCTTCCAAAAAATTGAGAAGGAAGGGACAATACCAAACACGTTCTATGAAGCCAATATTACACTAATACCAAAACCGAATAAGGACAACACAAAAAAGGAAAACTATAGGCCAATCTCCCTAATGAACACTGATGCAAAAATCCTCAATAAATTTTAGCTATCAGAATCCAACAATGTATCCATAAGATAATTCACCACGACCAAGTTGGATTCATTCCAGGGGCACAAGGATGGTTTAACATCCGAAAATCAATCAACGTTATCCAACACATCAACAAAAAGAAATATAAAAACCATATGATAATATCAATAGATGCTGAGAAAGCTTTCGACAAAGTGCAACACCCATTCATGATAAAAGCCCTTGAAATTCTTGGGATACAAGGAACGTACCTCAACATCATAAAGGCCATCTATGACAAGCCAACAGCCAGTATCATTCTCAATGGTGAAAAGCTGAAAGCAATTCCATTAAGATCTGGAACAAGACAAGGATGTCCACTCTCACCACTGCTTTTCAATATAATACTGGAAGTCCTAGCCAGAGCAATAAGACAAGAGAAAGACATCCAAGGAATCCAAATAGGAAAAGAAGAAGTCAAACTATCACTCTTTGCAGATGATATGATAATATACATAGAGAACCCCAAAATCTCCACAGAAAAACTAATTCAACTCATCAATCAATTCAGTAAAGTGGCAGGATACAAAATCAACACGCAAAAGTCAGTAGCCTTCCTATACACAAACAATAAATCTGAAGAAGAAGAAATCAAAAAAACCACCCCTTTTATTATCGAAACAAAAAAAATCAAATATTTGGGAATAAATGTAACAAAAGAGGTAAAGGACCTATACAAAGAAAACTATAAAACACTGTTAAAAGAAATAGAAGAAGACACAAAGAAATGGAAAGACACCCCCTGCTCATGGATTGGAAGAATAAACATTATTAAAATGGCCATCCTACCAAAAGCAATATACAGATTCAATGCTATTCCAATCAAAATCTCAATGGCATTCTTCAAAGAAATAGAACAATTATTGATGAAATTCATATGGAATCACCAAAAACCCCGAATAGCCAAAGCTCTACTGAAAAAAAAAGAAGGAAATGGAGGCATCACACTCCCAGACTTCAAACTATACTACAAAGCCATAATCATCAAAACTGCATGGTATTGGAACAAGAACAGACATACAGACCAATGGAATCGAATAGAAAATCCAGAAATAAACCCACAGATTTATGGTCAACTAATCTTTGACAAAGGAGCAAAGACTATGCATTGGAGCAAAGAAAGTTTGTTCAATAAATGGTGCTGGGAAAACTGGGTCACTACATGCAAAAGAATGAAGCTTGACCACTACCTCACACCATACACAAAAATCAACTCAAAATGGATTAAAGAACTAGACATAAGACCTGAAACCATAAAATACATAGAAGGAAATATAGGCGAAACACTACGGGATTTGCACATCAAAGACATCTTTACAGGCACATCACCCAAAGCAGTGATAGTGAAGAGAAAGATAAACAGCTGGGACTACATCAAATTAAAGAGCTTCTGCACAGCAAAAGAGACAATAACAAAAACAAAGAGAAACCCCACCAACTGGGAGAACATTTTTGCACACAACACTAATGATAAAGGACTGATCACAAAAATCTGCAAAGAGCTGATGAGACTCAGCAACAACAAAGAAAATAATCCAGTCAAAAAATGGGCAGAAGAGCTAAAAAGAAACTTCTCTGAAGAGGAAATGCAAATGGCCAACAGACATATGAAAAATGTTCAACATCACTTGTAATCAGGGAAATGCAAATCAAAACTACCATGAGATACCATCTCACACCAGTGAGAATGGCACATATTAAAAAAACTAGCAACAACAAATGTTGGCGAGGATGTGGAGAAAAAGGAACTCTCCTGCACTGTTGGTGGGAGTGCAAACTGGTCCAACCACTATGGAGAGCTGTGTGGAGATTTCTGGACCTACTAAACATAGAGCTTCCATATGATCCAGCAATTCCACTCCTAGGTATTTACCCAAAGGACACAGAAACATCAATTCCAAAGAGCACCTGCACTCCTATGTTTATAGCAGCACTGTTTACAATAGCTAAGCTTTGGAAACAACCCAAATGCCCAAAAATAGATGACTGGATCAAGAAGATGTGGTACATATATACCATGGAATATTACTCAGCATTCAAAAAAGATAAACACATGCAATTTGCAGCAACATGGATGGCACTGGAAGGGATCATGCTCAGCGAAATAAGCCAAAAAGAAAAAGAAAATACCGGATGGTCTCACTCATAGCAGGAATCTAGAAAACTTAAATAAGGGACCAGGAAAATGAATATAAGAAAGTGAAAATCAAAATCAACAAAAAACTATGAAGCAGAGACACTTTTTGGGGGGTGGGGGGCGGGCGGGGAAGGATTGGGGTCAGAATGGGGCGTTTGCAATTGTATGGGGGAATATAAAAATAAAATTTAATATTAAAAAAAATAAAATAAAATAAAATAGGCTAGACACAATCAGGCCTTGTTTTTAGACTAAGGGAAGAAATGGGGTTTTGTTCATTTGGTGCTTTGATACTTGTTTTGCTTGTATGGCTTTCCTTAAAATTCTAAAAAACATATTCATTTGAAAAGACATGTAAGTTGAAAATTATTTTTTTTAAGTTGAAAATTATTATAGAAGATTTCAAAAGTGAAAAAAAAATAAAAAAATAAAAGTATTAATGAAATAAAAAAAAAGTTATCTGTATGTACATATATGCAGATATTATAATTATATTTTCTGAAAGGATATATGGGGGAAATATAGTTACAGTGGTTACCTTCAGGGAAAAGGATGAGAGGTGAGGGATGGGAACATTTACTTTTCACTTTATACTTTCTGTATGACTTGAATCTGCAAGAATTGCTGTATTTTAAAACATGAAATGCAATTTTTAAAGAAAATAATAGTTTACATCTTCATGATTTGACTTAGAAAAATATTTGCAAGATGAGAATAGAAAGGGTGAGTACATAGGAGTCAGATTTCCAGTCATTCTTGAGGGGTGAAGAGCTGCTTATTGACTTTGAGGCATTTTTGATATCCTTCTTTTCCAAGATGCCAGATCTGAGAGTTGGCAGTCTGTCATCAATCCAGCTCACAGGTCAGAATCAGTCTGTAGGAGTGGTCCAAAAGAAGTATAGTCTAGAGTGTCTTCACTCTTGACGTCCTTACTGGAGTCCCGGCCTGTGTAGAGTCTCCCAGCTTTTCCCTATGGGCTTCACTTGGATGAAAGGTTTGTTCTCCAAACTTATTCCACTTGCCACTTCCTGGGTCTCTGGCTGAGCTGGCAGCCCTTCCCTCTGTGACTTCTACCATGGATCACATTCTGCAGTCACATTCTGTCCAGTGAATCATGAATCTTTCCTAGTCTAATCTGTGTTCATTTCTGAGGTGTATGTGTTGGTACAGTCTTATCCTGAGACTTGGCACTCTTGGTATAGTGTCCGTGTGGTTAAATGCTAGTTGTGCCTCTTGGAAATAATGTAAAGAAACTCTTCCATTGCTATCTTAGTGATGTCAACTCTCTATTGTAGTGTTTTAAATTGAATCTACATTAAATTTTTTGAAAGAAAAAAGTTAAACTTTAGATTTTTTTTTTTTTTTGCTTTCCTTTGGATTTCATCCTTCTGGATGTGATCTGTAACCACTTAATCTGGTACTTACTGGTAAGAGTAAATTTATATTGATAGAATTTCTACCTAAAGGAATATAGAACAATATCACTAAAATATTTGTATGCTAAGTGACGAGAGATGGAATCATTACTTTAGAAAAGATTTCCCTAGATGTGGATAGTCAAATGGTTTCCTTGGTCCTCCCTTCCTTCTTGTGAAAGCATTGACTTAATCTTGGCAATCACGGGGATTCATCATGTGGGAGTGCAGGGGTGTTTTATTTTAGAGAAGTGCTGAGAATAGTTAGAAACTACCTAAGTATTCTCGGGACCAGACAAGTATAATTCAACAAATGTACCTTTCATTTCATGTAACCCTGTTCAGTCTTTCATGGAGTCCTGGTGAATTTCCTGCTGCATATCAGATAAACATTTTGTTAACCTAAATTAGCAGGCATATGCAAGCCTGGTTCTTGACCTGTAGGTCAGAGGAGGATATTAATTATGTTTAAACTTTGATGTGTGTCAAGTGCCCTCTGTTTTTATTTGAACCTCAAATTTGCTGAAACAATGGAATATTTAATTTTGTAATGCATTATGAATATATTTCACTAAACTATTTAATGACAATGTGGTCCCATGTAGTAATGGTGTGCTTATACCTGATTTTTAGCCTGAAATCTCAAAGTATAATGGTTAATAAACTGAATGACACATCATTATCATCCAGGACCTAAAATGTAAAGAAATAAGCAAAAAATATTAATGAGGTAGAAATGAAAATATTTCAATGTCTTCTGAATATGTAAGTTTTCTGGTATAAGTAACAGAACCACCCATGAAGGCAAAACTATTGGTCCATATAGGTGTTCTGATGGTCAATTATTATCTGTTAGTAGAAAAATAAAATCAGAATCCAAAACACTGCTTTCCCTGGCCATGATGAGCTTTAGTATAATACACTCCTGTATTGAATTTGAACTGTGTTTTCCAATTGTTTGCCTCAAATGATTTTTCTCAAACTCACTTCATAACTCCCAAGCAACCTGCCTTTTCAAAATAGAAAATTTTTAATCATGCTATTTTCACAGTGTGGCACAATTCTTATTTTGTTTATCTCATATGTGTGTAAGTTTCAGGCTTTTTTGCAATCATTTGCTTGATATTTAAAAAAGTAGAAACATCTCTTAATCTTGAGGTTCTCAAGAGGGGCAGAATTTGCTAGAATTCTGGAAATTTTTTTTTTAACTTTGTAATTTGTTTCCTTCTACCCAATTCCCAGTCTGAGATTTTCAACAAAACCAGTATTTTTCCAAAAATATCAGAATAAAATATTTTTCTTCAGAATGGTTGTATGTAGGCATGATTTTAATGTTGCAAACAATAGAAATCACCTAGAACAACTTCTCCAGAGAAGACACTTATTGATAGAAGGACAGTGAAATTAGCAGATTCCCAACGAGCAAACAAACAAAAATCTTAGCAAAACCAGGACAGCAATTAGAATCACACCCAAAATCCCTACCAAAGAGAAAACTACAGGTGACTGAATAGTAAATACTGCCATTTTCACTGCCACTGAGGCCTGCTCTGGGTCCTCACCGTGAACACTCAGCCTGCTTCATTTGTTGCACTTTGAATATGAATGGTGTTGACTTGATGCCCCTATGAAAATGAATTCTCAGGCCTGCTCTTGTTTCATGAGTTTTGGATTCAGAATCTGGGTAGCTACATCTAATTGGCCCAGACAAATCAGAAAGGATGGTGGTAAACTGAGTATCTGGTAGTTTTGTTTTTGGGGGGAAGATTCTTAAAATATAGTAACTTAGGTAATGGGCACTCCTCAGATGTATATTTGAGTTTGAGACTGATAAAATAAAACTATCTTTGAATCGTCTTTATTGATAATGTGTGTATTTTCAAACATGCATAATTGTTTAATTTACTAAAGCTTGTTTTTTTAAATTCTAGACATATTCTAAAATACTGGTTCATAATACACAAATAAATATAAACTTTGTTAAAAGAGAAAACAAATCCTGCAATAACAAAAGAGAAAAAACATGTATCACTCCAGAGTGGTAAGCATCTTTATCTTGCATTGATTTTACCAATCCATATACACTATAAATCTTACTCTGCCCTTTATTTCTCATATAACAAAACTGGTATTGGCCTGAGATGGAGGAGGCCTAGATTTAGTCTTGGCTATGTCACTAATGTACTGTGCTCCCCTGGGTAGTCATTTATTCTCTCTGTGTCTCACTTTCCTATTTTGTAAAATAGGCACATTAACACAGGGTCAAAATACCTCTCCGAGTTCTTAAAACAACTAATAATAACCTTCCCAGGGCAGACTCTTTCTGAGTCTAGAGTCCCTTTATCACAGTGGCCCTCTGAAACTACTCTATGTAAATTAGTCACTAATAGAAACTCACTCTTTTCAGATTTTTTTTTATCATTCTCTGATAACATCTTGTTTATTTAATTCCCCATCATTTGTCTTTCCATCACAGGAATATAAATTTCCAGGGACAAGGGTAAAGTGTCCCAATGCATCTAGAACAGAGCCAAGCACACAGCAAGCACTTAATAAATAACTGTAATAAAGTAGGTGAATAAGATAAAAGATATAGAAGCACTTTGAGAACATTTGATTATAGAAATTAATATATCTCTAAAATATTAATTTGTAAGAGTTTCAACAAGGATAGTCTTTATTACCCAAAATAGCTATGTCTATTGTCAATAAATATTTTAACAAATACCACAAATATTTTTCTTGCTCTACAAAGAGAAACTTTCTGTGTTATGTGCCAAGCTTCTGTGATGAATAATACAGGATCAAAAGAGGGCAGTGGGCACTTACTTCACTTTCCTTGGTGATCTGGTTCACCTAATATACTCTCATTCTTTCTTCTTTACAGTGATATACCATTGCCACTGGCCTTCTAAATGCTCCTTTAATTTTTTCCTCCTGCTGCACTGCATGATTTTTATGAGGATGAACAAAGAATTACTAGTCCATTTCAATCAGCAGTAAATCTCCCTTTTGCCCTTGTTGCTTCCTAACTGTACTTTCGGTCTTGTTTTCTGAAAATGATTAATTCAAGTGGAGAGGTACTATATAGCAGCATCCTTGGATTCTACTTCTTTTCTGACTAACTGCTATGGGGGTACAAATACATACACACTGAATTTTCCCAAGTATTTGACACTCTTTTTTTTTTTTTTTTACTATCAGACCAAAGTAGGTGTACAGAGTTCATGAAACTAGCAGTCAGGATACATGAGATCTACTCAAATTCTGATAATACCTTTTTTTATTAACTTGTAAATTATTTCCCTCTTTGACTAGTTTTATTACTTATGATATGAGAGTGGAAGTTAAGAAAAGTCTATGTTTCCCTATGAAATTCATAGCCTAAAGGTTGATGTGTGATGTCAGTATGAAAATTCCCTTAAGGCTCAGATTACCTACCTTCAGAGTGGAGATAAAAATAATTATAGTATTCTTCACAGATGTAAAAACAAAACTCGATTTTAATATATTAAAAAAAGGCATTTGTAAAACTGCTTAATTAAGATACAGTTTAGTCAACAGAAAGTGAAAAAATAGCAGGGTGAGAAAGTAGCACTACAGCAATGAAATATTTCAGGTGTCACTTCCAGCTTTATTGAATGACTGCTTTATTATCTGAGAGCAGCAATGACTTAAAGTTTTGGGGTATCATTTTCTTACCTATAATTTGAGATGCTTTCTGGTTTTAAAAGCACTATAATCACTAGTACAGTATCCAATTACATAGATCATCTCATTCACAAAAGAAGTGGGTCAAGAGATTTCTGTAGGTGAATATGTAGAACCCACAGCAACTAAGCACACATTACATAGACACCTGGTTCTAAAAGTAAAGAAATTAATATTTATAAGACATTCACAAAGTACAGTTGCAATCTCATAGATGAGGCCATCCTAGTGTTTGCTTATGCTAAGGCATTCAGTTTAAACTCAAATAATTTGAGCAGTAATAAAGATGGATGCAGAAATATGCTGAATGGAAACTACACTCTTCATATTTTTATACACTCTTCATTGTTTTTATATTGAGTGTGGGCTATTTTTTCTTTGATGTAATAATGGAGTATACAATGCTAGTCACAGATCAAATTATGTAACATAGTCTTCTTATGTTCTTAACTTTTTTAATTTGATCTTTTTTATTCTCTAAATCCTCTGCACTTAAGATCATCACTCTCATATACCTCAAACAATGACAACACAGTCATGGTTGCTAATATGCCAACTGCCTCATGTATCATCAACGTCCTGGTTTATCACTTAAGACAATTTTCCTATGGATTAATTCACAGACTTAGAGAAAACATTTTATTTGAGGGGGATGCTCCTCAAAATATCCTACAAGGGTAGATAATACTGTAATGGAGAGAAGGCACTGGATGTAACCTTGTTTCTTGCCCTGACCTTTCTTGTGCCACTCTTGAGAAAAAAAAAGACATTTTGAATTCCTTTATTTGCACTTTTCTAAAAAAAAAAAAAAAAAGAAGACACCCTTTAATTCAGTCTGAATTATTCTCATAAATATTCTGGAATTCACTCTGATCAATGACTATCTATAACTTCTTGTAGCTCTCAGGTCAAAATTAGCTAGAAAGTTTTCTTGCATGTGGTTGTCTCTAGTTTTCCCAACACTAATTGGTGAAGAGACTTTTTTGTACATTGTATATTCTTTGTTCTTTTTTCATTAACTGTAAATTTAAAATGTGGGTTTATTTCTCTCTCTATTCTGTTCTATTGGTCTGTGTTTTGATTTTTATTCCTGTTGGAATAAAAACTAGGCTGTTTTGATTCATATAGATTTGTAATATATTTTATAGTTTGGTTATGTGATACTGCTGTTCTTGCCAGCACTGCATTAACTATTTGAGGTTCCATAATGTGCACTGACTACTGTGGTTCCACAGAAATTTAAGTAATGTTTGCCCTATTTATTTGAAGAATGCCATAGAAACTTTGATTGAATCTGCATTGAATTTTATATTGTTTTGAGTAAAATGGCCATTTTAACAATGTTACCTCTTCCAGCGAGCAAGGAATACCTTTTCATTTCTTTGTGTCTTCTATTTTTCAAATAATGTCTCATACTTTTTCTAACCATTGACTATAGAACTGAAGTACCAAGGTGGGAGCAGGGGAAAGAACAAAGGCCGTAGGTGATCTATGGTGTTGAATATGGGTGAGTTGGTGGTGGGTGCACTATTGTGATAATACCTGATGGGGGAACCCCAAATTAGCTTAGTTAAAAGTGAACTAATTAATAAAAACAAAAGTCTTATTTATAGAGGCCCTGCAACTCTTTTGTTAACTTTATTCCTAGGTATGTAACTCTTTATTTATATTATAAATAGGATTATTTTCTTGATTTCATTCTCTTCCAGTTTGTTATTTGCATGTGGAAACACAACAGATTTTTGTAAATTGATGTTGTAATCTGCCATTTCACTGTACTGACTTATAGCTTCTAATAGTTTTTTTAATGGCATCTTTAGGGTATTCTATGTATATTATCATGCCATCTGTATAAATAGAGATAATTTTACTTCTTTCCTAATTTTGATTCCTTTTATATCTTTCTCTTGACTGATAGCTCTAGCTATAACTTCCAATAATATGTTGAAAGGACTGGTGAAAGTTGATATCCTTGTCTTATACCTGATCTTAGAGAAAAAGCTTTCAATTTTTCACCATTTAAAATGATGTTAGCTGTGGGTATGTCATATATGGCCATTATTATTTTGATGGGTGTCCCTTCTATACCCATATTTTGAGAGTTTTTTTAAAAATATATGTTGAATCTTGTCAAATGCTTTCTCTGCACCTATCATATGATTTTTATTTTTCCTTTTGTCAATGTTATGACCTACATTGATGCATCCCTGGAATAAATTTCACTTGGTCATGACTTACTACCCTTTAAATCAATTGCTGAATTTGGTTTGCTGAGATTTTGTTGAGCATTTTGGCATGTATATTCATCAGAGAGGTTTATCTGTAGTTTTCTATTATTTTTTGCATGAGTGATGCCTTTGCTTTCAGTATCAGAGTAATGTTTACCTCATAGAATCTGTTTGAAAACATTCCCTCTTCCTCAAATTGTTGAAAGAATTTGAGAATGGATAGGTATTAATTTACCTTTGAAAATTTAGTAGAACTCACTAGTGAAACCATCTGGTCTTGGGCTTTTGTTTTTTTGGGATACTTTTGGTTACTGTTCCCATTTCCTTACTTATAATTAATCAGTTCAAGATTTTTTGTAATGATCTTGGAAGAACATGTGCCTCTAAAAATTTGTCCATTTATTCTAGGTTAAGAATTTATTGGCAAAAGATGTTCATAGTAATCTCTTATGGTTTTCTATATTTCTGAGATATTTATTTTAACTTCTCTTTTATTTCTGATTCTATTTTTAGACTTTTCTCCCTATTCTTAAGTAAATCTACTTAGATTTTTATATATTTTGTTTACCTTTTCAAAGAACCAGTTTTTGGCTTCATTGACCTTTTAAAGTGTCAATGACACTTTCTTATTTCTATTTCATTTATTCCCACTCCTTTTATTCTCATTCTTCTACTGGCTTTTGATGACTCATTTTCAATGGCATTGTAACAAAAGCAAAACTACACAAATGAATGGAACTATATCAAACTAAATAGTTTCTCTATAGAGAAAGAAACTATCATTTAAAAAAATTTACTGAATGGGAAAAAAATTGCACATAATATATTCAATAAGATGTTAATATCAAAGATAGTGAATTTATTCAATTCAACATAACCAAATATCCCAATCCAGAAAGTATGCAAAAGATCTATATAGATGCTTCTCTGAAGAAGACATATAGATGGCCAATAGGTACATGAAAAATGTTCATCATCATTTATCAGGGAAATACAAATCAAAACCACATGCTATTCTAGCTTATGCCCATCAGAATGCCCATATCAAAAAGTCCAGAAACAAGAATAATTGGCAAGCGTGTGGAGAAAAAGGAAATTCATACACTATTGATAGGAGTGTAGAATTGTTCAGCACTTATGGAAAATAGCATGGATGTCTCTTAAAATATTAAAAAACAGATCTACCATATGATCCAGCAATTCCACTATCAGGAAAGTGAAAAGGAGCCCATTAAATCAGATTTTATATGTGTGTGTGAGTGTACACACAAATATGTGTGTGTGTGTATATATATGCACATACATACACACACATACTTATACATATACACTCATGTCTATGTTCACTGGAGCACAGTTTACAATAGCCAAGCTATGGAAACCACATAAGTGCCCAAGGAAAAATGAATGGAATAAAAACATGGTATACATACAATGGAATACCACTCAGCTATAACGAAAAGATAAAAACTCCCATTTGCAATGAGAATGAATTGGAGGGGAGATTTCTAAGCTAAACAAGTCAGAGGAGAAAGACAAATATTGGATGATTTCATTCATATGTGCAATATAAAGGAACAAAAAAAAAAAAAGACAGACAAAACTAAACCAAAACAAAACCTAGAAACCTAACTGCAGAATTGATACCATCAGAAAGGTCAGCCGGGCCGGGAACCATGGATGGAAGGGAACCTAACTGGCAATGAAAATATTATTGGCTTTGATGGATTTCTTGTAGTAACTGAGCATTGAAGGGGTGGGGAATTGGGAGAATACCCCTAAAACTTACACAGTATTTAAACCAACACTACCTCAATAGAAATAATGCATTAAAAAAGTTTCTGATGATTTTTGAGCCCATATTCTAAATTATTTATTGTTTATTATATAGAGCCTTCTCCATTGTAACTTTCAAATAGAAAAAAAATATTTCCTTTGTTGTTTCAAAGTAGGGACTTGGTAATATTTATTCCAGGGTAACAGAAATATTAATAGGGAGTTAAAAATAATAGACTAAGTAGCAGTAACAAGGAAATGGTGATAATTAAAAGGAAAGTAATCATAATAATAGTAAATGACTAAAGCCAAACCTTGCATCATGGAGGATACAGCAGAGAATTTTGAGCAATTACAGTTCCTAGGAGTCTTTCCAAGCATGGCCCCAAAATTAGTGAGCAAAGAATGAGCCCATGTTTCCTAGGTTATAGCATTTCTCTAAGTAGCTCAAATTTACTACTTTAGATCATGTTGAGTAAATTCTGAGAATTTTAGTGGGTTGACATTAGAAACCACATAAACAACCATATTATAAATTCTGGGATGTCTCTTTTCAAACACTGCTCTTCAGAGGATTTAGAAATCAAGTTAATTTAGGTAGTGCTTCTCTTCCTACTCTGATCATCTAAAATAAAATAAAATGATGATTTTTTTGATGTATTGCTAATGCAGAGAACTTCAGTGTAAAGCCTACATAAAAAGAACAGCAGATAAATATTTAGATACTTTAAGCTTTCAAAACACACACTCATTTATAATGAGTGGGCCATGTAATAAAACAGGACAATAGCTTTCACCCTGTGTGCTATAAGAAAAATCCCGGGGTAGCAGCATTAATTAGCAATAGAACTGCTGAGGATAGTTGTGGCAAGGGACAATAGGTGAAAGCATGTCAACTTGGGAGAGGAGGAAAAAGAATCCATTGGCAGAACTGCAGAACCCAAAAAGAGAGCACATTTTAGACATAAAATATATTAAGCATTGCTAAGTCAGTGTCTACTGAAGTGTTTAAAAGAAACAAAGAGACACAGTGGCAATATGATAAAAGTGAAGACACTAGGCTCACCTTCTCCATATATTCAAACCTACATTGCATCAGAACAAAGCCAGTAACTAACTCCTGAAGGAAAAACTGACTACTACAGTTCTTACCAGAGGAGAGGGGCCCCAGCAAGAAGTTGAACAGGTAAAGTATGTGCTCCAAGAGAAACAACCAGTAGTGACTATGCCCTACTGTTGCCTCTGCTGGAAGCTATCACATTTGCACACATTGTCAGGAAGTGCTTTCATGCTTACCGGGGCTGGCTGGACCTTGGTTGCTTCCAGGTCCCATCCCATAACTTGCTGTGGCCTGCCAAAACTTGCCATGTTAGGAGTGCTTTCCAGGTCTTTTTTGCTACTTGTGGGTCCATCAAGCTGCTAAAGCTCACCTTACCTCCAAGGTTACTAACATAGTATGGCAAGGGCACTGTTTGGTCAAGAAGCCTCAATCTACAACTTGCCAAACCATCAGAAGGTAATGCACCAAGTCCCCTGCAGGATAGCCCTTTGTTTTAAGCTACTGAACTCTATGCTGATGCACAGTCCCCTCAGTCTGATCCCACCTACCCAGTCAATAAAAGCTATAATACTTTGCTAAAAGAAATAGAAGACATAAGGAAATGGAAAGATACTCCACACTCACGGATTATAAGAATTATTATTGTTAAAATGTCCATCTTACCCAAAGCAATATGTAGATTTAATGCAATTCCTATCAAAGTTTCATTGGAATTCTTCAAAGAATTTGAGTAAACATTACTGATATTTATATGGCATCACAAAAGACCCCAACTAGCCCAATCCATCTTGACAAAATGAAGAGAAATAGAGGTGCCACCTTCCCAGACTTCAAACTATACTACAAGGCTATAGTAATCAAAACAGTATACTAGCATAAAAATAGACACATAGATCAATGGACTAGAACTGAGATCCCAGAAATAGACCCACTTTTTTTTAATGGACAGTTAATCTATGACAAAGTTGCCAAGAGTATATTACAGAGAAAGGAAAGTCTCTTCAACAGATGGTCCTGGGAAAATTGGGTAGCCACAAGCAGGAAAATGAGACTAGACCATTCTCTTACATTATACACAGGAATTAACTCAAAATAGATTAAAGACTTGGATGTAGGATGAAACCATCATATACATAGAAGAAAACATTGGCAAAACTCTCCATGAAATTGGTTTCAATTATGTCTTTGGAAACTGAACTCCCAACAGGAAGGAAAACAAAAGCAAAAACAAACAAATAAGACTATATCATGCTAAAAAACTTCTACACAGTGAAACAAGTTATATTAAAGCAAAAAGATACCCTGTTGAATGGGAAAAAAAAAAATTTCATGTTATATATCCAAGAGGCTAATATCCAAGATCTACATAGAACTCATACAATTCAACAAAAACAAAGAACCCGATCAAAGGTGGGCAGAAGATCTAAAAAGACGCTTGTCCATAAGACTTATAGATTGCCAACAAGCACATGAAAAAATGTTCAATGTCACTTACAATGAGGGATATGCGAATCAAAACTACAGTAAAATACCAACTCACTCCCATAAATATGTCCAATATCAACAACAAATGCTGGCAACGGTGTGCAAAAAGATGAACCCTTATATATTACTGGAGGAAATATGGACTGATTCAGGCTCTGCGGAAAACAATATGGAGGTTCTCAAAATATTGATAACAGGTCTACCATACGGCCTAGAAATTTCACTCCTATGTATCTACGAGAAAATTGCAAAAACACTAATCAGAATTCATCATTAGCATTATTTACAATAACCAAGTTTTGGGAACAACTGAAGTGCCCAATAACAAAGGAGTGGATTAAGAAGGTGTGGTATATAATGTATACATGAAGGAATACTACCAAGGTATTAAAAAAAAAAAGATGAACTCATGTCATTTTGACAACTTGGATAGAACTGTAGGGCATAATCTTAAGTGAAGTAAATCAGAGTAAGTCAGAAGGAGAAAGACAAAAACTCACATGTGGAATATAGAAAAATGAAACAAAACAAAACTAAGTCAAAACAAACCTTGGAAATATGACTACAGAACTGAGGTTACTTGACAGGTGGGAGTAAGGGGGTGGGAACAAAGAGGGAGAAGAGCCGAGGGCCTCTGATAAAAAGACCACGTGTTTTTGCAGTGGGTGTGGTGTGGAATCATATAGCTGAGGAGGTGTATACCTATTCCCCTAAATCATATACAATGTTGTAAGCCAATGCTAACAACAACAACAACAAAAAAAATATGATATTATGCAGTATATAAAGAATGGAAGGTCAGTATTTATTTTTCTTTCTAATGGTGAAATAAATATGAATAGTGAAATGTTAATGCTTCAAAAAGATTTCCTGCCAAAAAAGATGAAAAAATCTGATTAAAACAGACAGAAACACTGCACAGAAAAATATCCAATTCTTCATTAAAAGTTGTCCTTAGTTTATAAAAATCCAACATCTATATTCCATTTAGTGAATAACAAGGAGGGGGAAAGTGCCTTTCCAATTCGTATAAACTAGATGTCTAACAGACAAAATATTGACTATCCTTTCAAATAGCTCAATTGGGAAATAATGATTAGTGTCAGACATAATATCACAAGGTCAGTAACCTTTCATCCCACAGTGCAATATTTTACTGTGTTTGCCCCAGAAATCAGTAACAATAGACTCTACCATTTGTCATGTACATCATTTGGATTTTCTGATGTAGGGATAGTTGACCTTACCATTCTACAACTACTAGGAGTTGAAGGTCATGACATATGTCATTGAAAAGAGAATTTCCTCTGAATTGGCAATAAACTCTGGACTTTGCCCTATGACATTAATGCCGTGAAGCAAAATGTTTTCCATCTTTGCAATTTACATAGAGAACACATGACTAGTGCATCATTTTGAGATGTACATCTTTATGAGAATATTGCCCACTGAAAAGGAAGTTTTCAAGCAGCCAAAATCTACTTACTGCTAAAATTAACTTGCATCAAGACAATACAGTTCTTGAACAATTTCTCTTATTTTCTCGGTTGCATGTTTGATAGCTACAGAAAGAAACAGGTAGATATTAATAACATGAATAATCTGAGAAGTTATAAATGTGATATAACAGAATTGAAAATACTGCTTTTTCTAAAGTCCATAAATATTTTAGACTCGTGTTTCAAAATCTCTTTATCGATTATTATCTTTTTTTTCTATATGTGACTTACTGAAGTGAAAAAAAGAGGAAGGACTGTTTAAATACTCTAACAACTCTTAATACATTTATCATATCATGTAATATTGTCACAGTTACATCATTTACAACCTAGATTTTATATCACAAATGCAGTGTAAGTAAAATACAACATACTCATAGACCAGTAATAATTATAACAAATATAAGGTTATATTATTTCATTTAAGACTAATCTTTCAGACTTTTTTTTCATTTTGTTTCCTATAATAACCATGTAGATGTGATATTTGTGTTTCTTAGTGGAAACAGAATAGAACATTTCCAAAGGTTGAGCATTTTGAGTAAACAAAGTACCATGAAGATACTCTATTACGCATCAACATAGATTTCCAAGTGTCTCAAGGAGGAGTGTATGAGCAAAAGGTAAGAATGGAATATATGCATTCTTATATGAATATATGAATACCTGAACTACTTCTATTTTACAGTGATTTGTGTATCCCAAGTGGTTAATGCAAAATCTTTCTTCCTCTTTCCCTCTCTCTCTATCCCCTTCTCCATCTATATATAATAAAGTAAATATTTAACATTGACAATTACTGCATTAACTCATTTTTTTTTCATTTATTCTGTCTTCTGCAGCACAGTTCTGATCTTCCAGTGGGTAAGAAACACACTGTACTCAGGCCAACCTGGTGGTGCAGAGGGTTGAGTGCAGTGCTGTTAATCTGCCCTCCGCCTCCGCAGTGCAGGTTCCATGCCCAGCTGGCCAGGGAGACACCCACATGGTGCGGCAGACCTCTCCTGTCTCTCCCACTGCTCCTCTCAGCAGTGTTTTTGGTCGTCTGCCTGTTCTGTTCCCCATTCTGTCCCTGGTGAATCCTCTCGCCCCCCACACCTCTTGCCTGTGCCCCAGTTCTTGTATAAACAATCTTTAAAAAAAGAAAAGAAATACACTGTACTTATCTTTGTGTATTAGTGAATGGAACATATTAGGTACAAGGTATATGCCTGTTGTATATTGGTAAGGAAGGGAAGGTAAGATTTTATATGCTTAGTATTCATTAATTATGTAGCACTTCAATTTGGTGGTCCTGAAACTAACTCCCTTCTAATTGCAAAGAGTTTACTGTACTTCAAAGAGCCATGTTTTGAGTTTGAAACTTGGTTCTCACAGTTATTATTTATGAGAAATTAGGCACAATACTTAACCATTTGTGCCTCAGTTTCTCACATTTAAAATGAATTTAATAATTGTGTCTAGGGGCCTCTCTCATGGAGCAAAGGGTTAAGCACAGCCTCTGCAGCTTGAGTTCAATCCCCTGCTGGCCAGGGAGCTACCCACATGGCACAGCAGACCTCTTCTGTCTCCCCACTGCTCCCCTCAGCAGTGTATTTTCAGTCAGACTGCCTGTTCTATTCCCCACTCTCTCTCAGGTGAATTTTCACACCCCCTGAACCTCTGGCCAGTGTTTGTATGTATAAATATATTTTTTAAAAAATAATAATTGTGTCCACCACATAGTATTATTATTAGGAGAATTATTTGATTAATATATGAAGTCACTCAAAGAGTACCTAGCATGTAGGCACTCTATGCTATATGTAACAGCTATATAAGGGTCTATAAGGATAATTATTAATATCGCAATCTATTTATATGAAAATAGGAATAATATACCTACTTACACAGGTTCTTAGTATCAAATGGGACAATAAATGTAAAGCAACTAAAATAATTTTTTAGTATATTGGGTGTAGGATATGAAAGAAAGAGGAGTTAAGGAGATAGGAATAAACCATAAGGCATTTTTCCTGAGCAACTTATAGAAAGCACTGCCATCAACTGAGATGGGTAAACTAGGAGCCCAGATAATGGGATCAAATTCAGTTAATAATAGAAATGCTAAGTAAGAAATTTTCTTAAATATTTATTTACTTTTGTGTGTGCTTCTACAATAGGAATAAGTGCATGCAAGTTAAACAACATGTCTTCTTTTTAAATTCGATTATATTTTTAAATTAATTTTTTTCCCACACCATCTCTTATACCCCTTTGGTCTTTTCCCACTTCTCCCAGACCTTTGAAGCTCAAAAGTCTCACTTGGTTTATTGTATTTGCTGGTAAGAAGCTCTTGGCTGACCAGGCTGAGGCCAGCAGATCTAAGACCAGGAAAACATGCAAATGCAGAGAAGAGTGGCCTCAGACCAAGAAGGAGGAGATCATTATGACCAAGAAATAAAGCTCCTCCCATCTCTTGTCTGTGCATAGTGGCCACACAATTGTGTCAATAAGTTCAATAAAACAGTGTTAAATTAAAAAGAAAAGTGAAAAATCGTGAGTGAAACACTCATGTATATATGTAATATGCACTCCCTTTTTATGTATTACACACACATGCATCCAGTACATAGATACAATTATAGTTATGGAAATACACAGGAAAATATCCAATTGCTTAGCAGGATAGCAGAATCTTATTGCAGGAGGATGGTGATTGTCATCCAGGCTTTACTGTTGCTTTTGTTAGTTATTATTCACGTATTTCTGTTCTCTCTAATATTTTCACTTTGTTTACAGGAGCGTGTATTTACTTATAAAATTTAATTTTTCTTTCCATTTATCATTCAAGAATTTCTCCCATTGAAACGTGTCACAATTTTTAGTTTTGTTTATAGTACTTAACCTAGTTTTTTCTTCCTATCATTATCCTTATTGCCCATTTAGTTTAAAATTGGCTAAATTTCAATGGAAGTGAACTGGTTTCCTTTTTGCTATGAAGAAAACTCTATAAAGATAGTACAAAGTCCAGTACCCACTAACTAGTCCAAATTTCCGAAACAGACAAAATTTCTTTCTTATAAAGGATTGGAGGGCCTCCTTTCATTTCTTTAGTTAGAGATGTCTAGGTATGTGGCAATTGTTTAAATTTAAGCAAAACTTACAAAATTGATATGGTTTTCTCAGAGGATATAAATTATACCATTAAAAATGGCACTGACTTATATCTATGAAACATCATGTGATGCATGGCAATAGAAAATATGCTATTTTGCAAGTCCCCAAAAACTGTTACATTTGTCTAAAGGATAATTTATTTTTAATGATTTGAATCTTTTCTCAGGGTCAAAGGTATCTTTTACATCAACTTGCTTTTACAAATTAATATTTTGAAGGAAACAGGAAAAGTCAAGTTGCTTGGGAGTACATTAAATTATACGCTAGTTAATAGTGTTAGAAAGATGACTTAAAAGTGAATTGCCCATAATACCTTTTAATAAAGGAACTAAACGCACTTTTTTATTCTGTTAAAAGCAGATGCCTATTTGGCACTGTTTGGAATCACATTTGCCATGCATATTTTGATTAATATTATGCTGGGTAATCTGCTCTACGTGGTCTAGGTTCAGTAACCTTACTGTAAAATAATGAGCCTTCAAGAATAAAAAATATGCTCACTATAAAGTTGCATATTCTGAGAAGCAGTGAACGTATTCAAATGAAATGAAAAAATGAGGTTTTCACCCAGTAAATTTGCTCGAAGTGAAACTTACATTTCTCAATTTGTATTTAGCTGTCAGTCTGTGCACTAAAAACTGGACGAGCTATCAACCTTTTGCATATGTTTTCTATAAATACCTTTTCTGATTCAACTGCCATAGGAGTCTGCAAAAGTAGTGGTCTTAAGGGAGCTTACAGCAACTGGGATGCAGCCAATGGCAGTGAGTTCACACACTAAGTGGCATCTTCAGAAAAGGACCAGCACTCATATTTTATGAAATATGTAACATGATTTACCCAGGGTTGTCAGAAGAGATGAATTTCAGCAAATGCAGGGTGATAAATAGTAATATGTTCTGCATATATTTGACTTATAACCCTTGGCATTTTGAAACAAAATTCTTTTGAAGAATTCATTTTATACGTCATAAACTTTTCTATTGTTTTTCTGTTTGGGCTGTCTTTGTCATCAGACATCTTATGAAAGTATTATTCAAAATTGTAAATGAAGCAATATTTTGGGGCTAGTCACCTAGGACTTTCTTCCCAGGCAACAATTGAAATAGGAAAGTTAGTAGTGTAGAAAATGGTTGATTTCATTAAATCAGAATCTGGAAAGGAAAAAACCCAAAATGTTATTTGTCCATTATTATGGGAATTTATTTTTAAAGTTTAATGCTATTTCTTTTATCAAACACTTAGTATCTTTTTAAAACATAGAAAATTGCTTTTATTATATTCACTTTTATATAATTGGAGTGAACTTTGAAGGTATATCTATTGTACAGATGAAAATTTTGATTGAAGGTTGAACAGTTTACATTAAACATAAAATATAGCTACTTCCAGCCTCTCTTCTCTTGATCCAGAGGGCATCGTGTTTTACTGGTCAAATTTCAAGAATCTAATGAATGGTTTTCTTTGCTGTGGCCCGATGGATAATTACTATAGGGCCATTCCAATAGGCCCATATAGCTTTGTGTTTCCACTTCTACTTCCTTCTTAGTGTCATTTCCCCCACACATAAAGACACAAATACATTTTAGAGATTCTCAAATGTTGATTACAAGTATCTGCTTAAGCTTTAGCACCAGATTTTAACCATACACAGAACATGTAATTTTAAAATATGTCATCTATATTTCTATATGTGAGATTATTAATTTTCAAATAACAGTAACAGAGAGATTTCAATATTCAGCTGTGTTCATAAAATGAAAAATAAATGAAGGAACCCCACATAAACTATTTTCCTAACGTCATATATGCTTTCCATGTAATATGGACACTGTCTCTGAAACTGTGGATACTTTTCACTAGTGATGCTATTCTGAAGTTTCTCCAGACATATCCTTTTGAGTCACAAAGGAAACTTGAAGCTGGCCTCTGTAACAAGGCCCCAGAGACTTTACATTTGCAGTAGCTCCTTACATCTCAATAATAGAAAACAAGACTTGGGAATAGATATATCTTCTCAATCTTATGAGGAGTGTGAAGGCTACTACTTGAATTATTCATTGAACAGGGAATAGGAAGATTATGAGACTAGAACCCACCTTTGCAACTGAACATTTTAACATCATTATAAAAGAAAACCATGTTTTACACATCTGTTATGGTACTGAGCAGGCACTGTGTAAACTGAATTTATGAGAATTACCCTCTATAAATTTCCAGCTAAGACATAACTGCATATCTGGAAGACATTTAATGAATATATACTTATGTAAATTATATAAATATGTCTGTAAATATGTTAAGCAGAGATGAAAATATACTGTTAATTAAACAGGGTTTTGGGGTTTTGTTTGCTTTTTATAGTAGCTTTTATAGAGGAAGCAACAGAATGAAGAATAAAGTGAAGATTTTAATAATTGAGAGAGGATTCAGAGTAAATAATAAATTTCTTTATTTTCTAATCTTAATCAGTTTTCAAACCCCCAAATTTTATATATAATTGGCAGACATTATTCCAAATTCCACCAGTGTCATCAGCCTCACCTGGTTGGCAAGTTAATTTTGTACAAGTTTCTCTAACTGAAAACAAATTGAGAAAGAAAATTAAGATTGTGTCTGTGTTGAGACTCAGGTTAACTATGATTTTTGCTCTTTCTATTTAACTCATTCATAAAATGCTGTTCTTTATAGGGCAAGAGAAGTTCTATAACAGATGCATACTAGGATCATTTTCATATTTTAATAAGGCATTTTATTTAAAGCCTATTGATAAAACCAGAAGGTTTTTATTAACTTACTTTATATTTGTCACTCTGCTGGGAACTAGAAAAACTGAGATGACCAAGTCACTGCCTCTGCCTTCAATGAAGATAGTAAAGAGAATCAGTCAAAAAATGAATAATTATAATGAGTTATTATAATAAAGTACCCTGTAAGCTGTGTTCAGGGAATTCAGAGACTACTACCCAGCCCAGACCATAGAGTTATAGGTTCTATTCCACAGGACAACCAGAAGTTAAAGAGATAGAGGAAGGAAGCAGAAAGACTATAAGGGCAAAGGTCCTCGAGGAATGGCTGTAATAAGAGCAGCGCCTCCCTGGTGGCACAGCAGGTTGCACGCAGTGCTGTGAAGCTGTCTCCAGCATCTGCTGTGCCGGTTCCACCCTGGTCGGCCAGAGAGATACCCATATGGAGCGGCAGACCTCTCCTGTCTCACCTACTGCTCCCCTCAGCAGTGTTTTTGGCCCATCTGCCTGTTCTGCTCCCCGCTCTGTCTCTGGTGGATTCTCTCACCCTCCTGCACCTCTGACCTGTACCCCAGCTCTTGTGTAAATAAATAAATCTAAAAAAAAAAAAAAAGAGCAGTGTTACAATGGAAACTATGTATAAAGTCTAAGTGGCACAGGAAAGTTTTTCAGAGAACTGCTTGTGTGTGTGGAGGGGGGAAGTATAGGATCTGTAAGATATGGTTAACAAGAAACTGTTCAGGACAAGCCTTGTATCTCAGGCAAAGAGGTTTAAACTTAATCTAATAGTAAGTGGAATCATGAAATAACAGTAATTATTCATTAAAGAATCATTTTGTTAGTAAACCCATCTCAGAAATAAAATAGTCAAACAGAAATATTACGACCTAATTCTTTTATACAGAAAACAGTTGAGAAAGAGAATCCTTTATGGAAAGGTAGATAGCTCAAGATCAGAACTTTTCTTTTGTTGGCCTCAAATAAAGTTGAGATGTCAAAACTACTCATTCTCCCCCCTAAATCTGTATACTTCTTTATACAGAAAATTGGTAGTTACCAGGTAATTAGACTCTGAATAGTCCTAAACTAAAAAGAAAAATAATCATTCAAAAATTTCATACAAAGCAAGTCACACATAGTTTTACAGGAAATTCCGCAAAATTTAAAGTACAGATTATTTCAATCCTACACAAATTCTTCAAAAGACTAAGAAAAGAGGAAGGCTCTCAAATTCATTCTGAGGGTGGCATCTTTTTAATACAAGATTATGTCCTTATTGCAAATTAAAGACCATTCTCACACATAAAAACTTACTGTAAAATTTTGAAAATGTGCAAACCAACACTGTTTAAAAAGAGTCAAAACTTTTAATAATATCCATGGACGGGGGGAAAGGGATAATTTGTACACATTCACGTGACATGGCATATAGGAATATATATGCTAAATCCATAGTAGTACATAGAGGGACTATTAATAAGCATAAAATTTAAGATAACAGTACTCCCACATGGGGGAGGCATATGTGATCAGGGAGGGAGATTCACTAACCTTTAAAGCTATGGGTGCTATTTTATTTCTTAAGTTGGGTGGGTGGTGAGTAAACAGATATGAGTTTTATATATGCTACTTGGAAAAATATTAAATACCACATAAGAAAATGGAAATTAATAGGGTGCTCATTTTATACCTCTCCATGCCTTATCTAATTCATGCTTTATCTATTCACTATTCACTCCATGCTCTATCTAACACCACTATTTACTTTTAACAGTGTATTCATTAATTTTTTCAGGCTTTATTTCCTCAACTAGAGTATAATCTTGCTTTACTATACATTGTCTTGTTCAACTTTTACACTCTTGGGCAAGGAAGTCCTCAGTGAATAAGCATCAGCTGATGTACTCATCAGAAGATGCTATGTAATAGCATTAAGGATACAGTTGTCTCAGCTAAATCACTATAGCATTTTATCAAACTTTACATTCCCAAAATTTTAGGTTGCTAATTAACTGTGTTTAGCATTTCTGTTTTTGCATATTTCTCACTACTTTCTTGCCTAGGTTCTGATTTTAATATATCTTTTCATATAAACAACTCCCTCCTCCAGCATGATTGTGTCCTGCATAAAACCACATAAGCCCTAAGTAATTAATTTACTGTGGGGCTAAGTACAATATCGGGTTAGTGTATTCCCTTCAAAGAGTCATGGACCCAAGAGCCCTTTAGTTTTGCAATTTGTTGAGGTATAACAGAGTTTTTAGCTGAGCTGATTTTGAAAAAAGAAAGAAAGAAGCACTACTAAAATAATTACATACTTAACTCCTACCATAGTTTCCACTCACAATAGCATTAAAACTACTATTTAAGGCAAATATTTTCTTCTATTTTCTTTTGTAAATCTTCGGAAAATATTTTCTTTTGTAACTTTTGAAATGCTTTTAACAACAATAATATAAATTGTAGCTAATGTTAAATACCAAATAGAAAATATTTATACTTTCTCAAATTCTATCAATATTTTTTCTTATTGAATGAATACATTTATTGAATGAATACATTTATTGAATTCAAATGCTTCTAAAATATTAGCCAATTATTATAATTATACTGACAAACATATCTCATTTGTATTGTTTTTGTAGAGTTTCATGAGTTCTTTGTATATCTTTGTTATCAGTTCTTTGTCATGTGCAAATGTTTTCTCCCACTAAGTAGGAAATCTTTTCATTTTAGTTATGGATTTTTTCACTTTTCAGTTTGATATAGTCCCAGTTGTTTATGTTCTCTTTGTTTTCCTTGCTGTTGGGGATGAATCCCTAAAGGCATCACTAAAACTTATGTCATGAAATGTTATCATTTCAGGTTTTACATCCAAATGTCTGTTCAATTTTGAATTGATTTTGTGTATGGTATGAGATAGTGATCTAGTTTCATTCTTTTGCATGCAGCTCTCCAGTTTTATGGCATGATATTCTTTAAGTAAAGCAACTGAATTCAAATTTTAGTACTTTATATAGTCTTCAATCTATCTTCATCAATGCGATGAGATGTGGGTTTTGTTATTATAAGGGACAAGGAAGTGTCAATGGAGGGTTAGAGAAACACTTCAAGCAGTTATTTTAGGGACTCCCTGGTGGTGGTGCAAGGGGTTAGGCAACATACTATGAAGCAATCCGCAGCCTCTGCAGCACAAGTTCCATCCCCTGCCCGCCAGGAAGCAACCCACATGGCGCAGTAGACCTCTCCTCTCTCCCGCTGCTCCCCTCAGCAGTGTATTTCAGTCAATCTGCCTGTTCTTTTCCCCACTATGTCTCTGGTGAATCCTCTCACTCCCACCCCACCTCATCTCTGGCCTGTACCCCAGCTCTTGTATGCATAAATAAATAAATCTTTAAAAAAAAGTTATTTTAAAGGAAGACAGACAGGAAAATGTATCAAAGATACATGTTTGATAAAAGTCAAACATCATGCACAATAATTGTTCTTAGGACAAGTTCTGTGAAAAACAGTTGCATTATATTTTGCATTAAATTATAGTCAAGAATAAATATAGCCATCAGGAATACTTTCAAGTCACCATTTCTGTATCTTCCAATAAAGGATGACAGTGAGCCCTCTAAAGGCAGAATGTCCTTTTCCCTTGTTGTTGCAAATAAATGAAGGAATGCTTTTGGAACCTGGTAGTTTATTATTTTATTGAATTCTTCTCCTTCTTATGACATGGCTTGAAATAACTATTTAGTTGATCACTTGGCTATCTGCATAAGTATTCAATTATGGAATTATCTTTAACTATTTTAAAACATAAAAAAGAAAAATATTCTGAATTTTTCAAAAATGTTTGAGGATGCTTCTGAATACTTGCAAGTAAACTACTCTTCATCTTGTCAGTGTCTTAAACTATTTAACCTTTGAAATATTTTTGGAAAACAATTCTTAGTGCAAAATCCATCTTGATTCTACCTGCAAATCAGCAGAAAGAGTTTTCTCTTCTGCCCACTCTCAATTGTATCCTTGTTTCTGATCGTTATAATGGAACCACACAGGCTTAAGAGCAGAATCAAATCTTAAATTTGTACCTTCTAGCAGCGTGAGAATGGATGTTTTATTGAAGGATTTTGTTTTCTCTTTTGCTAACTGGACACTGCTACGTATCTCACAGAGGTGAGTGCTTTATGAAATAATTTGTTACATTTCAACAAAATTACTTCATTTTCTTTATTTTTAATACTCTTAATGTTTGTATTTTATGTTCATGATCCTTTTTTTCTCCTGTTATGTTTCTGTCTACTTGAGATCAAGGAATTTGTTTTATTCATCCTTTATCTCTTGTTTTACTCAATGAGTCTTGGAAATCAATTACTGTGATCTAACTTCTAGGAATCAAAAAGACCAGAATGTGCTTGCCCAGTTAATTCCTAAAACTCACTATGTATTTGTTTAGAATGCCTCCTGTGGTGCTTGCACCTACTGGGTCTTATTCAGAGTACACGGGCATCCCTCACTAAGTGCTTGTTGATGATTTTCAGAAGAAAATCATTGATTTCATTTCCTCATTGCAATCTGAAAAATAATGGGTATCTTCTCTGACCTGATGATGAGACATTTTTATTTCTGTGTGTCTGATACCTATTTAGTGTCAGTGTCAGTCTGGACAGGGGCTCTGAATTCTCTGTGACTTTGAGAAAGTGCCAGGAACCTCCATTACTGGTAAATGCATGTGAAAATGTGAAACAGATGAGAAGTTATAAATTCAGGCAGTGCCTTAAAAGGAAATGGGGTGCTTGGAGTGAAACTCCAGGAGAATGAAACCATTGCAGAGGGATTGCCCTCGCAGTGCAGGCTGCAGCTACTCTGGGAGGTCTTTGCTCTGGGACTCTCTGAGATTTCCTTGAAACAACATCTATGTCTTGGTTCTTAAGCTATTTCCAGTCTTCTCTCATTTATCACAGCCCTATATAAAATTGCGCTAAGAATTTGAATATTTTAATTAGAGGTAAGCCAGTTTGAAAGTATTTAGCTGAAACAAGTACAGACAGGCATTCCTTGGGCATTATTTTAAAGTTGGGAAGATTGGATTGAGAAGAAACCAATAATTTGGTATTGTAGGTTTATATTAGTAGGGTAAGGTAAAAAAGCATCAGGCTTTTCTGTCCTGCCGCCATTAGGATTGATGATGGATCTCTGTGGTCCTGAATGCATGCCTGATGGCGGGCACATGGAGCAGGGTGTGGGCATGTGTAGGTGGGTACACCTGGGCTGAGAGACTGGGCTTATAAGGGCAGCATCACAGAAATGCCAGAGGAAGAGCAGAAACCACAGAGAATGGAAGAATAGAGCAAGGAAAGAAGCAGAGGTCACAAGAAAAGACTGGAGAGCCCAGAAAGAGTGAAGACTTGCTGGGGGCTGGGAGGCCTGCCAGCCTCCCGGCCCCTGGCACCCCTGCCTGCTGTGTACCTGGTAAATTCAAATAAAAGCCTGCAAAAGCCACTGAGGACTCCAGGACTCCTCCTTCACCCATCTGCTCAAATCATGGAGATCCTTCCCTGTGGCCTTCTTGCCACTACAATATTTATATCACATCACTAGAAGAAATAAACAACTTCCATACAGCAGTAAACAATCCCTTTTTGAATCAAGATGGCCATTCATACTAGCAAGGAGAGAAGAGTAAGAAGTGACTTAAGTAATGCTAAGATTGTAACAAGGTACAGCTGTTACTCCTACTGTTGTCTCTAAAGTAAGCAAAGCATCACAACATTAAAACACATTCTTAATTGTATAGAAAATGGAGCTTCTGTTCCTGTATTTTTCTCCCTGCCTTAGGGTTAATTTTTGTTATCTCATCAGTTACACCATTTCTGTTCATTTGCTTTTTGTTTTGTCTATAGCCTGTAGCAACATACAACATTCTTCTCCCACAGATAATAATCCTTCTAAATGTCCAAAAGATACATCACATTTAGGCCATACAAGTCCACCATCAAAGAAGCCACTGCACATGCACACATACACATTCATGCGCGCTCACACACACACACACACACACACACACACACACACTTTTCTTCATGCATCCCAGTAACATTTTTGCTTTTTAATTGAGTAAAAATCATAGATTTAACTAAGGGTTAACTTATATTTTTTTTAAAATATAAGGCAGTGGAAATCTATTTGCAACTCTGAAATGCCTTGCTCACAGAACTTTGTTTATACCCAAAATTGTTTGCAGTATTTTCAAGAGGATACTGTCCTAAGAAAACATGAAGGTTTTATTAGTCTTTTAAAAATATTTTAAAAATAATTCTGTCAAATTATACCAAAGTTTCACTCATAAATTTTGCTTTCTGGCATACTTGTTTAGTAGGTACATCATTTAGTATTATACTAAGTAAAGGAAATCATGATATAAACACCAAAATTAATAGTAACTAAATTAATTATGTATCCTTAATTATGCTTTAAAATATTGTTATCAATTCCTGTAGAAAGCACAAAGGCATTTTCTGCTTTTGATGAGCTTATCAAATAATATAACATAATTGTCAGTAATATATTTCTTTGGATGTCAAGTAAGCACTCACTAACATAGTACACAATTGGGGATAATCAGTTAAAAGAGAGTCCTATGAGGTTAAAGCAGAAAATCAATATTTATCATATTGAAATGGTAAATATGAATTGTTACAAAACAGGAGCTCACAAGTGAGCAAAAATGTCTTATAGAAGGCAATCTATTGTATTAGAAACTAATCTGTACCAATCATGTGCTGTGGCTAATGGAGTTAAATAATCAGAATAATTTCATCTTTTTCCAATGAACAATTATATAATTACTTACCTTTTTAAAACCTTTCAAATTAAGTCAGAATCTCATTAATAAAATCTTCATAAAAAATGCCAATGAAAGTCATATTTGCATAATGGTTCTGAAAGAACTCTCAATAGTTACAGTTGAAAAAATCTGAACAAATATAAATAAATAGCAATGTCATTGAGTTTAAGAGAAAAAAGACAATTATCCTTGAGGTCTTAATGATTTTATTAATTTTTATTTTTATATGTTATTTTTATATGTCAAAACATTGACTTTTCCCATTTGATGTATAGTTCAATAAATTTTAATATATGTACGGATTTGTGTAACCATCATCACAACACGACTCATTTGTGCTATCCTTTTATTGTTTCTTCCCTACCAACTCTACACCTGCAAGCACTGATTGATTGGTTCTCTAAAATTAGAGGTTTCTTTTTTGCCCTCAAGAACGTGATGTAATGGAATCATACATTATGTAACATTCTGAAACTGGTTTCTTTCATTCAGCCTAATTTCTTTAAGATTCATCCAAGATGTAGCATACAGAAGCAGTTTGTTAATTTTTGTTGCTGAGTAGTATCCCATCATATGGATTTTGCAGATATTTGTGAAATCATTGACTTTCAATTCTCTACTCTGTATTTATGGGTGGGATTGCTAGATCATATGGTAAGTGTATATTTAACTTCATAAGAAATTTTAAAAACATTTGTAAAGTGAATATTCCATTTTACTTTCCCAACACCAATGTAGGATCTTTATGTTTTCTGTATGCTTGTTAGCCTTTAATGTAGTCACTATATTTTTAAATCAGTCATTTTAATAGATATGTAATGGCAACTTATCTGGAATTTAATTTGCATTCTTCTAACAGTGAGAGAGTTGAACACATTTCACATACCTTTTTGCCATCACTGTATCTCTCTTTGCACGTACTTGTTCAAGTCATCTCAGTAATTTTCAAATAAATTGTTTGCTTTCTGATTGTTTAATTTTGAGTGTCCTTCACATATTTTCACTTTAGGTCATATGTTAGATATGCAATTTGAAAATATTTTCACTCAGTCTATAGTTCTCTCCATTTTCTCAACAGTATATTTCAAAAGCAGAAATTTAAAACATAATTTATTTTTTTATGGATCACATTTGTTTTAGTGTCAGATTTAAGATTTTATTGTCTACCAACTGGTTGTAGATTTCTCATATTTTCTTTAAAATGGGACCTTAGTGCCAGCCCCAGTAAGTTTCCAGACAAGTATGATGCCATGAATCATGTCTAGTGGAAACTCCATTGCCATAGACTTCAGCACAGACACAAGTGTGCTTCCTACATGAGAGTGTATGCCAACCATGTTCAGGGAAGCCCTGCCACTAATGACATCAGTACCATCTCCAATACGCTCCCTAAAAGAGTGTGGGGGCAGAGTCACACCCAGCAGAAACCTTATTGGCATCAGTGCCAGCCCTGTTAAGCTATCTGAATGATCATAAGAGTAGATTCACACCAACAAACATCAAACAGTCATCAATGCAGCCTCAGAAAACTCCAGAAGGATCCTGAAAGCATACCCACAATAGTTGACCAGCAGCACAGAGAACCTCTTCCCCACTAACTGAAGACCCAGATGTGATGAGTTCTCCCTGACATATGTGCCATCTGTTGACAAAACATAAAATCTACACTCTTAATTTTTACAAAGCAAGTAATGGGGAGAGAAAACACACACGCACACACACACACACATCAAATGGCAATAGAGTCCTATGGAATTAACTACCCCAGAGAGAGAGTGTGCGAGAGCAAATCTCTCCAAAACCAATCACAAAAACCTGGAAGATCAAACACAGAGTTTAGAATTGACATTATAAAAATAATTAAAAGAAAGGGAAGAAAACAAAGAAAAAGTGATTAAAATATACAAGAAAGCAGAAAAACAAATGTCTAAAGAAATAAAATTAATAAACAGAAGATCAAAATTGAAATTTTAAGAAAATAATGGAGATGGAGGATGTAAAAATGTCTATGGTGGAGATATGCTTTCTGGAGAAAGCAAGTCAATGATAAAATCAGTGATCTTGAAGATGATAATACACACAGAATCCCTGTGGAAGAAGAGAGACACAAAGAAAAAATATGAAAAAACACTTAAAGAGTTATCCCACTCCATGAAGAAAGGCAATTTAAGATTAAAAGATATCTCAGAGAAAAAAATAGAGAAGGAAACAGAGAATATATTTAAAGAAAAAATAGAGGAAACTTCCCAAACCCAGAGAAGAAACTAAATATATAAGTTCATGAAACTAAAACAATAGTGTACCTCAAAAATGAAAGCTATGGGGCCTCCCTGGTGGTGCATGAATTAAAGACAGTGCTATCAAGCTATTGGTAGCCACTTCATCACGAGTTCAACCCCTGGCCAGCCAGAGAGCAACCCACATGGCACAGCAGACCTCTCCTGCCTCCCCCACTGCTACCCTCAGCAGTGTATTTCAGTAGATCTGCCTGTTCTGCTCCCCATTCTCTTTGGTGAATCCTCTTGGCCTGTACCCCAGTTCTTGTATGCATAAATAAAACTTAAAAAAAAAAAAACCTGGGCCTCCCCTGGTGGCGCAGATGGTTGAGCACAGCACTGTGAAGCTGTTTGCAGCCTCTAAAGCACAGGTTCAATCCCGGCCGGCCAGCGAGGGTCGCACATGGTGTAGCAGACCTCTCCTGTCTCACCTGCTGCTCCCCTCAGCAGTGTATTTCATCAGTCTGCCTGTTCTGTTCCCCACTCTGTCTCTGGTGAATCCTCCCACCCTCCTGCGCATCTGGCCTATACCCCAGTTCTTGTATTTATTTATCTAAATAAATAGATAAATAAATCTTTTTAAAAAATTTAAAAAAAAGCTATGCCAAGATACATAGCAGTGACATTCCAAGAATTCTAGACAAAGAAAGAATATTGAAGCTGTCTAGGGGAAAAAGCAGATAGTCTATAAAGGACCCTTGGTCAGGATGACAACTGACTTCCCAAAGAAACACTACAAGTAAAGAGAGAATGGAATGACATGATCAAAATATATAATTTAAGGTTCACCTTTAGATGTAAGGGAGAAATAAAGGCCTTCACAGACAAACAGAAGCTAATGGAGTTTGTAAACACTAGATTCCCCCCTCCAAGAAATGTTGAAAGGAAGTCTCATATCTAAACCAAAGAGAGGAATATAACAAAGAAATTAACAAGGAAATAGAACCACAAAATTAAGGACAAAATAGCCATAACAGATTTTCATATATCAATAATAACTCAAATGTAAATGGACTGAACTCACCAATTAAAAGGCATAGAGTCTGGTTGGATTAGGAAACAGAATCCAACTTTCCACTTCTCTAGGAAATGTATCTGAGCTCCAAAGACAAGTAGAAACTCTGAGTAATGGGTTGGAAAACAATACTACAAGCAAAGAGGACCCAAAGGAAGGGAGTGACCTACGTCAGATAAAATACATTTCTAGCTAAAAAGGGTAGCCATATAATGATTAAGGGAATAAGACATTAGGAAGACATAGCAATCTTCAATGTATACTCACCAAATGAAAGTATACAAAATACATAAGGCAATTACTATTAATCTAAAAACAGACATTGGAAAAATCACATTCATGTCAGAGAGTTTCAATATTCTGCTTTTACCCATGGGCAGATCAACTAAATTGAAAATAAATTATATAATAGTGGTAAACAAATAATTAGGCTACATGGGCTTAGTAGAAATTTATAGAGCACTGCACCTCCAAAATAATGAATACACATTCTTCTTAAGTGCACAAGGAACGTTCTCCAGTATTGACCACATATTGTGTCAGAAGACAAGAATTAACAAATTTGTGAAGATAGGAAGCATCTCAACCATTTTCTCTCACTACATTGGCATCAAACTAGAAGTCAACCACAAAAAAAGAAAGCAGGAAAAAAACACTAATATATGGAGACTGAAGAGCAAACTAATGAATGACAGTTGGGGTCAATAAGGAAAACAAAGAAGAAATGAAAAAATACCTTGGGTAAGTGACAGTGAGGACACAAGCCCTCAGAACTTTGGGAACACAGCAAAATCAGTACTAACAGAGAAACACAGAAGACTCATAACAAGAAACAAAAAAGAGTTCAAATAAATAATCTTATACCTCACCTTAGGGAACTAGTAAAATAAGAACAAGATCAAAAGCCAGTATAAGGAAGGAAAAAATAAAAATTAGAGCAGAAATAAGTGAAATAGAAATTAAAAACAGTCCAAAAGATTAATGAAACCAAATGTATTTTTCTTTATCAGATGGATATGTTTGATAAGTAAATGGAGAATATTAGTTAAAATTTCTTTACAGAAAACATGAAATACAGAAGAAGTGAGAGAAATATAAAATTACCACTAGAGTAATAACAGGAAGTATTCACAGATGAATGCAAAAAATTTTAGTGGACAAAATATTAAGGAGAAACAGGACATTTGCATACCATGTAGTTATCTTCTCAAACTAATTACGGTGGCTTTAATATATATTCATATTCTTTGAATCCACTGTCTGAATAAGGTGGAACTTAAATCACATCTCTTAAAGTGTGAAATGAACTTAAGACTAATTTCTAACAGATAGAATATGAAAAGGGAGAAATCATATTTTTACAGTAAAGAAACCTGGCACACAGCACTTAAACCAAGGAATCATGGTCAGCATCACCAGTAATAAATCATGTGGATATTAGGTACTTTGATATAAAGCAGTGAAAAGGGCACATCACCTCTGTGGTATCCTTTCCAATAATGCATAACCTCAATCTAATCACAAGAAAATATCAGACAAACCCAAATGGTTATAAAATACCAACTGATACTCTTCAAAAGTATCAAGGTCAGAAAGACAAGGAAAGACTGAGGGACTGTCACCTGGAAACATGACTAAATGTAACATGGTCTTTCCTACAATAAATACAGGGGGGAAAACTGATAAAAATCACTTAAAGTCTTATAATGTCATACAAATGTTCATTATTTGTTTTGATAAATATACTCTGTTTATGTTAAGTTGATAACATTTGGAGATTTGTGAAGGTTATTGTGAATTTATTGCACTATTGATATGCTGCTTGTGGAAATCTAAAATTAAGTGTAAATATCTAAAAAAATGTTTCAGGGCCTCCCTGGTGGCTCAAGGGGTGAAGTCTCAGCACTATGAAGCTATTGGTTGCCACTGCAGCATGAGGTCAATCCCCAGCCAGGGAGCTACCCACATGGTGCAGGAGACCTCCTGTCTCACCTGCTACTCCCCTCAGCAGTGTATTTCAGTAGATCTGCCTGTTCTGCTCATAGTCTGTCTCTGCTGCATCCTCTCACCCCCCGGCCTACACCCCAGCTCTTGTATGCATCAGTAAATAAAAATGAACTTTTAAAAAATGTTTCAATGTGTTATAAAAGTCAAATCATTAATTACCAAAAACTAATATTTTGCTTGTACCTTCTATTAAAGGAATTATCATAAGCATAAAACAATCCTTTCACTCATAGAAAATTGAAATTTTCCCATTTCTTGATGGATATTATTCCAGCAGTGAATAAGGAGTCTATATTGAGTATATGCTCTGCTATTAGAAACTGTATTATAGACTCTTATTTAAATTGAGGTAGCATTGGTTTACAACACTGCATGGTACAGAGGCATAAGATACCACAGCTGTTACTGCAACAACCCACCACCAAGGCACCCATAGTCTTGGGTCCCCATATATTCTGGAGTATATGGCTAGTGCCCTTACCCTTTTTTTTTTCCTTTAGTTTTTCATATCTTTGATAAAACTCTAAGGTTTTCCTTGTGGATCCTTTCTCCCCTACTCTTAGTTCATTTAGTTTTGGTTGGAACTGTGTTAAGGTAGGTATAAAGTGTTCCATGTATCTTTTGCTAGTGATAGATTCTAGGATGAGTACACTGCTTTTGATGGTTTAATCAGGGCTAATCCAAGAACATTTTAAGTGCCCGGGAAATAACCATCTCTCACTGGAGTGAACTGCTAGGATTGACATAATTTTGATCATAGAACTATTGGGACCCACAGGATGGAGTCTGGAGATGAGATCAGTATAGTAGAAAACAGCTAAGAATGAAGAGAATAAGCTAGAAAGAGAAGTTTCTGGTCTTAACGACTTTGTTTAAACTACTTTAGTTATTTCTTTAGATTGCTCTGGAAAAGCGACCCCAGACTTTCAGTTTTATGAGTCAATAAATTCTTTAATTTTTATTTTGTAACTTTTGGGTGAACTGGAATTATATCATAAGCAATCTGCATCAGAAAAAAATGCTTCAAAAATATTTATGTACATTTTGAACTGAAAAAAAAAAAAGAAGTGCTTATTTGTGCCCCTTATAGACAAGAGGTGAAGCAATAATGACTGATATTGAACCCTATTTATTTCTTCTGTATCCATATATCATTCCTTTTAGAAGTGAAGTTTAAAGTAGCAACCCATATTTCCTTTCAGTTGCTCAATACACAGATACTTCAAGAGATCCGGTGACATATCCTCTTAAGGACAATGTGCTTAATCAATGCTTTAAAACTGATAACCATGTTTGTATTTATCTCAATAACTAGAAAGAAAATATTGGATAGCATCCAGAAAGGAGCTCCAAAATACTTAGAGAGTTCAAAGTCAAGAATCTTTACAATCTCAAATAAGATATAAATAAGCTTTACTTATATCGCTGAAAAAACTTAAAGAAAAATAGAAATAGAGACTTTTATCGAACAAGACTTCAAGCAAATAAACCAAGTCTCTGCACTCGTGCCTTCTTCACTCATCAGAAACTTCATGGATTAAGAAGAGTGTATACATTCCACCAACCTTCGTGGACAATCTATACCTTCAGTTCCACACAATTTCCACTCAATCTAAAACTTATAATTTAAAGTGGAAAAAATGGACACATTATATTTTTATACATTGACTCCTTTTAGATCATGTTTAAAAGCACAACTGGCCTTTTGAGACAAGCGTTATAAATTAAGGATGTACTATTAGCACACTCCTGCCATGCAAAATCATCAGGTGTGATAAGATTACCTCCATAGCATACAGGGAACAATATTTTTAAATCAAGAACCATTGTATTTCTATTCAGAAAAAGCTTTTTAGCATTTTTTCAACTTCTGAGAAACTCCTTATCCTCTCCCACCTTATTTACTAAAATGGTTCACAAATCAAACTGTGTAAAACTCTACACATTAGACTTACAAGATGTTCTACCATTCACTCTTTGAGCTGGAAGGGCAGGTGAAAATGGCACTGGTTTGAATGACATTTGGAGTAATGGCCTTCCATTCTGCTGGCACTTTTAGTGTTAAGCAAGTGATCTGCAAAGTAAAGTGGATTCACAGTTAGAGTCAGCACCAGTGCACAGGTCGCCTGTAAAAATAGAAGATTCCATTATTCTTCGGGTTCCCTAGAGGGAGCAAGGTCTCTAGCATCATTACCAGGACTAAATCTGACTTTTCTACCTCCCCTAATTTCCTCCTAGTAATTATAGGTCAAGCACTCTTTTGTAAATTATAAAACCTTTGTTCTTATCAAAAATGAATAGCTGAGGAAAAAATTATAAAAAGAGTCCAAGGAAAAAAATTTCAATTAGAAAACCAAGCTAATTTGGTATGACCAAAGACTGTCAGGCATACTGACAGTGCTCTATTATGCAGTCATTTGGGCTCTTTCAAATTAGTTATGTTAATGTCCTGTGAGTGAATGTAACACTTGGATGGGACAAGATTTCTGCAATTAATTTCTGCAGTCAGTGGAGAGACAAGCAAATTTATTTTCCCCCTCTCTGGGAATTGGTAGTGGAGGGTGTGAGGTAGTGAAAGTGCATTTAGGAACAGAGTACAAGCTAAACACAAGCCCTAAATAAAGCAGAAACAATGGGAGCCAATGCCTCCTCATTCATTCAATTGACAATGTTTTGCAGCTTAAACCTGTTTTATTAATTATGTTTGACATTTCCTTAATTAGTTTCATTTACACCAAATCAATCCCTACTGCTGTATGGCATCATTTATCATTTTGAAAAATTTGCATACTGAGTGCTGACTTTTCCTACTTAATTATACATTAAAAGTGTCAAGCGCGCTTGCTGCCTGGCATTATCTGCGGCAGAAAGGTTTGTGGCTGGACGGTGATGGTATTAATCATTAAGAGCCCCCAAGTGCTGCTGGGTAATATCTGGGGAGTAGAGTGGCTCTCATTTTAACGCTAGAGAGCAGAAGTGCTTTTGTAAAATGACCCAGAGCAAAAACAAAATAAATGACCTAAAACATCCGGTGTACTGTAATGCTTTGCTCTTTCAATAAAAATATGCTTTGGTGGGATGGTTTACCATTAACTGTTCATTTTCTGTAAATTTAAACACTATGAATCTCCTAATAGTAATCCGTAACCTCTGCTTTGGACCTGAAAACAAGATATTTTGGTTGAGTCTCTATAATGGTGACTTGCTAGCATACATTCCAATATATGTCAACTCAAATGTGTTACTTTACAAATGAAAGCTAGAAAATATAGCATACCATTAATACAGTGATTGATGTTGTTCATTTCTTTTCTACTTATAACTTTCAATGAATAAGCAACTATTTGTCACTGAACAACATGGAACAGAACTAAATATGGACTGTGGCTAAAAATCTAATACTATAATAGAACTTCATCTGTACACTCTAAGAGTTAGGTTTAAATGTTCTGTAATTTTCAGTGATGAAAAAATTATAATACCATACAATTTTTAATCACAAAGCAAGATTGTGAGTCATAGCAATGAAAGAGTTAACAAGAACCTGTTTGCAAATTGTGTATCAACTATGCCTTCCTTCATGTCAGAACCCAAACTTAGTGCATTTAATATTCAAATTCATTTTCAAATGCTTGCCCATTAACATAATATATGCCACTTTGCAAGCCTGGTCAGAGAAATCTGTAACTAAATAATTTTCAAGTTTCCTTCATATCAGATGCATTATATGCAGTGTGAAATTATTTCCCCACTCTGCCCCTTTGCTGAACAGCAGAAAAGCAACACACAATATAGTATAGTAGATATTACCACAAGTACATTACATTCTTCAGGAGCCACTATGTATGCAGGAAAGTTTATAATTGCTAATTTTAAGTGAGCATTTAATTGCATAGCTTGTGTATAATTGCAAGGTTAATATGCAATTTCAATATAGTATTATTTAAAACTTAGAAAAGAGGAATGGATATGGCACAAATATATTTATGCAAATATTATAATAACTCATTTATGTTTTCAGTTAAATATGCTGCATTTTTAATGGTGCCATCATTAAATGTACTTGTTCTTTCTCACATGAAAATAACTTAATAATGGAACATATACATCTAATTTAAATATTTAATGTTGGAAAATACTAAAATGTTCCATGTATCTGGTAACAATGCAGTTAAATTTTTTAAATAATTTTAGACCAATAGTATAATTTTTATATGCCTCATATCTCCTAAGTGTTATATCTTATTTATACCTTTAATTCTATACTTTTATTCTTTTTTGCCCTCTCAAACTATGGTCCGTTATTGTAGTTACAAATTTTAAAATAGCAAATAGTTTTTCTCATTTGCAAAGAATAATAAAATATCATAAATAATAATGGTGATGATGGTGATGAGATAACATATTATGTGCCAGTCACTATTGTTAAATATTTTATATTTTATCTTTACAATAATCCTATGAGACAGATGTATAATTATCCCATTAAGGCTAACAACTTAAGTAACCAGCCCAGATCAAAGTGACAAAATTCAGTGTCACAAAACAGATGTCCCCTCCCCAAGTCCATATTCTCAGTGATTTTGCTGAACTGCATATATACAAACTATACCACAAAAATTTCTTCTAGAGGCCCATGAGCTGTGGTGAAAAGGATTCAGTTTTGTTGTTTTTAATCTGATATGCTTAAATCCAAGTCCATCATTCACTAATTATTTGACTTTGGGAAATTTACTTACTTTTTCTTGGATGTTTGCATCTATTAATTAGGATCTGTGTACCTGTTTCATATGGTTGTTGGAGGAAGAACTATTCACATCATAGTAAGTTATAAAGGTGAATTATTCTATCCCTGTTAGTTTAAAACTCCTGTTTACTTTTGACCCTTCCATGAAACTTAAATCCTTCTTCATTGGCTAGAATGAAGACCTTAAATTTTGTGACATTAGAGAAACTTACCATTGTCCATAAATGAGTCTTTATGAGGGAAATGTTTGTTACTTGAGTACTGCAACTGATCCCCTGCTCTTATTTGTCAATAATATTCCTCACCCTATTCTTCACAATCCACTTAGAATCTGTTAATTTGCGGGGAAATTTCTCTGACTTTTCCCTCCGGTTTCCCCACTACATTTCTATTATATGTCCAGGACCATAGCACACATGATGATCCTTAACCTGTCGATTTGCTTAAAGGAAATTTGGGTAACAGCAGAGTCTAATTTATGTTTATAATCTAATCACAGCTAACTCAAATAATGAAACACAGAGAAAAATCAAAACTTAATTGCAATTCTTCACAAACAGCATATTCTATATTATGTAGCTATGTAATAGCTTTAATGTAACAGTTGATAACCTGACCCAAAGTCAAAGACAAAATTTGCCCATAGTACTTAATATTTGATTCCAACATTTTAGAGAAATTGCAAACCTTTAGATTATAGAAGTAGATTTTCTTTGGCACTGGATTTCATTACATATTTTTAAAAGAAAAAATCTTCAATGTGTGAATTGAAATTCAAATAATCACACATTGAAATAAATGTATGCATGAATGAGTCATGTAAATATAAAGTTACTTTATATACACTCCCCACACAATTTTACTCGCTTCATTATAAGGAACCACTCCAGATGCATGTGGCCTTTCATGCATATACATTCACACACATACACGTCACACACATACACATACATGCAGAGGGTATGAATGTGTGTGAATATACATATATATTCATTCTGCAGTTCAGAAACTACTTGTCAAAAAATTAGCAAAACTCATTTACTTGGTTCTTACAAGATTCATTAACCTTTGTCTTCTTTTAAGAAACCAGGAACTATTCTAAAACTGACATTGTCATTAAAAACCAATAGGAAGTCACCATTTTTAAATTAAAGTCATTAGATAAGTTTTTCAAGAGTTAAAAAAAGATTAGAAAAAAATTCAAATGAGAAAAATAATTTTGCTTTGGGTCTAAAAGGCCCCAAGAGGAATTCCTTAAGTTTTGTTGGAAAGTACTCTTGTGCGATCAGAATATCCATGAAATTTCAACCCAGAGTGTTTTTAAGGATTTAACCCTTCCATGCTTCAAAATGAAACACCTCTTCAATAGCAATCATATGATTGTAATATTACACAGAAAAAATAGTACACAACAAACCATAGTCTCCAGTAGCAGAATTCTAGTAACCACAGTGATATATTTCATGATTTGCTATAATTTCATTAATTGTTAATTACATGTTGGTATAATAATTGTACTTTTATCATCAAGGAAGTGTTAATATTCCTCTTACCTTTGTTGAGAACATTATTCATTAGGTAGCAAAATAAACCAACTATAAAATCCTTCATATGTGCACTGAAAATTTTTCACATTGTCTAAACTATATCACATTTACTTTAGTACTTTTGCCTAGACCCATCATATCATACCTTCCCATTGAGAGATACTGGGATCTGTAGATAGGAAGCACCTAAACCTAGTGGTATAATTTGTACTTTTGGAAGTTTTAAAGTATGTGAATTTAAAATTTATCAATAAATTCATAACCACCATTTTATAACACACTAAACTTGATAATACTGGACATGACTTTGAAAGGTAATATGTACTATTTCTCTTTTGTAGCTAGTTATCAGAAAATCACATAAACTCTAGCATTATAATAAAGCGCTCATCATTCATTCCTTGAATAACTTTTACATTAGCTGTCCTATTTCATATATGCATCCTTTAATATCCCTATATAGCTTTCAAAGAAAATATCCTCTATGTATTTCCTCTCTAGTCCTACTTATGTACTTCCCAACTGATTAATCTTTTTTTAAATAACTACTTTCATTTTGCAAATTCTCATCTCAGAAGCACTCCAAATTCACAGTAGTTGCCAAATTGTTTTGTGTGTTAGTCAAGTAAAACTATCCTCCCTTAAATATATCTTCTTGCTTTCCCCCACCTGAGACTGTTAATATGCCTTTGCTCTAGTTTGGATTACTCTGCCATTTGCTACCTGTATATCCAACTTTTACTAACCATGTACTTCTCAGATGAAAGTGACATCTCATTTCTCTGGTTTCCATACTTTTGCCAACACCATAGAACAGTATTTATAATTAACCTTTCCGAATTGTTTTTTATTGTTTACTGCATGTGTGTGTTTTTCCCCAAACTACATCTTAAGTTTCTTGGAAAAACAATATGTTGGTTTTCTTTATGTACACAGAAATGCCATGGATACTGTCACTGATAATAACTTCTCTCTATCGTCTACATTATGAGTTCCTTAGATAGTAAAACGCTTAGAAAACTTCCTGATTCACAATCAATACTCAACAAATTCAGTTTAATGTTAAATAAATAAAATAAAACTTTCCTTTTGATCTATTATTTTTTATAAAGACACAATTTTATGCATTTATAGAGAAAAATAGAATATATTATAAAATAGTTAATTCTTCAAAGAACTTGTCATTTAATATCCTTAAGGAATTTCATTTGAATTCAGACAATTACATTATAAATTAATTTTTATGTAATTAAATATATAATTTTAATATTTTAAAAGTGGAGTAGACCTGCATACAACTCTTTAGATTAAATACATTGACTCACAAGAGAAAACATGGTATGAATTTTTTTTCAACAGGGGTGACTTGGAATGTTTATAAGTATTTATTATTCTAACATTGAAAGACAAAATTGGATACTTCTTAATAAAATTTTTTCAAAGGATAGAAATCAAGAGTACAATATCACATCTGAGAAGCTTTTGAAACATTTGAAAGTCAGATTGTTAACGCAAACATTTTGTGTGCTAATCAGATTCTTTCTTTCTTTCTTTCTTTTTATTTTTTTAAAGAGTTATTTATTCATGCATACAAGAACAGGGTACAGGCCAGATGTGTGGAAGGGTGAGAATATTCACCAGAGACAGAGTGGGGAACAAAACAGGCAGACAATTGAAATATACTGCGAGGGGACCAGCGGGCGAGACAGGAGAGGTCTGCTGGGCCATATGGCTATCTCCAGCCGACCGGGATCGAACCTGCGCTGCAGAGGCTGCGGGCATCTTCACAACGCTGCACTCAACCACCTGTGCCACCATGGAGGCCCCAGACTATTTATTTCTATTTCTAAATCCCTAACACTTCAGGGTCTCTCTGGTGGCACAATGGGTCAAGATGCAACCTATGAAGCTATCCGCAGCCAATGGAGTTCGATCCCCTGCTGGCCAGGGAGCTACCCACATGGGGCAGCTGACCTCTCCTGTCTGACCCGCTGCTCCCCTCAGCAGTGTATTTCAGTCAATCTGCCTGTTGTGTTCCCCACTCTGTCGCTGGTGAATGCTCTCATTCCCCTCCCCACATCTCTGGCCTGTACCCCAGTTCTTGTATGCATAAATAAATCTTTTAAAAAAATAAAAAATCAATTCCTGACTCTGCAAAAGGCAGAAGTAGTGGGCAATAAACTTTGCCTCAAGAGTAAGACTAACATGAGACTTGCTGCTATCATGAGCAGGGTTCTACTAGACAATTAAGCAGTAATCCAACATTACCAAAAAAATTTTTTTAAATAACAAGAGAGTAATAAAAATGTATTTTGACAGAGTTTTTTCTTTGCCTGAGTGACCAGACTATAAAATCTAATATTATAAAAATGAAATGTATAAATTAACCATTTTTACTAATGGAGGGTAACCTTTGCTCTCTAAATTTGATATGAAAAGAAAGAGCAGGAAAAAGAGAGTGAAGTGGAAGAGGGAGAAAGAAGAAAGGCAAAAAAAGAATATCAATAAGTTTTTATTATCCCTAATTAAAAAGTAATCACTGATAAGAGTAATATTAAGACAAAAGTTACAGATAAAAAAAATTAAGATAAAACCTCAAGGCTAACTTTTCCATAGGGCATTCAAGTTTTTCCTTTAAATGCAAGTTTATTTGCAATTCCAAAACAATTCCTCCCTTAAGATTCTTTTGTTACAGACAAAAGAACATCAAATTCATTGAACAAAAAAGGAATCAGTTCACATAACTAAAAAGTTCCATAATTAAAAGTCAGTGTCATTAAGATTTACTCTTCTCCACACTTCTTGTTTTGTTTTGTGTTCCTGTTTCTATGTCAAGCATGTTCTTCCTCTGTGGTGATAAAGATCATCAACAGTGAATCTATTGGATTCTAAATAGCTCAAACAAAAATTCCAGAATTTTGATTGTTCCAGTTTATATCACATGCTCGGTCCTGAACCAGTGGTCGCCAGAGGAACACATACGTGTTTACTGGGCAGATATGAGTGACATGTTAGTCTGAAGTCTGAGGTCAGTTCACACATGCAATCCACAAAAAAAAAAAAAAAAAAAAAAGGATGAGGCTTACTGAACATGTCCACTTTATATTCTCAGGAAAACAAGTCAATGTTAATAATATGAAAATATAAACTGTAGGAAAAATTTATGCCATGAAAGAAAAATATAAATTGTGAGAGATGGGCTATATGTATTTAGTGATTATTTGAATACACACCTAATTGTTTAATAAGCACACATTGTAACATGTCATAAAATATCTAAAACTGTAACCACTTCTCTAAGTAATATTAAATACAATGATGATATTTATGTGTGCATACTATATTTTGACTCCTGTGGAAGTATCATAAACTTATTAAGTTCTTGAAACTAGTTCAGGAATATTGGTCAGAAGAAGATATATTCTAGTCTGTTATTTGACATGGTCAAGAAATATCCTGTTCTGAAATCACATTACCATTAATTCCTTTTATGTGTGGGTAGTAGAGTTCCTACCTTGACCAGTTACCTTCTATTAGTCACTTTCAGAATTCAAGCATACTGAACTATATTTAATGAATGGCAAATTTAATGGCAAATTTTCATTTGTCAATATGCAGTAGAGAGTTCTAGGAAATAATTCAAACTATGTCTACTCTGGTGTCTGGCACAATCTAAGCATATCTTGTAAAGTAGCACTGAATGGAGACAAGTCTTAAACTAGACATGATTACTCTTAGTCAGCATTATATCCTTAGTCAATTCAGATGAGAGACACTCTTGAGTAAAACATGTTGCTGTTGACTAAATCCACTGCCAATACAGTCCCTGTATGCATAATGGGTACTTAGGTAAAAGAAGGCTGGAGTGAAAAATAGACAACTATAATACATTGTGAATATAGCACCATTCCCTCAGGACCACTTAGCAATGCCATTAGTGAGAAAAATACAGAGAAAATTCTCTCAGTTCCACCATGGACCATTTCTGAGTTTGAGCCCAAAGCAGTCATCAGTGGAAAAGGGCTGTCGTGAGCACCTCAGTGCAGGAGAGGATCATGCTGTGTCATTATGGTAGTTCTTGGGCAGCAGCAGGGCTCGTAAGGGATGCAGAGAACAGAAAGCTGTTACTGTTCCCTCTTGGCACTGTAGTTCAGCAGCAGATTGTTTCAGTCCTGGACAAGGAGATGGACACCTTAGGATATGACACCTGTCTGAGTAAATCTGAGATTTGCTTGGAGACATGCAGAGATATATTGAAGGTACATTTGCATTTCTGCCAATGATATTGTGCAGGTGAGGAGTTCCCTCAATGTCTCAGTTTCCTCAGATAGGAAATAGATAATAATATTAATGTTTGTTAGATCTCCTATGTGATAACTGTTGTTTGCATTATTTCTCCAATAATTTGAGAGATAATTCAGACTCCCAATATCTTTGAGAAAAGTACAACAGAGTAGAAAGAGGATGGTTTGGGATTTTTTAATTCTATTAATGGAGGGCAACATGCATAACTCTTATCCTTAGTTTCCTTTTCTATACAATAATTACAACAAATCTTTTCTCCCAGATCTATTAGGAAAAGTATTAAGGAAGATATCCAAACTATCAAATAATACTAACAAAAATATTGAGCACTTATACATACCAATCATTGATGTACAATCTTTAATGTATTAATTCACTGACATCTCCTCACAAGAATTATGAAGTCTTTACTACTGTTTTGTTTAACAGAAAAGTAACTGAGGACCTCCCTGGTGGCTCAAGGGGTTAAGTCTCAGCACTCTGAAGCTACCCACAGCCATTGCGGCAGTTTGATCCCCACCAGGGAGCTGACCCAAGTGATGCAGCAGACCTCTTCTGTCTCACCTGCTGCTCCCCTCAGCAGTGTATTTCAGTCAATCCACCTGTTCTACTCCCTACTCTGTCTCTGGTGAATCCTCTCATTCCCCCAACCCTGACCCCTGAACCTCTAACCTAGACCCCAGTTCATATATGCATAAATAAATAAATTTTTAAAAAAATAAAATTTAAGAGAAAGAAAGAAAAGTAACTGAGGCTCATTTCACCTTCCTAAGTACCCACAAATAATAAGTGACAGAACCATGATTTAAATACAACTACTAACTAAAAAGTAAACAATCTTAAATACCATACAATATCACTAATCAGTGTTCGGAAAATTTAAGTGTTCAGAAAGTAGTAACTTACTGAAAGCAGGATTTTATTATCATCCTGGTCATAACAAATATTGATTATCATCATCCTATAGATGTTTAGAAATTCTGGTGAATAAAGTGATATGCATGATAAACCAATTTACTGCACATAAATATTTGTTAATACAGTACATGGATTTTTCGGAAAAATGTTATTTCAACAGTATTTTCATGTTTACTCAGTTTTTGAAGCTCTGTTTTAAAAAAATTTCGGATTTGATTCAAAATTTTCACAGACCTAACTAATGGGAGACCAAACTGCCCTTACCGTCCACCACTAATGGCTCATTTACTTTCAAATGTACTGACTTTGTTGGCAGTACTCCTCACAATGGAAAAAAAATTATACTTCTAAAATTTGTCATTTTAAATCTTAAGAGATTGGGTTAACACAATATAATTAGTTTTTCTTTAGATAGTTATATTACTTTGTTTACCTATCATGGTTTTCTGGAAAGCTTGTATGACATTGCCAAATTCTGTAACTCGCTCTTTTTTTTTTTTCCATTCCACAGTCACATTTTATTTTTCCAGTTTCATTGTGTAAAACTGAAAAATAAAATTGTATGACATTTAGGGTACACATCACGGTGCTTTCATATGTATATACAGTATGAAAGGATTCCTCCCAAGTATTAATAGTAGCACCTTGCTCACCTTGCATATTTACCTTTCTTTTTAGTGAAACCATTGATGTTCTTAACTCGGCAAATATAGTATTATAAGCTATAATCACCACGTTTGATATTAGATCATCTAGTCCTTATTAATCTGACAGTTGAATGTTTGTATTCTTTTACTAAGTTTTTTTTTTTATAGAACTCCTTTTTTATTTGTTTGTTTGTTTGTTTGTTTATGCAAGCACTGGGTACAGTCAGAAGCACAGGAGGGTGAGAGAATTCACCAGAGCCAGAGCGGGGAGCAGAGCAGGCAGAAGGACCTAAGTACACTGCTGAGGGAAGCAACGGGCTGCAGGAGTGGTCTGTGCGCCATGTGGGACCCACCTCCCGTGGCCGGGGAACATCCAGGGGTTGAACCGGTGCTGCAGAGGCTGCGGGCAGCTTCGCAACCCAGCGCTCAACCGATGCGCCGCCGGGGAGGCCCTCTTTTACCAAGTTTTAATAAAAGGAAAAATCTATCTTGAATGCATTTCTGTAAAAGTCATCTTGACTCTATGTAACTTGGATATGAAATGGTGCCTACTTCAAAATCATCAATGGATAAAGTTGATCTTGGATGTTTAACTTAACAATGATTTTAAATCATTACCACTTTTTAACCATACATTATTACGAGTTATTTTCCCTTTAGAATGATAATGATAATGCCAGAACCACCTAAACACATGTAGTTATTTAGGTTGAGTATTATGTAGATATGTTTTAATGCTAAATTAAGATCAGCTGTAATAATGACATTCCTGAGGTTTAAAGAATTATTAATTATATTGGCTATATTTTAGTTGTTGACTCTTCAGAAAATGATGTAGAAACCAACCCAGGAGTACTATAAAAATACTATATTTTCATATATAATTTGTTATAATTATATTAAATTTATATTTTAGATATTATTCTTAAAATGTAGGTGTTAAGTAAAAATGTCAATTGAATAAATATCCCCCAAATGGAAAATATTGATAACATAATTCACATATTAAATTTTAATTTAGATTTTTAGATCTTAGAGATCAGAATCAATATAAAGTTAATCATAGATAGGTCTAAAACAGTCCCTAAAATGATTTGAAGTCTCATTATCTTTAACTTTTTCCTTGATTACTTTGACCAACACTATTACAACAAAATTCTCCAAAGGAGAGAGGAGAAAATAAACTGAATATTTGCTCTAATCACATTGTTGCTCTCCCTCCCCTTTTCCTGCCCCCCGTGCTCAGAACAAATTCACACCCATAGATTATGCTTCCTATCTACTGTTTGTCATGGAGAATTATTTCTTATTAATATTGTACTCATTAGCATAAAAATGAAACATTAAATTTTATATTTATAAGCTTTTTCTTTTTTGGTTAACTGCTTTGTTGGCACTAAAGTTAAAGAAGCTAATGCCAAATTTTCCATTTTAAGCAGCTTGTCCAGATTGTCATTTTCCTTATTTGAATTGAATTTTTATACTAAGAATATGCTATTAAAATCAGAATTGATTAATATTAGAGGTTTCTAATACAACTGTGAATTCTGGAGTGCCCCTCTCTCCTATCACCACCACCCTGAGATGACTCACACAGCTGCCAGTGGGATACATTTCCAGTCTCCTGTACACAGGCCTGGCATTCTGTCGTAATCATTCTTTTCATAGCACAATTTGTGGGTCTCTGTGAAATGCAGCTATTGGTAGTTCTGCCTGTACTCAAATGAAGTGATATTGAATTTCTATTATGCATGTGCCTTGGAAACCTCACAGCTCTCCATAAAGATTTTATTCACACAGCAGATTTGTTGTGACTTAGATAGTTTCAGACAATTTTAGATTTGAATGGACATGGCAGGATCTGACAGTATAAAAGAAATATCAGGAGAAAGAAACATGTAGAACCAAATGATATATTAAGCAACCTACAGAACAAAGCAAAGAGAATGCCTGTGATTGTAGTAAACAAAACCAGAAAGTATGTCTTTGAAGGACCTCTCATGGGATCTAATCTTTTTACATTGCATATATGAGTTGGTGATGGAACTTGTCAACTCCTTTCATCCTACAAATTAAGTTTTGATAAAACCTTGTTCCTTATATAACCTTCATATTTTTTTAAATAAATTGTTCATAATAAGACACGTTCTAGTTTTCATATATTTTCCCTTAACAGTCTAGGTCGCAAAATACAAAATTAATACAATAGCAAATATTATTTACTTCTTGACTAAAATTTAGAATATTTAACTGGAAAAAGAAAAACAATTTTAGAGAAATATAAAATATGGAATGCAAATAATGGTGATTTAATTCTTGACAAAAGGGGAGAGAGATGAGTTAATATACTTAGGGCAAAATGAATTTAATAAGCAGCTTTCTTCATTACTGAGAGTGCATTATGCATCAGGCATAATTTAGGGTCTGCAGAAATAACACTGAACAATGTAGACAATATCCATTATTTCATGGAGCTTATTTCCTAATTAGAGAAATATTTTAAAAATAAATTAATTAAATAAAAGCTAATTTTAAGTAGTAATAAATAAAATAGACTGATGGGACAGAATCTATCTGTAATGTGGCAGGGTGTGAGGAAACAGCTACTTGATCTTTGGTGACTGAGGAAGGTCTTACAATAGAAGTGTCATGAACGGAGACATAAAAAACAAAAGGTGATCACCATAAGAAGGCCTGCAGATAGAGTATTCTAGATTGACAAACAGCAAGCATAAAATCCCTTCTACAAAGATGTTCCCATCAGATGGAATTTCTTCATATCATATACATTTATATTACATTAAAAATATTTGATCTATGGATAGTATGGAAGTTCCTCAAGATATTAAAGCTAGATCTATTATATGATTCAACAATTCAACTTCTGGGTATATATCTAAAGGAAAGGAAATCACTACCTCAAGGAGATATCTGTAGTCTCATGTTCACTGCAGCATTATTCACAATAACCAAGGTATGAATAAAATCTAAGGATGTTAAATATAATATAGTAACTATAGCTTGTAAAGTTGTATAATAAAAATTTGCTAAGAAAGTAGTAATTTGGAGTTCTTCATTACTTAAGATAAATATGTATTGGGCCTCCCCGGTGGTGCAGTGGTTGAGCACTGGGTTGCGAAGCTGCCCACAGCCTCTGCAGCACCGGTTGGATCCCCGGCTGCTCCCCGGCCACCGGAGGAGGGTCCCACATGGCGTGCAGACCTCTCCTGCTGTGCCCGCTGCTCCCCTCAGCAGTGTACTTCGGTCCTTCTGCCTGCTCTGCTCCCCGCTCTGGCTCTGGTGAATTCTCTCACTCTCCTGTGCTTCTGACTGTACCCAGTGCTTGTATAAATAAATAAATAAAATAAAAAATAGATCTTTAAAAAAAAAGATAAATATGTATTAATTTAGCAGGCTATGGGAATCATTCACAATATACATATATATATACCATACCGTCACATTGTACACTTTAAATATATTACAAATTCTTTTGCCAATTATATCTTAACAAAGCTGAAAAATAAAAATACATATGAATACACACATTTCTTTGTTTAGATACAGATCAAGGAAGAAAGAGGAGAGGAATATAAAAGAGAATACTGAGTAGCTATACTCAGAGAAGCCAAAATGCATGTGTCCCAATAGATCCTAAGAACTGGATAAACCTAAGCAAAAAAACAAGATAAATAGCACATTTAAACATGTACTTCTGTAAGCTTTTGTTCTGATCCCAAAATAGTCAATTTTTTTATTACATTCTCTTTTTTTATAAATAATCTTAATGAATTGATTGGCATGAGCCCTGATTTTATATGAGTTATTTAATATAACCTCAATAATACTGTTAGTTCTACAGGAATCTCCCAAGAGTCACACTCTTAGCATTGTCCTGCTCCTCTTTCTGTCTGGACTAACTTCTCAAGCTTCCTAATGCCTTCTCTAATGTTGTAAAAGAAAATTATATGATGTATTATTTCATATAAGCCATTAATAATGTGGTTGTCTTACTTGAAAAGAAAATGAGAGGAAAGTTAATATTCAATACAAAGTAACATATGCCTACATGATATTTCAATCACATAGTAAACTATGGTAGAGAAGGTATTGCGAAGTAAAATACCATGTAATTACCTTTAAAATAATATGATTATTTGGCCTCCATGTAAACCTGACTTGAGTAACGTAAGGATGCGTAATGATCAAGAACATCAAATAAGCATTTGTCTGGAGGATACCACAATGCCCAAGCTTGTAGGTAAATTCAAATGTGAATTAAATGGATCTATAATATATATTTGAAGTTTTCCTTGAAGTTGCCTCTACAACTAAGGAATTACTATAGCATTAATAGTTCTTTAATGTTCTTTGTAGGTATGGAAAACACCTATCCCACCCATGTGTTATTTTTATTCCCTAGTAACACAGGATCTAGAATTGTCAAAAAAAAAATTGCATTGGACAAGTTAAATAAAGAAGACTTTTTTCAAGACTATTACAATAGGGGACAGAGAGTGAGTGCAACTCTGTTGAATCAAAACGGGGAGAGATTTAAGTACTGGGGTAAGCTAGAGGAAATGTACTGGAGAATATTAAAAAGAAGGTGATTAATTTGATTAGGCCATTTGAGTCTGCTAATACTTAACAGAAGTTAGCTGCCTACCCACCCACCAAGACTAGCAAATAGTAATACTATCTTTCTTGATGATTTTATGCCAAATACATGACTGCTAAGTCCTGCAGTTTGAGAAAGACATTCTTGGTTTTAAAACCATCAGAGATGAGGAAAGATTTACATATCAAAGGGGCAGAGAAAGAATTTGCAATTGAAAGGTTGCTAAATTAAATCTCTACAAAAGGGAGATAAGGGGCCTATACAGAAAAAGAAACCTGTGGAGTTTAGTCAAGTTCAGGAGAACCTTAAGACCATTATCAGTGAGAATGCAGTATTTACTCAATAAATATTTGCTGAACAAATGAATGAATGCATCTTCCAAATATTTTTGGAGCCTAACTAAAATTTAAAAGTTCAACCATAACATACCTAAATAAGACTTTATAAAAGAAATGACTTTTTAGATAATTCCATAAATCTAAAATTTCACATACTTTATTTCCATCCAATACTTAGCATATAGTATAAGTTGGTACTAATTAATAGCCTAAATATATACACAATATAAGGAATTCAAACTTTATGGGTTTCTGTTAAATACTTGCTCTGATTCAGGCCTTGTTTTCCCCATGTCCCACTTTGTAAGTTTATTTACTTATCCTTTTTTGGCTGGGCATGCAATTATGAGATATTTTAGGACTCTGACGATTTCAGTTCTCATTTGAAATGAATTATTTTCAACAGAAGTTAATAGTTAATAGAGAGGAAGAAACTCACTTGATTAAAGTGATCTTTCAAGCCAAGAGTATTTTATTTGCCCTTCTCCACTGAGAATTATGCCCAATTACTTAATTAAATCTGAAATTACCAAATAGAGTATACTCTCCAGGGTTCAGAGAGTAAAAAAGAGAGAGAGACAGAGAGAGAGAGATAATAACTTTTATTTCCTCTTCAAAATTCAAAGAATAAATGTTTATCCTGGCATTTTAAGACCAGCTTACAAACTCATTGTTTCTTAGCAGGAGACATTACCTGGTGGTATGACAAGAAAATCACCTCAAAAAGCCTTAAGTGATTTACAGTGGCCTTTCCTAGCTGAATTCCATGGAAGAGAACCCTGTGCGCCAGGACCTTCAATATCTACCCTCCCAGCAGTGCATCTGAGAGGAAATTATGGTAATCTCAAAATCCTATAGATGCTCAAAAGACATTTCATCAACTGAAAAAAAAAATTAAGAGTAAAATGCAGATTTTTTTTTTCTATTTAGAGGAATTGAGGTTTATGTGAATAGGTCTCATGTGGGGAGTCTTTTGAAGCTAGGGACTTCAAAGCAGATCACAGACTTCCAGTGGGTTAATCACTTAATGCAAGAGTGGGGAGATGGAATTACTACCATTCAGTCAAGCTAAACTTATCCTATTTTTGAAAGAGAGGAAGAAAATGCCCAATCTTTTAGTTCCCAACAGTATTCCAGCTGAACATAGTTGGTGAGGCAGATTTGCTTGCAAATTATTTTACATAAATCACAATGGAAAGAAGTTCCAAATAACTACTAGTAGGTAATTGATACACCATTTCCTTCAGGGGAGATCATCTTCCCCTTGTTTAAATCCTACCTTGTTTGGCATTAAAATACATCTATTCAACCCGCAATGTTAGAAAATAGTAGGTTAGGAAGAAAGTTGGACTTTCTAACTACAAAAACAATTTTTAAAAATATTTGTATATTGATTGAAGTTCTTTAAAATTAGTGGAAATCATCTAGCATGCCTAGAAACGAGTAGGAGATAGAAGGGATGAGTTTTATTTCCTCTAAATCACATATTGTGATCATAAATATCTGTTAAAAAATTGCATAGGAAGGATCAAGTAGAAAATCAATAAGCCTGTGAAAATAAGGGCATATCTTCCAACTGCATATTTTGGTGAAACAATAATAGGACCTAATCGAAACCGCCTCAGAGGGATGCTTAGATAGGAGCCAGGAGTAGGCTGTGGGTGGACACCATCTTCCTGACTTATAAAGAGGACTAGGTGATATCTTTAGTTCCTTGGATGATCTGTATGAAGGATGAAATTGAATTTAATAATAGTTCATAAAGACTTCCTATAATAACCAAGAAAAGGAAAGACAAGCATACTTTAGACATTTTACTGTTACAACTGTAATGAGAATGGAATTGTAATGAAAATAGTTGTTTCATAATGTAATATACAATCAAAAAGTATATGAATATTGTAATTCTACATATTTAAATTATAAATGTGTATGGTTTATAATATATAACTGTTATGTATTATATATAGAATATAAATGAAAAATTAAAGTGAAAATAGAGGTCTGTATCTGATCCATATATGTTTTATTATTTAGGTTAAAGGCTAACCTACAATAACAGAAACCACAAAAATGCAAAGGATTAAATAAGGTTAAAAGTTTACTTATCTCTTACCTAAGAGTCCAGATGTGACTAGCACTGCTTGACTGGCTAGTTCTACCCTACAAGGTCACTCAAGGACCAGTTTCTTTCCATCCATCACCTATACCACAGATCTTGTCCATTCAAAGCTAGTGCTATCATAGCTGCGCTCTAGCCTGTGAAAAGAGAAAAGAGGCTACCCAACATATTCAGTCTTTTATCTTTGGAAATGACCTAGAAGCAGCACATATCACTTTTGCTTATACTGCAGTAACCCTAACTAAATGCCATGACTAGAAATGCTTGGATTGCCATAACTAAGAACCATAGACTGGGTGGCTTAAACAACAGAATTTATTTTCCTCACAATTCAAGATTTTTCACCTTGAGTCTGAGATCAAGGATTCAGGTTTGTTTCTTCTGATGTCTCTCTCATCTTCACACAGTCTTTCATTTGTGTATGTCTATGTCCTAACTTACTGTTCTTAGAGCTATAAAAAATAAAGTTGCGGGGCCTCCCCGGTGGCGCAGCGGTTGAGCTGCCTGTAGCCTCTGCAGCACCAGTTCAATCCCCAGCCACCGGGTGAGGGTCCCACATGGCGCAGACCTCTCCTGCCGCCCGCTGCTCCCCTCAGCAGTGTACTTCATCTGTCTGCCTGTTCTGCTCTCCGCTTTGGCACTAGTGAATTCTCTTATGCTCCCGCACTTCTGACTGTACCCAGTGCTTGTATAAAAAAAAAATAAAATCTTAAAATAAATAAATAAATAAAGTTGAACTTTTGTAATTTGCAAACCATGAATGGAACTGAAGGGGACTGTATTAAGCAAAACACATAAAAAAGAGAAAGACAAAGCAGGATGGTATCACTTATATGTGGAATATAGAGAAATAAAGAGTCAGAGATAAACAAATCAATAACAAACCCTAGAAAGCTGACGGTAGATTTGGGACTACAAAAAATGTAGGGGGAGGAGGGAGAGCAGACTGAGGAGGTGCAATGGACTATGATGGTGGACTATGTACGGGTGCCTTGGTTGTGTGTGTGGTGTGGTAACATACACCTGAAGGTGTGATCCAATATCTCTAAATCATATACATCATTATAAGCTAATGTTGCCTCAATATTAATTAATTAACTAATTAAACACAGAAAACCTGTCTCCCAATACCATCAAATTCTGAGTACTGGGAATTAGAACTTCATTGATGAATTTTTAGAGGACACAATTCAGCCCATAACACCAAGCTTCAAGGGAGACTGAGAAATAGAGTTTGCAGTTGGATGGCCATTAACTACCTAAAACTTCAGCCCTACTAAAAAGAAAAGGAATTAAATACAGAAGAATAGTAAGGAATATCTATCACATTATTCTAAAGTACATGTAATATGTACAAAGCCAAGTGTGTATTAGGTTAAAAACTAACCAAGTAAAATAATGGGAAGGATATATAATTAACAGTGAAACTTAAAAACAGTTGAAACTTAAAGAGAAAAATCCTGTCTCAGTATAAAGGTTTGGATAAATTTAACTCAATTTTAGTAATGAGGCCATATCAAGTGTAGAGAATATAACTTGAGATAAATATATCTTAGTGTTTCTTAAGCATTAGGAGAAACAGATTTCCCAGGATGTTATAATTAGTCTCCTTTGACCACCAAAAAAGTGGATATAGCTCAACTGTATAAAAAGAATTCCATCAATGTTATCACACTACATTTTTACTTAAATATTTGCTCATGCACCCATAAGATTTTCTCTTAATCTACAATAAAGAAAATAAAAGGGCTTTACTAAGTTAAATCAAAGCCTGCAGTTTATATAGAAACTTGCTATATGAGCAAGCTATAGGAATTTGTTTACAAAAATTATTAGATGTACATAAGAGGATGGACAATGTATAAGACTCACTTGAATTATTAAACAGAAGAGCATCTAGTTAAATTTTGGGGGTTTTTTGTTATTGTTGTTCTTTTAAAAAGTGCTCCACTGTGCTCTGTGTGTGTGTCTCTCTCTCTCTCTGTGTGTGTGTGTGTGTGTGTGTTTAATCCTCCACAAGGATAAGTCTGAAGTATAATTCAGAAACCTACATATAACCTTCAATTCTTGTTCTCAATTCCCATGGCAATTCTATACTGTGAAACCATAAACATGTGAGCACAGTTACAAATTGTTAATTTATGAAATTTATTTGAGTGTGTATTTGCCAGTTTCTTTCTGCTTTGACTCATGTTTGGACACATGCCAGGAGCACCCATTGCCTTTTACTTTACACATACAGAAAGAAAATGGGAGCATAAGGCATTTTTACTAAGAAATATTGTGATTAAAAAATAGTTATACAGCAAAAAACAGTTGCAAACACATAGTATCATTCATTGCTAATGAGTTAAAAGGATACCACAATGCACATATAAATCACTATACAGTATCTTGCAGTTTATTTAAATTCATTGTGCCTCATTATAACTGAGCTATGCACCTTTAGGTCTGAGTTGATTAGGAATGCGATAGCTCAGAATAGCTTTTAATTCAGAGAAACATGGCCTGACCTTTACCATAATCCTGTGTGAAACACACTATAGTTTAGACATTAATAATGATGCTACCTCTTTTTCATACTGGTGAGATGCTACTTAAAATTTGGTATTATTAGTTAACAGGCTCAGGCTAATACATCAAAACCAAATTACCCTTCTGTGTATAACTACAGTACTTAATTCAGAGTTCTTCATCTCTCATAACTATTACTTCCTCTTTAAAAATGCTAAAAACCAAAATGTAATAGTGTCATGTCATAGCAATAAGTCACAGATACAAACTAAAGGCACTCCTCTTCACTCCCCATGGACTGCCACTGTATGCTGTTAAGGATTTGTGCTTCATGATATATGTTTTAACAGCTAAGGCATTGCTTGTCTTTGACCTTTGTCTCTCAATTTAAGAATGCCATTTCTTTAAATCACCTTCTGGTAAGTCAACTAGCACAAACAATAGAACTTTCTTACCATTCTCAATCAGATGCAGCAAAAATACAAATCACAGGTTTAAATATCTAGTTTCTTTTTAAAAATTACGAATACTGTTAATCATTACAAATACAGTAAATAATAAAATAATACATTTAGTTTAATTAATAGCTCATCAAGGCTTATAATTGAAAATAATATTCTTCTGTGCCAAGTGCTTTCACTGCTTTCCACCTTTGCTTCCCCCATCCCAGAAGCAACTCATTCTGGCTCTAGATGTTGTCTCTAATACTAACTCATATTCTCAAGAGCAGTGTATATTGCCAAAAATCAGTATTTTGGTTTTAGATTGAACAGATTGACTTTCTTTCCACAATAAAACATTAGAGATGGACTTCTTAGAACATCATCCCCTTAAAATATGATATTTTTTATTATCAATCCTATGGATTTCCTTCATCACTCTTGTGATCCCTTCCTGTGAGTTAGGGTTACCTTTGTCTCTGAGAAAGAACAAGACAAGGGATGAAACAAAATGATTGTTTACCATGAGTAAAATGATGGTCCAGGGATGGAATGACTTTTAGTTCTTGTTTTACCTGCTTGCTACTCAATTCATAGGATACCAGGTTATGATAAAAGATGGCTAATGGAACTTGGCCATTATGAGCACATTATAAAAAGGAAAGAGAGAAGTAAAGTATATACCCTTTCAAAACACTTCCTGGAAATTGTACCCCTGACCCCTGCTTAAATCTCAGAAGCAAAACTTAATCACATGGCCACTTCTATCCACAAAAAGACAGGCAATGTAAGACTTCACTTTAGCAGGTAGGGCGCTAACAAAGGAGGAGGAACAACATTGTGGGATACTTAGCCATATTATGTCATCTTTCTAGATTATTTTAGTGAAGCGTATACTGAAGGAGCTTCCTGAGAAAGGGAAAATTAGAGATTCAATTTTTGTTGACTCAACTTTCTTAAATGTCTTTATGTTTATACATTCACACTTGACTGAAAGTTTGGGTGAGATGTGAAAACAGTTTTAATAGAAAATAGTTTAATTAGAATTTTGAAGGTGTGTCATTGTCTTCTACCTTCCAGAGTTGATATCAAGAAGTTCTTGTTATGACTCCTAATTCTTCATCCATGATTTTGTCCTGCCTTTAGGAACATTTAGGGTACTCTCTTTGCTGTAGTATTCTAAATGTCACAAAAGCATGAATTCTGTGGATCTTGTCCCATTTATTCATTGTATTCCCCTTAGGAGGGTCTTTCCATCAGAAAATTAATTCCCATCCATTCTGGGAAAAGTTTTTGTCCTATTTCTTTGACATTTTTAATGCCTCTTTTTTTCATCTTCTGGAAGTATCAGTCAAGATGAGTTATGATGTATTATAGTAAAAAAGTAAACCCAAGTATCAGTGGTTTATACAGAAGAGGTTTATTTCTCAATGACACTATAGGTCAAACAGAGAGTTACTGGGCACTCTATTCCACAATGTCCTTACTTAGAGGCTAGGATGACAGACTCTACCCTCGCAAGGATCTTAGAATTGCAGAAGAGAAAAGCAACATGGCAAGTTATACACTATTAAAAATATCCACCTAGAATAATATGCATCACATCTACTCATATTTCATCAGTCACAGAAAATCACAAGCCCATGCCTAATTGCACAAGTGTTGAAAGGTGTAATTGCAGAAAGACTCCATAAGGAGGACAACCAGAATATTGATTAACAGCTCTAAGGATATAATAGGTTGCCTGAAAGGCATACTATAATTTGCTTTTATTTTTCTTTTTCTTTTATTGTTGAGAATCAGGTAAGATAAAATATACACAGTTTACATATACTTTATTTATAAACCTTTGCCTATTCATACACCCACATACCACATACTACCACATACTGGTGAGTTCATCAATAATATTGCATGTAAGAAAGTGGCTGTATTCCAGTGTTGTATTTCACAATGTAAATAGATACCCTTTATCCATTCAACTATTGGTAGACATTTGAGGTATTTCTAGCCTTGGGCTATTCCTATAAAGCTGCTAGAAAATTTTCTGTACATGCCTCTAATAGAAAATATTAAAAATTAACAAAAATTATTAATATAAATAACAAACGACTCCTCAGTATTTTATGGTTTAATGATTAGTGATCTTTGCGTTCTAAGAAATCTTTGACTATACAAGTTATAAAAATGTTCTTGTAAAATGTTTCCCCAAACATCTTATATTTTATTGCTCACATTTAGGTCCATCATCTGTCTCAAATTTTTGTGTATAGTAAATAGTAGAGGGTCGAGATTTTTTTTCCCATTTGTACAAGTAAAAGGCATTATTTACTATGGTCATTCTTCACAAGTAGATTTGCAGTAATGCCCCTTTTTGTAAGTCAGATGACTTTGTATGCTCCAACTTTCTATGCTTGGTCTTTATGTTTCTTCATGTGTGATTTCCTCAACTTTATATTCTAACCCTTATATGTTTATATTTTTATTTCTGTTATCGCATTTTTTAATTTAATTTATTGACATAACTGGTTTTAGGTGTACAGCATAATATATTATATAGGTTTTAGATGTATAGGATTATAATTCAACATTTCTATAAGCTAAGTTATGAGCCCCACAAAAAACAGTTTCCACCTACCACAAAGTAGATGCTTATAACATAAACAAACAAAGCAAATACACAAACAAAACAAAGACACACCCATAGTTTCGAACAACAGAACACTGGTTACCAAAGAGAAAGGGGGATGGAAGTGGATAAAATGAGTCAATTGTATGATGTTTCATTTAAAATATTTAATTTTTATTAAAAATATTTAATTTTCAAGAGCTCCTTTTAATTTTCTAATAATTCCTTTTATATTGCATGCTATTTTAAAGTGAAGGATATATTATATTCTCTTATGCATGGGATTTCTATGTGTGGGTATTATTTATATTTCAACATCTTCAATTCACTCAACCCCCTCTTCATTCTTGTTTTGGTCTCTGTCAGTGTGAGAGGTTATCACAATATCTGGTGGTCTGTTACCCTGTTCAGTATCAATGACCATAATCTTACTCAAGGTAAGAAAGGCTTATAAATAAGGGTCTCAATGGGTAGAATTGCTGATTAGAGACTAGTATCTTAATAGCTTTTTTCTTGGTTCTGCCAATTTCCCCAGAAAAATCTTCCAATCTCCACCCTAGGATATATAAAGCCATGATGTGAGTACAGCACCACCAGGCTCAGCAGTGCCTGCTGTCCCTAATGCAGTCTGTCAGGTTTGTCTGCCCATAAAAATAAACATACAGACTGCTGGAGTCCAGGAGGGAGTATTCTGTTCATTGTCTGGGGAGTGGGAGGATGGTTAGAACAAGTTACCTAGCTGCTTTGTATTATAAACTTGAACATTCTTTCTGTTTTCACTCCCCCACCATTATGCTCATATTCCAATATGCTGTTGCTAGTAATCCTGAAGTGCTGGGGGATAAATCAGATTATTTATCATCACCACAACATGTGAATTTAAATTTCACATTTTTCTAGCTCACTTAGTAAATTGTCACTTGTCCATTTCACTTATGTATATTTTTAAACTCAGGTGGTTGTTTTTTTTTTTTTTTTTTTTTTTATCTGCTCCAGTGTCGTTTCCTCATATCGTATCTTTCTCTCTATAAGGAAAACAGAGCACACCAGGGGTGATATCTCTCAGAGCTATTTCTCTAGTTGGGAATTACAGGGGTTTTACAAAACTTATTATTTAGGAACAATTAGGAGGTGAATTAGAGCTTGTCAGTTCCTGGATGAACAGGATATAGAAATGTAGCTTTTGGTAAAATAGTTTTGTTTGTATTTATTGGCAAAGTGTGGCTAAGACAACTAATAGGCCTGTTTTAGAGAAATTAATTCAAAAAAAATTATTTTTCTTTTGATGCAGAGGAATGTGGTTCTTAAAACCAAAAATATCATCATACTTAACATTCAAAGAAACACATTCTTTAAATTTAATGACTAAAATTTTTGAAAAATCAAGAAAGTTATAAACACTTTAGCTTCCCATTTCAATTTATAAATTACATTGAACGTTTTACTTTCACTCATTTATTTAAAACTGACTTTAGCTGTGTTTATCCTTGTTTAATTTTGTTTCCTTTTCTTAAAAATTTTATTGAATTATAACATTACATATGTTTCAGATGTGCATCATTATAATTCAGCATCTGCATAATATGTTCATCTCCATTATCTGTTATTTTCTTTCCCCTCATCCACACCCATGCTTTTACCTTACAGGTTTATGATTTTTTTTTTAATCTTGCCATCATTTAATAGCTTTTGGGTAGAAAACCATGTTTTCTATATTCATTGTCTGATTTGGATTCATAGTTGGCTCTCTTTGGCCCAAGATAAATTACATTCTGGAAGCAAAGCAAACCAACAAATGAGTTGTTTCTCTTAAATTGAAAGTGAAAAATAATTAATCTCCCTGCTTAAAGTTCACAAACTCTAATTTATTTATTTTTCCTTTTACATTTAGAAAGCATCTGTATATGTTTGGAGAACACCAATTCCTCAAATGGTCACATTACTAAATTAAAGATAAATTACTTTTTAAAATTTATAAAATATTTAACAAATTATATAGAAAAATGTCATTTTTTTAAACTTCCAACAAAAGCTATCTTTACTATGTTTCCTTGAATATGGACAGCATCCCCTAAATGTAATAGCCATTATTGCTATTAGAATTAAATAAGACAGTATAGCTGGCTGGGCAATTTTCTTCTTATATCAATATTCCGTCTTTTATCCCTTCTAAATATATGTCCCTGAATGATAATTTGGCTCTACAAATAAACAAAATTTCTCACCTTTCTAACTAGCATAACCAACCATTTCAGATCCATTTTTATTTTAAGTACAAATATCAGTCAGCATAATATAAAGGTAGCAAAAGAATTATGTATTATTTAAGTCCTAGAGTAAGAGAAAGCCTGGAGGAAGAATTCATTTCAGAAATACACTCCACTCTTTTATCTCCCAATCACCTAATTATATCAGTGAGAAATTAGGTCCAAAGAAATAACTTTTTCCTGATTGCATACCCATTTGTACCAGAATATAACACTAGTCCAGTCCAGTGTGTCAGTTTGATTTTTTTTTCATTTTGAGTTTCCAACATGTAGCATCCATTTTGTCCTCTTTTCTAATTGTTTTTGACTGTGCTCGCTTCGGCAGCACATATACTAATTGGTTTTGACTAGTAATTCCACAATAATGCTAAATAATAGCAGTAGTTTGGATAGCTATATCACTCATCTCCTTAATAGAATTTTTATTTCCCTATTAGTAATAATTCTGATTTTGAGGTTTAGACATACAGGCTTTACAAGTAAAATACTACCAATTTACTCATTTTATCATGCATTATTTCACTCAACAGTTGATGGTGAAAATTCAGCATCTTGGTGAAAGATAATATGATTCATATTTTACATGTTAAATAATGTCAACAGAATTTCTAATATTAAATATTAAACCATCTTTGGTTTATTGACGTAACACTGATTTACATGATTTGATATTTAAGTATAGGATCCTTAGGTTATTATCACACCATACCCAACACCAAAAAAAAAAAAAACAAGACCTCCATTTTAGTCCATTTTACCTTACAGGTTTATGATTTTTTTTTTTAATCTTGCCATCATTTAATAGCTTATTCTCTCCCCAATTTGTTTTTACCCTCCCTCTCCCTCTTCCCCTCTGGTTGCCTCAAATCTACAGTCAGATTTCTAGGGTTTATTATTGACTTGCCTTTATCTGACCCTTTGTTTTGTTTCTTTATATTCCACATATAAATAACCCCATCTGGTATTTGTCTTTCTCCTTTTGACTTATTTCATTCCACTTTGTGTATGTACCACATCTTCCTAATTCATTCATCTGTTTGAGGATTTTTTTTTTTTTTTAATAGAGGCATGTTTTATTTATTTGTTTGTTTGTTTGTTTTGTCTATACATGCACTGGGTACAGTCAGAAGCGCGGGAGGGTGAGAGAATTCACCAGAGCCAGAGCGGGGAGCAGAGCAGGCAGAAGGACCGAAGTACACTGCTGAGGGGAGCAGTGGGCGGCAGGAGAGGTCTGCACGCCATGTGGGACCCTCCTCCGGTGGCCGGGGAGCAGCCGGGGATCGAACCGGCGCCGCAGAGGCCGCGGGCAGCTTCGCAACCCAGCGCTCAACCGCTGCGCCACTGGGGAGGCCCTGTTTGAGGATTCTTAGGTTGTTTCTATAGTTTGGCTACTGTAAATAGTGTGCATATTTCCCTTTGAATTAATGTTTTCATGTTATTTGGGTAGATATCTAAGAGTAGAATTGTTGGGTCATATAGTGGATCAATTTTTAGTATTTTGGGAAAACTTATTAAATATATGTTTAACATGCTGATGGAATCTATTTGTTACTGGGTTATTAAGGACATTTTATTGACACTTATTAGCCTATTATATTCCTTTTGAGTGCTATTTTTAACAGTTTTTATTTTTGGCATAAATAAAGAATCTTGAAGCCCCATTTACTTAACTCAAGAAGATTTTAAATAGCAAAGAAATTGTTATTTTATATTTTGGTAGAATTTATCTATAGAAATGTGATGTTTTTGGAGGTGGAGATAGTTCTTTGATACAAATGTTTTTTCTGTCCTCATATAATTTGACTCTGTTAACTATAGGTCTCTTTTGGCATAAATTTTAAAAAAAATTATCATCCCATAAAATCATCTAGTTGTAGAAGGATATTAATATAGAACAGAGCAAAATAGTTTCTTGTGATTCTCTTAACTTTTTTGTATCACTGATTATTTTCCCAACAATGTTCTTTATTATGGTTTGTAGTATTCCTATTATATATATTGATTCATGTATATATGCATTTAATATACTCTGAACCAAAAAATATTTAAGTAATTAGAATATAATGATGAATAAAAGAGGGGGTAGATGATAAGTAGGTAGGTAGATACACACAGAGAGACAGAGAGAGAGAGAGGGAAAGAGAGAGAAAGGACATATTTTCCTATTTGAATGTCTGCATACTTGGTTGTAATAAATAATTAAAACATGTTTGTAGTGCTTTATATACATCTTACAAATTTTCTAAAATGAATTTAAATCCTTCAAAAGCTTGGGGAGGAAGTATAGAAGTGTGTGTAGGTATAAAGCTAAGACGATTTCTTCTAGTTAGCTAAGTCTCAGTGTTAGTTAATTTTGAGTAAATATTTAATCTCCTCTGGATTGCCTTGCTAATCTATCGCTGGTATTTTTCTCTAGAAGATACCTAACAGTGGATCTTCCCTGATAGTAAACATTAAATAGATATGTTACACTCTTCAGAATGAGTTCATCAATGACTGAGCAGAATTAAAAGATAAGTTGGAGCTTTGTAGCACTAAGTTTCATGAGCTCAACATATAATAGTGGCATATAAATAAATTCCTTATTTTTGAAGCAGAAATTTCATTTTCAGATTAAATAATTCTGTACTTTTAATATTTTTAGTGCATGAAGCTTTATCAGAAAATAGAATATGGGGTAAGTAACAAATTCACATTTGTCAGGCCTCAGCTATAAGCTTACCCGATTCTTGGTAGCGGCAGACCAGAAGGCAGGTCATGCAGTCCCATATGTGGGGAGCAGGAACAAGTCTTTATTATGAGGCAGCAGGACATACACAGGTAGCCAGAGCGGCAGCATCCAGCAGTAGCAACCCCTGGATTCCAGCCACAGCGATGGCCCCTTGCCCAATAAGTGACCACAAAAGACCATAAGAAGTCATGAGAGGAACCCCCAGAAGAGCCCTATTAGCTTTTATATGATTTATAGAAAAAGTCACACAGAGCCAAGTTTTGGCCCAGTTTACAGAAGTATGTGTCACGTGTGGGAGCTATACATCAAAGTTACATTATTATTTACTGCTCTTCTCACATGCAGACTACATTTGAAGGCTACATGTTATCTACTAGGCCACCTATACTGGAAGATTACTGAAAAAAAACAGTCTAAGAAACTCTGAGGAAACTTTGTTTTCCACAGACACTACCAAGTTATAAACAATTTTTATAAATTGTTATAAACAAAGTTATAAACAAAGTTATAAATCTATTTTCTAAAAAGAAAGTCTTCTTCCTAGGTGTGTATTCAGAAAACTGATGAAGATGGGATTTTGGTTTCTTACATTATTTTTATTGATATGTGAAGGCCAAAATCCATGTACCAAAATTCACAGAAATTCAAATACAAGAAAACTCAAATACAGCCAATGTCTAAAGGGTGTTTTGATTGAATTTTAACATTTTTGAGTGTCAGATTGTAGAGAAACTGGAAAGCTAATTTTAGGAATTTATTATAAAGAAACTTTGAAATCTGGAAGGCAAGGAAAGATGACATGTGATAAAATACACATTAAAAACAGGCACCAGTCAGGCCACCCTGATGGCGCAGCGGGTTGAGCACAGTGCTGTGAAGCTGCCCACAGCCTCTGCAACGCGGGTTAGATTCCCGGCCAGCCATGGAGATTCCCACATGGTGTGGCAGACCTCTCCTATCTCGCCCGCTGCTCCCCTCAGCAGTGTATTTCGGTCCTTCTGCCTGTTCTGCTCCCTGCTCTGTCTCTGGTGAATTATCTCACCTTCCCGCTCCTGGCCTGCACCCCAGTGCTTGTATAAATAAATGAATCTTTTAAAAAAAAAAAAAAAAAGACAGGTACCAATCAATGCTGGAGTACTTGCCCGGTTCTTGATGGCGGCAGACCAAACTTGGCCCTTTAGTAGAATAAATGAAAATTCCAAAATAATCTTGTTGAGAATTTTTTTAATACCTATATTACCTCCTTGAGGATTACTACTTTCCTAACACAAACATTAGTCCAATAGCAGAGAGGTAGGCACAAGCACTGCCACAGAAAGCTTTTCCTAACCGTACCTCCAAGCAAGATCTTCAGTGCTCCTACTCTGTGCTCTGATGAGCTTCTTTCACTTCCCCTGTCAAGTGTCAATTCATTGCACGATTTAAGAATCTTAATCACCTGCTTTCCCCTCTAAACAGAAAGTTCCATGAGGACCATCATGTTCTTGACTCCATTTCCAGCATGACCCACACTGAATAGGTGCTTGTTACTTCTTTCAAATCAGAGTTTTTGTCGTTAAGTAGGGTCAAAATGTTCCAGGCAATCTGGTGTCTGCCTGTGAGTGAGTCCATTACAACTCATGGGAGAAATGAGAACAATAGTTACTGTATCTCACCACAGTCAGAAAGTCTGCCTAGAGCTATAACACAGCACTTTGCCTGGTTTCTTTCCTGGAATGATTCCTCCCCTAGCATATTTGATTTATATTTTAAAATGAACTGTTCTCTTAATTATTGAGCATTTGCAGACATTATACACTTATAAAGTACTCTCAAATATCCTGTAAATTAGTTTCTTCCACGCAAAGAAAGATGAGATCCATGATAAATCCATTTTTAGATAAATTAAGTAAAAAGACTATAATACTATCATATAACTGGACAGAAAATGAGTCATTTATTTGTATTTTCCCCTGAGATGCAATATTACTCTGGAAATCACAGTTAGGAGTTCTAGTCTATGACTGCTGCACAGACTACGGCCTTTATTAGTCTATGAAATTAGGTGTACCTTTTCTGAAATATTTGCTAATTGTAAGATTAAAATTACCCCATATAATGGGCAAACTGAACCCTGAAATAACCATAACTATTGAAGCAATGATTGTATCTTACATTAGCTTCAGTAAATACAAGAGAGGAATATATACCATAAATTTAACTTGCCCTAAACCATTTTTTTTATAACCACTTTGTCAAAAAAGTACTAAGTTATTGTGTATTATGCTCTGGACGATTACTCTATAGATTTTCTACCCCCTCCCCCAAATATATGTATTACATTGAAACCGCCAAACTCAAAAAATTGTATTGCTTCATAAAATTAGATCTCCAGGTCTGTCTTCCATGATCATATTATTGCCTTTTAATTTATATATTTTAAATGCATTAAAAATTAGCAATATATGTATCTGTCAATATAAGTATTATTTGTTTTAAATTTAAGTTACTTTTAATTTATAGAATTGCCCTTAACAAATGATTTGAATAATGAGTTATCCTCACAAAATCAATTTGGTTTGGTATATATTTAAGAAATAAACCAATCTTCAAAAAAAACAAACAATGGAAAAAAAAAAAAAGATCGCCTGTCTCATTTTTTAATTTCTCCCCTCAGGTGTAATCCCCATTAATCTCCCACCATCACCCACAGATTACCTGCTTTAAAACAAAATAAAAAGGACTTCCCTTGGTACCTATCAAGATGTACCTGTATTCCTAAAACATACAGCTCTTATGTATTTAGTTCTCCTGAAAGGAGAAATTAAACTCCACTAACAATATCCAAGATGAGAATTCTTGATGTATTTAAGATTTCAATGGGTTTTATAAATACACAAAGAAAATGCAAAAATAAAGTTCAACAGCTAATGATGTGTCATCAAAACTTTTTCTTCCTATCAGCAGTATATTCTGCATGTTAGTCATAGTCATTCTCTAACTTAAATCTGAAGCATTCCTCCTGTTCTGACCCTCTTTTCTTTTTGGTCATGGCACATTAAAATTTGAAAGAATAGCAGGAAAAATATATCTAAATAATTTAAAACATATGTAGGTAATTAAAAACACAACTAGGTATTTTTTTAAATAAACAAAAATCAAGATTTGTGAAAATTATATTCACAAATTTCTAATTATGGTCTACTTTTGCCTACACTTAAAGAAAGTGTCACCTATTTTTATTTTTACATGGAAGAACTGGGATGTAGGCCAGCATTGCAGGTGGGAAGAGGATTCACTGGAGATAGAGTAGGGAGCAAAACAGGTGGATTTACTGAAATACACCACCAAGGGGAGCAGCAGATGAGACAGAGAGGTCTACTGAGCCATATGTGGGTTAGAAATCTGGCCATGGATTGAACTCAGGCTGTAATGGTAATAGCACTGAGACTTAACCCCTAGACCACCAGTGAGGCCCTTAAAGTGTCATTTTCATTCAAAAATAGAATCCACTGTTTGGTCTTTTTGAGGTCATGGAAATTATTTTTGGAGTTTTAATAATGTTCCAAGTTTTAGAAAAAATAGCAGAGGTATATGGCATATTTTTACTGCAAAATATTCTAATTTTAGTAAAACAGCTTTTAGTATTTTGATTGAAATTAGACCATTAAAATTGAGACCCTTCCTGCACTGCATTATCCCATATACTCAAAAGAGTCTCAAGCAATTACCATGAGAAATTTCTTCCTTGTATAAAATCATTAGAATTGTTCTCAATATAGGGCCTCCCCAGTGGTGCAGTGGGTTGAGCACAGCGCTGTGAAGCTGTCTGCAGACTCTGCAGCACAGGTTCAATTCCCAGCTGGCCAGGGAGATTCCCACATGGTGTGGCAGACCTCTCCTGTCTCTTCCGCTGCTCCCCTCAGCAGTGTCTTTGATTCTTCTGCCTGTTCTGCTCCCCACTCTGTCTCTGGTGAATTATCTCACTCTCCTGCACCTCTGGCCTGTACCCCGGTTCCTGTATAAATAAATCTTTAAAAAAAAAAGAATTTGTCTCAATATAACTTCCATTTCTTATATCTATATCTATTCTCTAAAATAAATCAAATGTGTTTCCTTCAAATAAAAAGATATATTGTCTATTCCCATCTAGTCATTCATTTATTCATTTACTCCATGCAAATTTATGAAGTTGAACCATTTTCAACAAAACAAAAATGCTCCCTATTCCTTTCAAGCTTGCTTTTTAATAAGTTTTCAATTCCCTCAAATAATTTTAAGACATATTTTTCAGAATGTGAGCTCACTATTTATGCTAACAAAACCACAATTGAGTCTCTAATTTCTTATATTGTGATGCTTCATTTTCTATTATGTAGATATGATATATTCTAAGATTATATTATATACAATATTTTCCCACTCAGATAAGTGTACATTGAACACTGAATACCAGATAGGTCCCTTCTTCCTCTTGATGCTATTCTGATTAATCTAAGGAAAATTCTTCTGAAAAGGCATGTTGGGTACTTACCATGACCACTAAAACTAAGATTAAATATAAATCAATTTACATCTCTGAATTTATGTTCATGCCTGTAAAGTAAAACAATTCCTGCTTTATATTTCCTATAAAGTGTAAAGTACCAATTAAAATGAAAATTAAATATTATTTACATCCTTTCATATATGCCCATTCATCATATATATGTGTGTGTGTGTGTGTGTGTGTGTGTGTATATATATATATATATATATATATATATATATATATGAGAGCAAAATTAGCTTGCTACATAAGCATAACAGAAATAGAGTTACTGTTGTTATAATTGTTCTTACTTCTTTAGGAGTTTCATATACCCTTAATATTATTTTTACATTATAATTGTTATTTAACATTTTTAAGAGGATTGGATAAAAAATATTTATTAAGTCCCCTAAGCTAACCAATATAATTGTTATCTCTGTGGCCTTCCATGCTACACTTTACAATTATATCAAGAAACATCATAAATATACATTTACATAAATATATATATTTACATATGATTTATTCTTTTTAATAAGATTATGTAAGGTAAGATTAAACTAGCAATTTTAGAGAACATATCATATTATTGGCCTAAATGAAAGCTCCATAGCTTTTCCTGTTTCTTATTTTGCTCTGTTATTAATTAGTATTAATGAACAACTGCTATCAAGTCAGATATTGCACTAACCTGGATTTACGCAGTTGACCTTTTGACCTTAAGTTCATATTTACATATGTCCTTATTATATTTCCATTTTATTATTTTACCATCATTTATCTTCCTTAATTCTGTCCTCAAATATTTCCATTTTCTCTCCAAGCCTTGATCAGTCATAGTTTTCATAAAATTGCATTCCTGATTTTCAAGTAAGTCATTGATAGAACTATAAAATAGTACATTAATTTTAAGAGAGCCTTTCACACATATCAAAATCCTTTTATCCAGATTAGTATTGTACTATTAATTATGTGATGAACAATTTTTCCCTTTTCAAAAATACCTTAAGTAAAAAAAACTGACTGGAGTCTAAATAACCAAATAATAATAGCTACAGCTATGCTCACATTCTGCCCTAATGCTCCTCTTTAAAGAAAAGTCTAAAAAACACTTGCTTTGAAAGGTAGTTTTCTAATGGATTGTGATTGGAGAGTCAAATTTTTGTATGACAGAGCTTTCAGGCTAGGACAAAGTGGAGGAAGACTGAGGACCTGACAATAAACTTTTTTTCTTTTTCTTTTATATATATATATATTTTTTTTTATAGAGGCATGTTTATTTATTTATTTATTTATTTGTTTGTTTGTTTTGTTCATACATGCACTGGGTACAGTCAGAAGCGCGGGAGGGCGAGAGAATTCACCAGAGCCAGAGCGGGGAGCAGGGCAGGCAGAAGGACCGAAGTACACTGCTGAGGGGAGCAGCGGGCAGCAGGAGAGGTCTGAGCGCCATGTGGGACCCTCCTCCGGTTATAGTCCCCGTAAAATTCCCACCACATTTATTTTGATCCTGGCCCCCTGCTGTGTGTCTCTGGTTTATAGTTGCCTATTGATTTTGATTCATGCCATTTGCAGCAACATGGATAGAGCTGGAAGGAATCATGCTCAGTGAAATAAGCTAGAAAGAAAAAGAAAATTTTTGGTTGGTCTCACTTATAGCAGGAATTTAGAAGACACAAATAAGGGATAAGGAAAAAGACTAATTATAATAAAGTAAAAACAATAAACTTTTTTTAACACGTACACATTAGGATTCTAGAAGAATCAATGATTTGTACAGGTCATGACTATGAACAAGAAACTAGTTTAACAGGGAATAAAGAAATTTTAATAAAATATACATAAGCCAAGAAATTATGGTCAGAAGCCCAGTATAGGCTTCCACCTTCAACTTCTGTGAGCTATTTCACCCTTAGTTTCCTATAGAACTTGGCACTCTTGTTAATGCCAATCTTGTTATATTAGAATTATTTGTAAATGCATCTCTCTATAGAATACATAAATGAATTACTATTCAAATAATTAAAGGAATATGCTTTTCAGCATTTAACACAAAATAGATGAAATAGAAAATATTCTTCATGTTCAGGAGTAAGTGATGTGGTAGGAATACCTGTGTCTTTTGATAAGATAGAATGGAAAGTAAGACTGTATTATCCAGAAAATTTTGAATACCAAAAGGCCATAACTAATCAAGTTGTGGATGTGATATGAAGGGAATGAGATACTTTAAACCGCATAAATCTAACTGAATATGAAACTGCATATCAATTGTTATGTTCTATACCCTAAAATGTCATAATCCCAGCACAATGACATGTGAACATGAATTCTACATAAGGAACTCTTCTGCACTGTTGGTGGGCGTGCAAACTGGTTCAACCACTATGGAGAGCTGTGTGGAGATTTCTGGACCTACTAAACATAGAGCTTCCATATGATCCAGCAATTCCACTCCTAGGTATTTACCCAAAGGACACAGAAACATCAATTCCAAAGAGCACCTGCACCCCTATGTTTATAGCAGCACTATTTATAATAGCTAAGCTTTGGAAACAACCCAAATGCCCAAAAATGGATGACTGGATCAAGAAAATGTAGTACATATATACCATGGAATATTACTCAGCATTCAAAAAAGATAAACACATGCATTTTGCAGCAACATGCATGGCGCTAGAAGGGATCATGCTCAGTGAAATAAGCCAGAAAGAAAAAGAAAAATACCGGATGGTCTCACTCATAGCAGGAATCTAGAAAACTTAAATAAGGGACCAGGAAAATGAATAACCATAAGAAAGTGAAAATCAAAATCAACAAAAAACTATGAACCAGAGACACTCTATAGGGGGTAGAGGGCGGGAGGGGAGGGATTGGGGTCAAAATAAGGGGGTTGCCTTTGTATGAGGAATATAAAAATAAAATTAAAAAAAAGAATTAGCATCAATTCCATATAACGATGAAAATTTTTGAATTAGATATTATGCAGGAAGGAATTTTATAGCATAAAAGAAGAAAATCACTGGGCCTCCCTGGTGGTGCAAGGGGTTAATACACAATCTATGAAACTATCCACAGCCACTACAGTAGGAGTTTGATCCTCAGCCAGGGCGCAGCATACTTCTCCTGACTCACCTGCTGCTCCCCTCAGCAGTGTATTTCGTCGGTCTGCCTGTTCTGTTCCCTACTCTGGCTCTGGTGAATTCTGTCACCCTCCTGCACTACTGCTGTACCCAGTGCTTGTATAAATAAATAAATAAATCTTTAAAAAAAAAAATTACAGGCCAATCTTCCTAAAGAACACTTATGTTAAAATCTTCAACAAAATCCTTACCAACAGAATCCAACAATGCATCAGAGGGATAATACACCACGATCAAGTGGGATTCATCCCAGGGGCACAAGGATGGTTCAACATATGAAAATCAATCAGTGTAATTCAACACATCAACAAAAAAAAAAAATAAAAACCACATGATCATATCAATAGATGCTGAGAAAGCATTTGACAAAGTCCAACATCCACTTATGATGAAGATCCTTGAAATTCTCGGGATAGAAAGAATATAACTTAACATGATAAAAGCCATATACGACGAACCCACTATCAATATTATTCTCAATGGCAAAAAGCTGATGGCCTCTCCTTTAAGATCAGAAATAAGACAAGGATGTCCTCTCTCACCACTGCTCTTCAGTATAATACTGGAGGTCCTAGCCAGGGCAAGAGACAGAGAAAGACATATAAGGAATCCAGATAGGAAAAGAAGTAAAACTATCACTATTTGCAGGCGAAATGGTAATATACATAGAGAACCCTAAAAACTCCAAAGAAAAATTACTCAAAATAATCAACCAATTCAGTAAAGTAGCAGGATACAAAATCAACACACAAAAATCAGTAGCCTTCCTATACACAAACAATTGATCTGAAGAAGAAGAAATCAAGAAAACCATCCCTTTTATAACTGAAACAAAAAAATCAAACACTTGGGAATAAACCTAACAAAAGAGGTGAAAGGCCTATACAAAGAAAATTATAAAACACTGTTAAAAGAAATAGAAGAAGACACAAAGAAATGGAAAGACATCCCCTGCTCATGGATTGGAAGAATTAATGTTATTAAAATGTCCATCCTACCAAAAGCAATATATAGATTCAATGCTATTCCAATAAAAATCTCAATGATAATCTTCAAAGAAATAGAACAAATACTGATGAAATTCATATGGAACCACACACACACACAAAAAAATGAATATCCAAAGTCCTACTGATGAAAACAAAGGAGAAAGGAAGTATCACACTTCCAAACTTCAAGCTATACTACAAAGCCATAATTAATAATTAAAAGTTTTTTAATTAATTTATTTATTTATACAAGCACTGGGTACAGTCAGAAGCGCAGGAGGGTGAGAGAATTCACCAGAGTCAGAGCGGGGAACAGAACAGGCAGACTGACGAAATACACTGCTGAGGGGAGCAGCGGGCGGCAGGAGAGGTCTGCACGCCATGTGGGACCCTCACCTGCGGCCGGGGATTGAACGGGCACTACAGAGGCTGTGGGCAGCTTCGCAGCCCAGCGCTCAACTGCTGTGCCACCAGGGGAGTCCCGAAAAAACAGTTTGTTATTGGAACAAAAACAGACATACAGACCAATGGAACCAAATAGAGAGCCCAGAAATAAAACCACACTTATATGGACAACTGATCTTTGACAAAGGAGCAAAGAATATACAACGGAACATGGACAATTTGTTCAATAAATGGTGCTGGGAAAACTGGACCACCACATGCAAAAAAAATGAAACTAGACCACTACCTTTCACCATGCACACAAATCAACTCAAAATGGATAAAAGGACTGAACTTAAGACCTGAAACCATAAAACATAAAGAAGAAAATACAGGTAAAACATTACAAGACATATATTGCAATAACATTTTTAAAGACTCATCACCCAAAGCAAAGAAAGTCAAGGAAAAGATAAACACCTTGGATTACATCAAACTGAAAAGCTTCTGTACAGCAAAAGAGACGTTAACCAAAACAGAGAGCCACGCCACTGACTGGGAAAAAATCTTTGCACTCCAGTCAACTGATAAGGAACTGATCACAAAGATATACATCCCCTGCTCATGGTTTGGAAGAATTAATATTATTAATGGAAAACAAAAACAAATGTTCACAAAATGGTTCAACAAAAACAAACAATCCAGTCAAGAAATGGGCAGAACTTAAAAGACAGTTCTCCAAAGAGGAAATGCAAATGGCCAACAGGCATATGAAAAAATGTTCAACACCCTATAATCAGGGAAATGCAAATTAAAACCACATTGAGATACCACCTTACACCAGTAAGAATGGCACATATCAAAAAAAACAATCAACAACAAATGTTGACGAGGATGTGGTAAAAAAGGAACTCTCTTCTACATTGCTGATGGAAGTGCAAAGTGGTCCAACCACTATGGAAAGCTGTCTGGAGGTTCCTCAGTCTACTAAAAATGGAGCTACCATATGACCCGGCAATTCCACTACTAGGGATCGACCCAAAAGACACAAAAACATTGAATCAAAAGACCACCTATACACCTATGTTTATAGCAGCACTATTTACAATAGGTAAAACCTGGAAACAACCCAAATGCCCAAAAAAAGATGACTGGATCAAGAAGATGTGGCATATATACACAATGGAATATTATTCAGCAATCAAAAAAGATAAACTCATGCCATTCACAGCAATGTGGATGGAACTAGAAGGAATTATGCTCAGTGAAATAAGCCAAAAGGAAAAAGAAAAATATCAGATGGTTTCACTTATAGCAGGAATATAGGGAAACCAAATAAGACATCAGTGTAAAAAATAATAACAGTGCAAAACACTACACGGCAAAAACAGACAATTATAAATCAGAGACATACTGCAGGGGAGGAGGAGGGAGGGGGATCAGAGAGAGGGAGGGAGGAGCTCAGGGGACTGAGGTGATCGTGCACGGGTGCATTGGTGAAGGAAACTCTATGGGGACTACACCTGAGGGGGTGGGGGGAAGTAAATATTGTTTAAAAATGAAAAATGATGTAAAAATTAAAAAATTTAAAATAAATCAGACTGAGATTAAAAAAAAAAAATCCACAGAGTCTCATCAGCTCTTTGTAGCTTTTTGTGATCAGTCTTTTATCATTAGAGTTGTGTGCAAAAATTTTCTCCCAATTGGTGGGGTGTCTCTTTGTTTTGGTTACTGTCTCTTTTGCTGTACAGAAGGTCTTTAATTTGATGTAGTCCCAGCTGTTTATCTTTGCCTTCACTATCACTGCTTTGGGTGATGTGTCTTTAAAGATGTTACTGAGGTGCATGTCATATAATATTTTGCCTATATTTCCTTCTATATATTTTATGGCTTTAGGTCTTATGTCTAGTTCTTTAATCCATTTTGAGTTGGTTTTTGTGCAAGGTATGAGGTAGTAGTCAAGCTTCATTCTTTTGCATGTAGCGACCCAAAATACCGGATGGCCTCACTCATAGCAGGAATTTAGAAAACCTAAATAAGGGACCAGAAAAGGACTATTTATAATAAAGTAAAAATCAAAATCACCAAGCAACTATAAACCAGAGACACACTACTTGGAGGTGGGAGAGGAGTAGGATCAAAACAAGGGAGGGGTGGGAATGGGGACTATAAACAAGATAAAAATGCATACATTGTGCAAAAATGAAAAATAATGTAAAAAAATAAAATAAAAACACTCAAAAAGGTAAAAAAGAGGCAATTTTAAATATAAATTTAAATTTAAAAAAATTCCACAGAGCAATATAAAGAAAATATTTTCCAGATAGAAACAGCAAGGAGAGTAAGTTATACAGTTTTGCCTTTAATTGACAAGTAATTGATAAACAATGGCAAGTTCAATTCTAACCAAATAGCCCATCTCCTCCTCTTAGCAAAGCACAGCTAATGTCTCAGTGATAATTAAATGAGATAAAGAGGGCATATGTTTTCCTCAGTCACAGTAATACATGGCAATGTGCCCTCTCTTGAGACCCACTCTGTTCCTGCCCTATCCAAAACTATCTAACTCTTAAAAGTAAGAGTCAGATGTACTGTAAGGAAATCTACTAGTCTGAAATTTTTAGGTTCACTAATCCACTGAGCATGGTCAATAGATTTCCATTAATTTTTAGTAAAAATGATTTCTATATATATTTTCCTGACTATCCCACCATGTGACCAGTGAGAAATGTGTTAATTTTTTTTATTGATGCTTAACAAATTACCACAAACATAGCAATTTAAAATACCCATTTATCTTACAGTTCTTGTAGGTTAGAAGACTAGACACTGCTTAGCTTTATACTGTGCTCAGCATCTGACAAGGCATCAACCAAGGTGTCAGTCTGAATCACAGTCTCAGCTGCAGCTAGAAGTCCTCTTCCCAATTCATTTGTAGTTATTGGCAAAATTCATTTATTTGCAGTTGAATAACTCTGGATGATTTTTTTCTTTGAAGACAGTAGCAGGATACTGCTACTGTCTTTTTGACTTTTAAACCCTTTTTAAAAGACTCATCTGCTTAATTCAGGCTCACCCTGAATAAATCCCTTCTGATTAACTCAATGTTAATTGATTAAAGGAATTATATCTGCAAAAAATCCCTTCACTTTTGCCACCTTTTGAATTTACTTACTGGAGCAACATCATCATATTCACAGGTGCCATCCATCCTCAAGAAGGAATTAAACAGGATGTGCACTTCAGGGATAGAAATCTTAGAGGACATCCTAGAATTCTGTCCACTATAAGCAGAAAAAAATTAAATCTCTTTAATATTTCAGCAGAGAAATTTTATAGCAATCATTTAGCATTTACATGCACTGTATTTCCTTTTTTAAAAACTCTTATGACTAATTTTATACCTATCTGATTCTTTAATTTCAACAAAATCTCTCTCTCCATTCCTATTACTTTCTCCTCTCTTACTCAAGCTTTGATATCACTTATTTTCTCATGCTGTGATCTTGAGCTACTTGAGAAGATCTCCTGAGAGGGCAGAACATTGGTGCTTCACAATCTGGCACCATGCCTCTGCCCTCATTAGTGATTGCAGTTGTGCATATTAAAGAAATAAATCTTTCTAGTGACTACTCCATGTCAGAAGTACCTTCACTTAAATGAAATTAGAACATTAACTTGGGATTCCTAAAAAAGGGGGGGGAAAGGCGCATTCCACTTAGATTTGTTCTCCATGCCAGTCTGAAATATAATATGGTATTTTCCTTTTCCTCTTCATTTAAATGAGATGGTTTTCAGAAATGAATAAGATAAAATTGAGAGGTCTAACATCTGAGTGTATATTTCCCAAGTCATTTCCATTCTGATTTACTTTACATTAAATTCAATTGATTAAATCCAAAAGTATCCAATAACCCCCTAACCTAATCCACACCACCTGCGGCATCTACAACTACCAAATGAACTTCAATGGGTTTCAGTATATAGGGTAAAATTCTTGATATATATCACTAATTGGACTGAAGGGTTATGCTCGTTAACCTGGCAGTCAAGGTTCTCCCATTCATATGATCCCGCATATCTTTCAAACATCTCAATTCTTATTCATCAATTCTTCTATGCCTAAGTCAGGTAGAGCATCCACTGTGCCCTTCATTCTTACAGTGTAAAGCTTTTATTGACCTATATCATCTTTAAAGGCCCATCTCAGTGCAATGAACAAGGAATCGTTGATTCAATTCACTTTATCATGCAAGTTGAAAGTAATAGCCCCACCTTTCACCATTCATATTACTTTTTCTGTATCTCAGTTATAGCCTTTGATGGTCTACCAACTATTCTAATTTTTTATGTTGGCTTTTAAATCTGCTGCTAGATTTTAAAATTCCGGGGACACAGATATATATATATATACACACACACACAATAGACACTGCATAATCAAACAATACTTTATAAAGCCAATAAGGTCTTAGAAGCAGAGTCTGGCAAGATTGTGGAAATACGGGCTTGCCTTTTTCGTATGTTCTCAACTAAACTGCAACAGAGCAAAGTCAATACCCCACGAAAGATTAATGCACTACTACAGCATACATGAGGAACAATAGTCTAGCAGAAAGAGGTAGGAAAAACTTTAGCTGAATTCTGTTTGCAGGAAGACCAAGGCACTAAAACTCATGAGAGGGAGGAGCAACTGCCTTATGGAGCCTCCCTGCAGTTGTTGGCTTGGAGCACACACCAACATCAGGAACTGTGGAGACCTGGCACTAAGGAGGATAAGAAGTGCACAGTCTTAGTCCAGGAAAGAGGGTTCACTACTGAAGAACTATAGTCTGGACTGCAGCGTGATGATTACTAAATTGAGCTTAAGTCCCCATATAGAACAGCTAGAGTCAAAACCAGTAGGAAGAGCCAGGTAGGATCTTTTGTATCTCTTCAGGGAAGAAGTGACTATTTGCAGCCTGAAAGTATAATGTGAGAAACATCTTCCTTAGCCCCATCCAAGACTAAAACCAAGATAACTGAAACTTTTCACTATCTAGAGTTTAAGCCCCTGTATTTAGAAGCACCTAACTCCAAATCCCCACCCCAGTAAGACTGTACTGGAAAAGTAATAAAATCAGCTCCCAGCTTAAGGTACCATCTCACCAGCAAGAGTACAACATCTAGTGTTCAAACACAGCCTAGAAGTTGAGGATGGCACAGGACTATATGAAACATTTAGACTGAAGAGCTGGAGCTCATCTAGGAGAGGGGATCACTATGGATCCCACCAGACAAAAATGGCACCCCATACCACAGGAGGAAGTTTGACACCTTGATGCTCGCAGGAAGCAACCTTTCAGTGCCCTACTACCTGGGTTGAGTTAGTTTCTACCTATTACCTCTTCCTGGTAACAATTCTCCAGCCACCTGAAAAGATGCAAACGCAGAAGTCTGAAAGTTTGTCTCTATTAAAGCCCATAAAAACTAAAAACGAAGAGAGAAAAACATACCACAAATACTGGAGGGAAAAAAAAAAAGAAAAGTGAAGTCTCAATCCAGCAAAAAACTGTGGGTTATGCCTGAAGAATAGTTTAAAGGAAGTTAAAACAAATGTTGTATTAAAAAAAATGGATAATTGTAAATCAAAAACAGATTAAGAGCTGAGAAGGTAGAAAACTATTAAAGTTAGAACTAATGAGTCTAAAAAATTCTATAACTGATTTGTAAAGTTTGTAAGCATTTCTTAATACTTAAGAAACACTGCTTAAAATTCTTAACAGGTTATCTTCATGCTTTAAAATAATTCAGTAATAATTTTCTGACGATACTTTCTGTAACTTCAGATTATTACTACAAAAATTAAGTTAAAAACAGTCATTTCATTACTAAAACACTTTCTGGAGATTAATATTTGGTGACCATTGAAGTTTTTATCAATGTAATTTTGATGTATAATTATTCTTATCCTAATGTTTGATGTAATTAACACATAAAATAGAAATTAGATAAAAATTATTTTAATAATTGAACTACTTTAAAACACCATGTCATTTTTCATTCGGATATGATCTGTCACATATTCTAGACCCTTTCTCATGATGTTTCAGTCAACAAAGTTTAAAAGGAAAATAGCATTATCTTAGTGCCTTTGTTATTGTTAATTCTATATACCAAAGAAACCTCAAATGACTTACATTTTATACAATTTCTCTTTACTATTAAAATATTCTTTTGAAAAGAAATATTTTATAAAATTTCATTAATTCATTTGTAAATTTATATTGTATTCAGGAAGGTGAGATGAAACAGAAAACTAATAAAAACATCTATTCAGATTACTGATGATTACTTTCCATGTTTTGACCTTCCTATGGCAGATATTTAAATTATGTTTGCTTTCTTACAAGGAACACTTAAACATTTAGCTTATCTAAGGTGCAATGACCTGAATAATAGAAGCAGAGAAAACTGCTAATTTAGAGATTTTAAATGGATAAACCTTGTAAATGGATTATGGAAATTTAAACATAACAAATCAGCTTTAATTGTGTAGTTAATGAACTTCCACAATTTAACTGTGAACCCTTCAAAATGCTGGGTTATGTTTATAGTCAAAGTCAAATATGCATAAGCAAAGGGTGCATAAGAAACAATTTAAAGGTCTTCAAAACTTTTAAAGACTTCTGGTATTTTCTATAAACGTATATTTTTTGATCACAAGTCTAATAACCAAGTTTGCCTTAAACTATTTTGTTTAAATTCTTATTAGAAGTTGATCGCCCCACCACAGAGTAAGTCATGAGAGGCAGCTATTTGTGCTCTGGTATTCATTTCTCTTTCCCCTCTTAGGAGTTACACATAAGGTAGTCGATAAATGTCCAGTGAATCAAATTGTGTAGCACCCCGGAACCAAACTATTATTTTTCAACCTGATTACTACAGAGAACATATGGAGCATGAACCCTGCCCTAAAAATTCTCATCATCTCTCTCATCATTATCTGTTAAAGCATTTCATCATAGTTTGAATACTTATGTTAGAGGTTGACTGAGGCCTGGAATGAAGAACGAAAATGTGACAAATGGCCACTTACTCGTCATTAACCATCATGATTAGAGCAGCCTGCTTCTCAGAGTGAGGGTCAGCATTAAGAAATGAAACCATCCTTTAGAATATCCTCTTGATAGGAATGAAGCTGTTCATTATCTGATCATTAGGTTCCATGCCAAATAAAACACATCTCTCACACAACCCAAGTCCTAATTGTTCATTCAGTCATTGGCTTAAATGGGAAGCAAGGAAAAAAGCAAGTAACTAAGCAACTGTACAATCTTCAGATCCCACCTAAGTGCAGGATGATATTTAATGCTAACAAAATAGCTCAGGGCAACTAACTATAGAGCCTGACTTTGAGAGATCATATGTGGCACCCAGCCATACATGGAAACTACAATTACTGGTTCAACTTAAAATTGTAGTAATTGCTATCTTGCCTCACTATAGAAATAAAAAATATCAAACTGCTTGAAAAACAATCCATTAAGGATTTACATAGATGTAATAACTGAAGAACTGATCTTAAGAATGATGAGTAGGGAAAGGTGAAGAATATACCAAATGAAGTTAGAGAGCTTTATGACAATGAATCTGGAAATAGCATAAAAATGGACATAGACAGTAACAAACAGTGATAAATATCTTGGTGTTAGCAGTAAGATATAGCAAAATTCTTTATTAGGCATTTGAGATTCTGAGTCCTCATCAAAATGTCAATTAAGTCACATGAGTCTCGGTTTTCTTCTTATTAATAGAAAGTGTTTATTGCTAGCTGCTTTATTTTATTATGTTATTGGAAAGAATAGATGCTGCTTCAGAAACATAAAATGATTTTTGGAAACAAAGGTCAACAGAAGATACAGATAACCTCACTCTACCCATGGCTGAGGTCCCTGTAGTATTATCAGGAAGAGCAAACATATCTCTAGGGAGGAGTAATAGTGAAAAGGACCTTGGGGGCCTCCCCTGGTGGTACAGGCGGTTGAGCGCAGCGCTATGAAGCTGTCCGCAGCCTCTGCAGCGCCGGTTGGATCCCATCTTGCCAGCGAGGGGCCCTCATGGCGCGGCAGACCTCTCCTGTCTCTCCCACTGCTCCCCTCAGTACTGTATTTTGTCAGTCTGCCTGCTCCCTGCTCTGTCTCTTGTGAATCCTCTCACCCTCCCACAATCTGTTCTGTACCATGGTTCTTGTATAAATAAATAAATAAATAAATAAATAAATAAATCTGAAAAGAAAAGAGAAAAGAAAAGAAAAGAGAAAAGAAAAGAAAAGAACCTTGGTTCCTTCACTTGACTTGTTTGGGTTGTGTACTTGTAAAGCTGAACTAACTGACCTCAAGAATGCCTTTCTTTCATCCATATTGCTTTACATGACATGAGTTTATCGTTTTTGATTGCTGAGTAATATTCCATGGTGTATATGTACCACATCTTCTTGATCCAGTCATCTATTTTTGGGCATTTGGGTTGTTTCCAGGTTTTACCTATTGTAAATAGTGCTGCAATAAACATAGGGGTACAGGTGTTCTTTTGAATCAATGTTTTTGTGTCCTTTGCAGCAATGTGGATGGAGAAAGAAGGAATTAAGCTCAGTGAAATAACCCAGAAGGAAAAAGAAAAATATCGGATGGTTTCATTTACAGCAGGAATAGAGGGGAACCAAGTAAGACGTCTGTGTAAAAAAAATAATAATAGCAGTACAAAACACAACAAAGCCAAACCAGACAATTATAAATCAGAGACACTGCAGGGGGAAGAGGAGAGAGAGGGACCAGAGAGAGGGAGGGAGGAGCTCAGGGGACTGAGGTGATGGTGCACGGGTGCATTGGTGAAGGAAACTATGGGGATTACACCTGAGGGGGTGGGGGAAAGCAAATATTGTTTAAAAATGAACAATGATGTAAAAAATTAAAAAAAAAAAGAAAAAGGTCAATATGACCCTTGGTGAAAACCCACAGCAAAAAAAAAAAAAAAAGAATGCCTTTGTTTCAGATGTACTCTTAAAATCTCCTCCCCTCCCTGAGAGTTACCTATTGATTTACAGCACTAGACAGATCTGCATAGGGTCAAGGACAGAGGAAAAAAGGGAAGTCAAAGACTTGATATTCTTAGTTGTTTAGATTCTCAGTTAAGAGACAAAGAGACCTTAGTCTCCTAATTTTATTGCCATAAATTTAGTGTTAACCTACATCCAGGAATAAAAGTATATATTTCACTCTGAAATCTGTCCCATATCTGAGGATAGGAAAAAGGGAGGTGAGGGCTATGTAACCCTGGTACTGCCATCTAGTCCTTCTACCTATTCTTTATACAAGCGACTCGCCCAGGGCATCCATTGGACTTTAAAATAATTCCAGGACAATGAGAGCATCGGATTAAGGACAGAGAGCCAGATATTAGAACAGGATCACAATGGCAAGGTAGAAGCAAAGCTGCTTTCTAAAGGGAGAAGGAAAGCCAAAGAGGCTGTGAAAAGATGCTCAGAATTAGTTGTCAAGAAAGATACCTTTGGGCAGTTCAGTGGCAGCACATGAATCAAAAATTGAAAGAAAGGCAAAAATAAGGATCCCGACTATTGAAAGGAGAGGACAGACAGCTGCTGAAAGTCTAAAACAAGTGAGAGAATTGATGTGCCCCAGTAACTTACAGGATAGGGGGAGAGAATAGTTAAGAGGTTTCCAAGACAAGAAGCAGGACTGAATTTATGGGCATCTACCTGTGAAGTCACAAAGGGCCCCTCCCTGAGGAGGGATCCCTACTTGGTTTAATCTTCTGCTGTTCCCACCTTGAAATTCTTACTAATTTTTGAACAAGAAATTTTGCATTTTCATTTTACAATGTATCCATCTTTCTCTTCTTTATTTGTATAGTAAAAGACATACTCTCAGGAATTACTATTGACAAAAGGTCTTAATAAGAACAAAAAGCATATTTGATAACTCTTAGTAAAAAGAACTTAAAATATATACATAAATATGAATTTTTTGGATGCAAAAGAAAGTTTGTATTCAATGAATAAATCTTATTTTTAGAAATTGTGAACTTGTTAGGACAGTTGATATCAAGAATGACAGGTCTGGCAAGAGGACATTTTTAAGACAGTTAAAGAGTCCAAGAATTAAAACTGAACCATCCCAGCAAAATAAAATGAACCTAAGAAGTACTCTTCTTGGGGGTCTTACTAGTATTAGCAGAATTCATCTAGATAGAGATGTGATAAGCTAGAAAATCAAAACAGAAGTTGGGAAGCATGAGGCATTGATACTGCTCAAGTTGGTCAGTCTGGGAGAGCAAGATGATATAGCACATGTAGTTATCACATCACAGAATTACCTCCTTTTGTACTTAAAAATAGTGTGTGTGTATGTGTGTATAAATATTATTGTCCTGATATAAAATTTGACAACCACATATTTTCTTCATTTCTTTCTCGATGGTTTGGGTTGGCAGATTACGGTTCTGCTTGCCTTTATTCAGGGCATTTTCAATTTCTCTTCTGCATAGGTAAGTGATATGATGTTCCAGGTGACTGGGAAGTTTGCCATCCTTAAACACATAATTTCCTACTTGGTTTCCTTATGCCAAGTAGACTTGAACACATTCGATACATTGAAGTGCAAAGGATTTCCTCCATTTGCATTTAAAATATTTCATTATCACATCAATCTCCCATAAATCAAGATAATCCCCTTTGTCCATCTAAGATAAGGTTGGACACCTAGCCAACCTCTATAGCAAAAGTACGGGTAGCCAAAGAGGTCAGACAGGAGATATTCTGGCTGAACTAGATGTAACTTTTAAGTAAAACAAAGCTTTCAATTTCACCTCGCAAATTCACTTCATATTGATTTGATTCAACATTTCAGACTGTTAGGGTTTTTCATTATGATTATCAATTACTTTTATAATGTAGATGAAGTCAATAGTAACGATTTAAGTGTATCTGTAAAAATTTTAAAGCATTTCTTGAAAATTAAATCTGGAAATGGCTGCTACTGGGCAAAAAAAATATTCATTAGGACTTCATACATCTTAGCATTTCAGTGGCCACAGCTCCCACGAGTTAAAAATGTATTTGTTGGGTTTTAAAGGAGAAGGAATTTTACCTGACTTGGGCCACTAGTGAGGTGCTCGTTTCTGACACTCTCAGGACTCCTGCCTGATTTGGAGGACATTTCTGCTATTAAAAATAACATGGAAGGCAAATATGCCCATGTTCAACAGTTGCTAAAATCCCATAGGATGTTCAAAGATAATTTCTTCTCTTGTCAATGTGCAGGTTATAAGAGGGAAGGATCAATGATAAAGACAAGAACCCAACACTAGTCGATGGGCAGACAAGCTCTTCTTAAATGGAATAATATAAATATCCATATGCATGTTGTCTCAATTAGCAGAAATACATAAACAGAAAAGTCACATAGGAAAATCCCATTAGAAATTTTCCATAAGAAGAAATAAGAAGTGAAACTAGACCTGTAACATTTTATTACCTTTCTAAAGAATTTGGTCATGTGATGAGGTACAGTAGAGAGGAACTTAACCACACTAGTTACTACTGAGTACACCTCTGACAAGAGGGGAAAAAAAATCATCATTTCATAGAAGAAATTAGAAATTTTTAGTCATTTCTATTTACATGAACTTTACTGTTAGCCATTTCGCATTTTTTCATTATGGCCTGTTCTTAGTTAATTTAAAAATTCTGACACCCTAGATCCCATCCACACATAAATGCAAAATACAAAAACTTATGCCAAGCAAAATAAGTCAAAAGGAGAAATAAAAACAGACAGTTCAACTTATGTGTGGAATATAGAGAACGAAAAAGGTGGGGCAGGAAGGTTCTGATAAAACCAAACCAGTAACAAACTCTAGAAATATGGCTTTAGAATCGAGGCTACTGGAAAAGGAAGGAGAAGGAGGAGAGGAAAATGGGGAAGAAGCACCATAGTGGAGACCATGGGTTTCTTGTTGGTGGGTGTGGCATGGTGACGTGCACCTAAAGGGTGTGATTCTATACCTCCAAATCAGATACAATGTTGTAAACCAATGTTATCTCAATATAAAGGAAAGAAAAAGGAAAGACAAGGGAGGGGACAGGACAGGAGGGAAGATGCAGACATGTGCTGACAAGTCTCTTTCCTGAACTTGTGACTGCTTTATCTCTCTACTCTTGCTTGTTGTTTAGCAGAACCATGTGTCTTCTTGAAACTACTTCACTTCAAGACTGACTGATCTTTTGCTCATTCTCTCTCAATTTTGCTGGCCCCAAATCCGTCTTTGATACAGACATCAGAGAGATCCTCATAGAATATGCAACTAGTCAAGTTACTTCCCTGATTACCACCCATTAGTATCCCTCATACATAAATTCTTCATGCCTTCTTAGCCTGCACACAAGCTTTCCACGCTCAGGACCCAACCTATGTATTCAGCTTTAACTCTAACATATCTGGCTTCCCAGTTTGAGTTTCAATCATATCAAACACTCGAAGCATGTACTTTACAGTTTCATGTCTCCTACCTGTTCTAGAACACCCCTTAGCTCTCCCCCACTCACACATTCACTGCCATATTACCTTCTTCAGAAAGACTTTGTTGACCATGTTTAACTATGGCAATGTCCTCCACCCAAATCTAATCCATTACTCTCAAACAGCTCTTTATCATCTAGAATCTCAATTAACTGTCAGTGGTTCTGTATTTCATTAAGAATGAAAACTGACTTCTGTCTCAACACCCCAACACTTCCGCTCCTTAATAAGATTTTCTCTGATTAGACAGAATTTTCACCAAAATTTCTGATCTGTGACCTATAATTCTTAAGATTTTCAGAGGGAGAGGCACTGCATTTTAATCCTACATAGCAGAGATCTAAAACAGGATATTAATCCACAACATTCACAAAATATCCAAAAATTTCCAGAGTGGTTTGGTCCTTCCTAGATAATCTATATGTATGATCTTCTGTATTTTAAGACTAGAGAATTAGTAAACATGTAGCTGGTGTTACAGTTTCTTAATGCTTAAGATTCCTACTAAGCTGTGATAGTCAGGAGCATTAGAATGACCCTGTCATTACCAGAGTAATATAATATAAAAAGTGTTTCTAACATACTTTTTGCTACCCTAAATATGCCATTTGTTCATGGAACACTCGACTCTCTCACTAGCTTTCTGCCCTGCCATATCATGTATCTTGTATTGCCCTCGGTGGCAGGTGTGATAGCAGCTTTTTATTCTTCCTTTTCTTTCTGTCATATTCCTGGAAGTGACAACCCATTGCCTCTCCCTTGTTGATAAGCTGCTCTATAGACCTGTCACATCTCATGCAAGTCTTTGCTTTGTTGAAAGAACTTGGGACTCCATCCATGGCACTCCAGCAGTAGCAACATCAGCTGCAAAAATTGGTGGAGTGGTATCTGCCCTCTGGGAGCCTTTCCACCAAGAGCAGGCAACAATCGGGGGCTTTTATTAGGGTCCAGGCCAGCAAAGAGAACCCCACCCTGAGCTGCAATTGCCAGCATGACTCAGTCCTAAGGAAACATTTTTTTAGATTAGGGAGGTCAACTGAACACAAGAAACTGTGCTAATACAAGAGCTTCTGTCAACTTCTAGTCTAATTTACCCATAAAAATACTGTGGTTATAAGCTAATTATGCTACTTGATAAATCTTGGTTTGGGAAGAACAGAGGCATTAAGGATTTTTTTCAAATAACCTTCATCTTTTCATTTCTTATATTGTTTGTTTCAGTAATTTTAGACCATTAACTGCAGTCACAGTTCTCTTTCTAAACCATAAATGCGACAATATCATTTCACTGTTTAAATACTGAAGTAACCCATGTATCCCTCTAGGATACAGTGATCTTCCTTCCTTATGATAGCACACAGCACTCTTTAATGTCTCACCTTCAACCTCTTCTACTATACCTTCCTATGTGCCCTTTCATCTAAACGTACAAATCTCTAATTCCTTTTATTGTGTCATGCTCTCAGTTGCCATGCTGCTGTAGGAGTTATTCTCTACCTGTCACCTGATATCATGCTCTACCTACTTTGATCTACTTGCTCCTCATTAGGGGGTGATCATGATGTCTTGTGTGTGTGTGTGTGTGTGTGTGTGTGTCAAACTATGATGCTGTTTACCTGAAACTTATGTAATGTTGTAAACCAACGTTACCTCAATAGAAATTTATTTCAAAATCAAAAGCTGTTCAGGAGCCATCTTCTCTAGGAAGCCTGTTTCACTGTGCTCTCCATTCACCCATGTCCCTCTATTCAGAGGTTCTCTTAGCTGGCAGAGCATCTAAAATACACCACTATTATGACACTTACTTCTCTGACTCTAATGTTCTGCCCATTAGTCTATATCTGCCACAGGAGTATGAACTGAGAACAGAAAAAGCCTCGTGCAACTCAGCTATCTTAGTACTTGACAGAATCTAATAAATGTTGGTTCAATAAACGGGTATATGGTGATGAGTAAATCTTCACCAAAGTTAGCTTCTGTTATTTGAAAATCTTATCTGGAGAAAATATTTTGAATAGACATTTTTGCAAAATAGATAAAATAAAAAGTAACTTTTGCTCAACAAAACCATTTTCAATTTAAATAATGACTCACCTCAGGGATCCTTTAATAGCAAGTACTTCTAGTGTATTTAAGAGTTTAAAATGATTAACTACTTGACAGGAGAAGTAAGAGGAAGAGAGAATTTTTACAGAAAAAATCCAAAACCTATTAAAAATAAACCAAATGAAAAGAACATGCAAATAGCAATAAAATGTGCTTCAACAGCATTAATCAAAGGAAATATGATTCAATTTACAAGTTTGATTTGCACACATTCAAAAAAAGTCCATTGTGTAAAACAAAGATGAATTGGTATCTAACTTCCCAGAAGAATTTTCACAAGTAAACTCCTACAAGTAAGATTGATGGTGTGTTACTTTTCCTCTTGTGAATATCAATTATATTGAAATAAAGCTATAAAGTTTTCAAGACACTGGACCATATCCTATTTATGTTTGTATCAGGACTTAATATAGTGCCTGGTACCTAGTATATATTCACTTTTTTTAACTGAACTCTTTATTGAACTCTTATTGTTCTATCATATGTCTCATCCAGTAGACAATGAATTTCTCACCTCAAGAGGAATTTTTAAAACATAATGAATACTTTGTACCTCAAAATCCAGACACTGTAGAATATATCTAACAACACCCCAGTTTTGGGAGTATGTATGTTTTTCAACATTTCAAGTTTCTACAGAAGAATCTTGAAAACTTCAATTGTATATAATCATATCCTGCTCTGATAACTATGAAGATTGGAATTAATCCTTAAAAAAATCAAATTCAGGTTCTCCTTGGTGGCACAGGCAGTTGGGTGTGGTGCTGTGAAGCTCTCTGCCGCAGCCTCTGCAGCATCAGTTCGATCCCCGCCAGCCAAGGAGAGCCCCACATGGCACAGCAGACCTCTCCTGTCTCACTGGCTGCTCCACTCAGCAGTGTATTTCGTCAGTCTGCCTGTTCTGTTCCCTGCTCTGTCTCTGGTGAATCCTCTCACCCTTCCTCACGTCTGGCCTATGCCCCAGTTCTTGTATAAATAAATAAAATCTAAAAAAAATTCAAATTCAAATTCAAATTGTATAACATATAATTCAACTCAAAGACTATATATCAAGAAATGCAATGTTAAATTTACAACTATATATTTTTTGAACTTCCTACTTTGAAAACTAAATATGAAATATCATCTATTTGAGTGCATTAGCAGAGCACACAAAAAAAGTCACTCCATTGTGACTGCCTCAGGGTATCAAACCATCTCTAACCCATTTCAGATTCCTACTTATAAAACTATGCGTGGTAACAATCTGGATACTTTTTCTTTTGTTTAAGTCTTTCATAGATAAAACATCTGTCAAACAGCCAACATGCCTGACCCAGTTGTATTGAGTAAGCCCTACAGATTATTTGTCAAACAAATTCAGTAACCCAATATTTGTTTCTTTATTTTAAAATTTAATTGGTATGCAAATAGGGCAACAAGACAACATTTGTGCTGGATACAGTTGTCACTTCAGATTCTGGGAATGCTCATTATCATGCTTACAGATGTTTTTTTCCCACCTAACATCTGCCAATACTACCTAAACCCCAGGAAGTCCACAAACCTATGCAAACTTCCTCTCGCTGTGGCTCTCTGTCTCTGTTATCTGTTCCATGCACACTAATTTTGTGCATCTGAGGCCTCTGTATGCCAGAATTATGCCTGCTTCCTAACACTTCTGCCTCCAGAGCTTTAGATTTGAAATTGAACAGACATAGAGCCAATTTATCATAGGATGACATGTGTCATGTTCATGGTATTACCAGAGGAACCCTGGTATGCACTGTATTTATCCCTTTGTTGTCAGCATGGACCAAGACAACATAGGAAAAAGAAGCTATTATATTTTTAATAATATGATATATACTTTAAAAATAGAGCATTAAATACCATTGACTTCAAAATGTGGTGCTAGATCATTCTGTTTAAGGCCAGAATTTCTTTGTCAAATAATCATCTGTCATTCAAGAACTCATCCTATTGAAATAACAAACAAAAGCTTTGGAATATGTTACCTCAAAGAAAAAGATAAAGCTTTGTTCAAACCAACAATTTATTTCTCCTATCTACCTTATTTTCACATAAATTTGAATCATATCTAATGATAGCTTTATCTTGACTACAATATAAATCCACATTGTGTGGTTTTGTCAACAAATATAAATATCCAAGAGCATCCTCATTCCATCTTTTACTCACTAATATGTGTACTTTTAACATCCTAATGATGCATCTCTTACTCTGTTTCTAGATCAAACATAATGCAAACATATACAGAGATAGCAATATTTCAAGCATAAACCTAATAGCCAAAAGGAAAAAGCTTTTCATTTGAATCAAGTTTAATAAAAAGCCTCAAACTTGAGGCAAAGCTTTCAACTGTGAAACTGGCTGATCACAGAATGACATCTTCTTAACACCTCTTCAAAGATCTACTTTTTATCAGGAACAAACATTTGTTTGTGCCAAACCTGACATCTAGTTGCTCATTTCAACATGTAATTAATTTTGATTTCCAGCATTTCTCCAATTAGTTTTTTTTTAACATTTGCAAATGTATCCTAAATGTAAGAAGTAAATGAGACCTAAATAGCAGCACTTTTTAGTTTTTATTAATGCATAAAATCAGGCAAGAAGAACACATAAGCAAGACTCACTATCACATATATACAAGTATAGTGACAAAATTCAGTTAAGGACTAAGTTTGTTTCCCAAATCTGATAATGGCTTTGACAGACTAATCACAAACTTTACTAAACAATGCTATTCAAGGAACATTTTATTAATATTTATATTAGTATTAATTAAGTATCAGAAGTACTGATCATAATCTAATAGATTCCAGGAACAGACTAATTCAAAATGATATACTGAATAAAGTTTAAGAAAAGGATATTTTACAAAGAATTGGGCAGGGTTAAGGAAACCAGTAAGGAAAGATTAGGGCTCAAGTACCCAAAAGCAGGAATCCATTACCATATCTGGGCCTGAAAGAGCAAGGAGAGAGAGGTATAACCAGAAACTTGGTGGGAGGTTTGCCCAATAGAGCAGTAACCTTGGTAAAAGAACCCAATGAAACAAATACCCCAACTATTCTTTCTTCCACCTTTCAATATTACACATTGCCTTTCACTGAAAAAACTCAACTGAAAGTCAGTGGCCATGACAGAAAGAAAATCAGAGTCAATAGAGCAAATCTGTCAGGGCAAATCTCTGTGTAGTTTTCATCTACAAAGAAATGATAAAGCCTTAAGGATCTGATTTAAATAAGAGGCTATCTTGAATCCCTTCCTCTGAGATTCAGATGAACTCCACAAGTGAATCCTAGGAATTATGTATATACCAGAAATTGAAAACATTATTCTCTTAAATATTTACATCTTCGGTGAGGATCTCCAGAGGCTCAGGACCAAAATACTGACCCCTGTTGGCTGAAAGAATTCTGCATTATATTAAGCAACAGTCAAAGGAAAAAGTGATCTCATGGTAAATCAGAACCAAAGAATTACAATCACAACAATGTCTAACAAAACATTTAAGTGTCCACTTCTTAGAAGATATAAAGACCATTTCTGATAATGCTAATAAATTCCTTGAGTACCTCCCAGTAGAGATGTAGAATAATTTTTAAATAACCATCTAAGTTTATTCTAGAATTATATCCTACTTAGTTTCAATATCCCCTTTCCTCTTCCATATTGCATTTTTAGAAAATTTTCATTCAGAATTTGCCTCACTTGACAATTAGGCATTTTGATATACTGTATTAGTCTGGGATGCCATGACAAAAATACTGTAAACTAAAGATTTATACAACAAACATCTATTTCTTGTAAGGGCACTAATCCCATGACTTCATTCTCATGACCTAATTTCCGAAGGGCCCCACCTCTTCACACCATCTTATTGGGGATAATCAACATGTGAATTTTGGGGAGGATACATCCAGTCTAAAATGTATGTATTACCTCAGTTTTCACAAGAAACTTAGTGATATATTTTTCATTTTATGAAATTATCTGAGACTCACTTTCCCTGAGTTTATAAAGCCATGGCTTGCTGCTGTGACTAAAGCCTGCATTCCATGTCTGTGGTCTATGCTTGAAGCCATAGCTGTCTTGTGCTGTAGCTAGTATGGTTTTGTAGCTCTCCCTTTCCTAAATAGGCCATGCTATTTCATAACTGTAAATGCCTCATGCTCTTATCTATAAAATAACTGCTGCCATCTTTGTCTAACAGGCTTACATAGATTCATGAAACACTAATACTCATGCGGAAGTCAACAGGAATACAAAAATGAATAATCACAAAATCCCTGTATCAAAGCAATAGTGGGCTAATGTTGAATAAAAACTATTCTTGATCAATCTGCTCAAAGTCTTTCTACATGGTAAACCCTGCAGTCTAAAGTGAAGTCGCCACTCGCCCCGCCGCCGACCCCCACATACACACTCTGATCCTCAGAGGATTTATGTATTTATCATTAATCACTCAGGACCTTGTCTCTTTTTTTGTATATCTTCCATCTCAATGAGGAGATTATGATCAGTGGTATTTTGTTGCATTTTCACTAAAGCTTTTCTCATTCCTCATCAGAGTAAGCACTTCATAATAAGTCTCTATAAGGGAATATTTGTTGAGTGCTTGTAGGATAGTAGGTGTCACACCACATTAAAAAAAAATAACTGATGGAAAAAACAAATCCTCTTTAGTTTCTTGGAATACATACACATTTATAATACAATGTGATCACATTGTAATAATGTATAATCAAGTTACAACCTTATAAGGCTGGAGCAGATGTTTTTGGTTTGTCTCTGAAACTCCAGAGGGGGCAAGAGTTTTAGGATGTACATGAAACTTCCATGCCCTATTGCCTTCAACATGTATCACAGTATAAGAGAGTGCTATAAATATCATAACAAAGTAATGCCTCTGGATCTTTAATGTTCTAAATCTGTTGTCTTTCAATTAAACTCAATCTGATGTTGTTATAAAGGGTTTGAAGGTCTGCTCTTCATATAGACAAATACACATATACATACATATATGATATTTTTCTTGTAACACTGGTTTACAAGGTCATTTGTAATTTAGAAGTATAGGATATCCCCCTTTGGGTGTCTACCACACCACACCCTCTACCAAATTACCCATCGTCCGTATGCTCCCTCCCTTCACACAGGAACACAACTGATTTTTGTAAATTGATTTTGTAACCTATCACTTGGCTGAACTGATTTACTGCTTGAATTATTATTTTAGTGGAGTCTTTAGGTTTTCTATGTATATTATCATGTCATCTGCAAATGATGATATCTTACTGCTTCTTTCCCACTTTGGATTCTTTTAATATACCTCTGTTGCCTAATTGCTCTAGCTAGAACTTCCAGCTATGTTTATTAGCAGAAGACAGAGTACAATCTTTGTCTTAAACCAGACCTTAGTAGAAAAGCTTTCAGTTTTCACCATTGAGAGTGATGTTAGCTGTGGATTTTTCATATATCACCTTTACTATGTTGAAGTATGCTCCCATTTATCCCCAGATTTTTGAGGGTTTTTATCATAAATGGATGTTGAATTTTATCAAATGTTTTCTCTGCGTATATTGATATGATCATATGATTTTTATCTTTCCTTTTACTTACGTGGTAAATTATGTTGATTGATTTTCAGATGTTGAATCATCCTTGTGTCCCTGGAATAAATCCCACTTGGCAGGGTATATGATCCTCTTAAAGTATTGCAGAATTTGGTTTGGTAAGGTTTTTTAAGAATATTTATAACTGGGCCTCCCTCGTGGCCTAAGGGTTAAGTCTCAGCTCTATCACTGCAACAGCCTGAGTTCGATCCCCAGCCGGGGAACTAACCCACATGTGGCTCAATAGACCTCTCCTGTCTCATCCATTAATCCCCTGAGCAGTGTATTTCAGTAAATCCTCCTGTTCTGCTTCCTACTCTTTCTCTGGTGAATCCTCTCACATACAGCCCCCACACATCTGGCCTGCACCCCAGTTCTTCAATGCAAAAATAAAATCTTTAAAAAGAAAATATTTGCATATATATTCATTAGGGAAATTGATTCATACTTTTGTTTTTGTGTGTCTATTGTCTTTGTCTGGTTTTGATATTAGAAAAATGTTGACCTCATAAAATATGTTGAAACATCTTCCCTCTTGCTCAATTTTTTGGAGTATTTTGAAAAGGATAGGTACTAGTTCATACTTGACTGCTTGGTGGAATTCTCTAGTGAAACCATGTGTTCTTGCACTTTGTTTTTGTTTCTTTGGAAGGCTTTGATTACTTTTTCAATTTCCTTGCTTGTAATTAGTTTGTTCAGGTTCATATTTCTTACTGATTCAGTCTTATATGTTTATATATTTCTAAAAGTTGTTCATCTCTTCCAGCTTACTCAATTTGTTAGCATACAAATGTTTATAGTAATCACATACAATTTCTGGGATGTCTATTGTAAACTCTCCTCTTTCATTTCACATTCTATTTATTTGCATTTTTTCCTTTTTTTTTCTCAGTGCATCAGCAATAGGTTTGTCTATTTTGTTTATTTTTTTCAAAGAAACAGCCTTTGGGAGTCTTTTTTATTTCAATTTCATTTATTTCTGTTCTATTTCTGATGCAAACAACACTCTGTGTCTTTTCATTGGTAAGTTTAGGCCATTTACATTTAGAGTGATTATTGATATATGAAAGTCTGCCTCTCTGTATCTGATAGGAAGGAAATATCATCCTACAAAGATCTTTATGCTGGTTTCTTGATATTTGTCCTCTGTAGTATAGTATTCCCTTGAGAACTCAAGTTATCATTTGTTGTATTTTTTCAGTATCCCCATCATCATCAAAGTATCAATATTAAGGGTGCAGGTCTTCCACTTTTCAGTAGATGGCACTGCACGTCAGGGAGAACTAATCTATAGCTGGTTCTCCTGTGACTGGGGGAGGGTTCTAAAGGGATCCATCACTGCTAAAAGTAGTGTGCATGTATAAGACTTGTGTCTGTGGTACCAGTGATAGATCTCCTCTCTTGGTTTCAGACCTACATCTCTGCAGTCTGCTGGCCAGGAATTCTAGGAAGCTGCAGGTTCCTGGCACTTTCCAGTGTGACTTCACTATATCCTCTGGTTCCCCATATCTGCCTGATCCCGAGAGAAGTGTGGGATCACTGTGGGAGAGGGGGAATCATGACTTTCTCAGCTTCATCTTCCTCACTGGGGGACCAATCCACCTAGCTTACCTCAGCCCTCTTGCCCATATCTCCCCATTGTTAGAGCCACAGCAAGCAACTCTGCCCTTCCCAGGCACAGGTATGAACTGCCATTTTGATCTGATAGATGTCTCTCACTCACAGACCGTCTGTTGCTACAATTTTATGTCCTCAGGACATCCACAGTCAGGCACAGTCAGCATTCGTTCTGATATTTAGGAGGTATTCCAGTTTCATCCTAAGTCATGGGATCCCCAAGTCCAATGTCTCTCTTAACTTCTTTAGTTTATTCACCCAGGAGTGAAGCAGGGAACTTTCTCTGATACCATCTTTCCCAACCCTCTCTATACAGTATATTTTTAATAATACTATTTATAATTGGTGAAATCTATAATATCCAACAGGCATCCCTATCCCTTTGATATATGATTCTTTGAAACATTGAAGTATAATGCCAGGATATAGGGATTTTAGGGGACAAAGTATCTATTCTTTCTTAGTAAACAGAAACATATTAACTACACACATTAACAAATATTTACAGACTCAGAGATCAGTACAAATTCTCATGCTCTTTCATGTGTAAAAGTCATAGATAATAAAGCATTCTTGTGTAACATAAGTCATGATATGTCCCAAAATTTGTATTGTATTGTAGAATGTAAATATGCCAGCTTAAGCTGATGCTTAATATTCTTAATTTCATTTACTCAGTGCAGATGAACATTCACCATATTCCTATTTCTCAGCAATGATTTTCATTCAAGTAGCAAAACCATTTCTTCCTACAAGAATGTACTGAGGTAGAAACAACAGAAATGTGTATTTGCATTATATGCACATAAACTTATTGACTTTGAAAGGATTAACTTGTGGATCAATAAGGGAGAAATTCATTACACCAATCAACCCCAAGTAACAAGAACTAAGCAAGATGCATCATTTTAAGTTGAAATGGAATTTACCTAAAACCATAAAATGAAATCAGCACATTGTACCAGGAAATTTTGCATAAACTATCTGATAGATTCTAATACATTAGGCTTACATATATACCCGCTTTGCAGGCTGTATGAAAAATGTTGAGTTCAATGGATGCTGATGAGCAATATTTAAATGAATTTCTAAATGACTATAATAAAAAATTTAGTTGACTCAACCCCTGCTGTTCTGGGTTGTAAAGTTATGAGCTCTATTTACCTGAAACCATGTATGCCTATTAGACTTGGCAGGAATTTCTCAACCTTGCTATTAAATAGAATATCTATTTAAAATGAACCAAGCATCAGGCTATATCAAGTCTGATACTTCAGAACAGGATAAAGCTGCATGCTAGCCTCATGCACATGATGCAAAGACCAAAAATGAATAAATCTGGTGGCTTTTTTTAATGTTCTTTGTGATCAAAATGTTTTATATAACCAGCATTGAATAAAATAGCAAGTTTTCTTTCACAAGTTACTTTCACAAGTACCATATAGTTTATGCTATAGTTAAATATAAAATGTCTAAATAAAAAGTGACTAAAGGAAGAGCAATATGAATTAAAAAGATATAAAATGCATTAAGAAATGCAACTTTCAGAAAGCTTCCACACCTTATTGGAGACCAAGAAAAATCTGTGGAGCTAATGAAACTGTTATTGGTTGTGAGGGGGGAACTGAACCAGGGGGGGGAATTTTCTTAAATAGAAAGTCAAGACTAATGAGTGTAATCAACAAAGAAATAAAGAAGTGGAAGAATATAAAACAGATTTAGTAACCAATGTCACTCATATGTTATATACCAAAAGATGGTGGGAAACAATTTGATTAACACTCAAAGAATGAGACAAAAATCATACAAATGAGCAGACTTGCAGTCAGAAAAGAATCATGGTGAAATAGGGAAACAGTATATGGAGATGATGACAACAAGGATGAAATGATATTAAAGACAGCATTTGAATTTGTCTTATAATGATGCCAGTAGATATTGAAAATACATGTGTTTACCAGGTTGAAATAAAGGTAAATCAATTCATATATGAGAATATAAAAAGGAAACATATTTTTGTAAAAAAAAAACAGTAAAAATATAGGTAGTCAATTTTTAAAAGGGTAGCTAAAACTACTGTACTGAAATCAGTATGGCAGAAAAAAATTGTTTTAGATCAACTCATTCCTGTATCATTAAAAAAATAATACTGCAATCACAGAGGGAATGTAAATGGATATGAAGAACACTATTTCCAGTGGTCAGAGTAGAAATCTGCATTTTAAAAATGCATCTTTCAAAAAGCTTCCACACCTTTCTGGAGGCCAAGAAAAATCTGTGGCACTAATGAAGATGGGAATGAAATCTGTAAGACATTAGTCTAGTCAGAAATTGAACTAGGGTAGAAAAAAGAATTTGAAATATGATATATGGCTAAGGAGAATTGTTTCTATAAACTCAAGGGCAGGAGCTGAAGATGCAAAGGAATGATATAAATTAAAGTGTTTTGTTAGCTCTATAGTATATGCTAATACTGGGCATGATTATTTTTTCAAATAGACCAATAAGCAGTGAGAAGAATTGAGAAATAACTCTAAAAGATAATTTATTCCTTTATCTTTAGTAATAAAATATTAATTTGAGAGCTAGATTTTATTTTGTTTTGTAGAAAATAGATTACCAAAACAGAAATTCCAATTAATGCTTAAAGTCATATATTTAACTGTCAAAAATTACTATCAAATCAACAATCTGTCAACATATATTTATAGATTATCTGCTGAGCACTATATTCTGTTTTATGTCATGCAAATATTATAAAATCCATCCCCATAATGGAAAGGAATTGCAAATGAATGGATAAGCATGGCTGAACACCATTCCTGATAGTTCACTTGAAGACTTCGGGGAGAGCAGTAATTTCACTGTTAGACCAGCAGACAGGATCAATTGGTGATCGATCCATGTAGAAGCCAACTAATATTAGAGGAAGGGAAGGAACAGTATCACTGGATTCAAGTAGACCATTCAACTGAAATGTCCTACTGAAGGGAGAACATGAGATATTTATCTTTGTTCTTCATTCTTAAATCCTTGTCACTTTCCACATGCCCAGGTTGAACATTACCTTAGGTAAGAAAATACCATGACATAGAAAGATTCTGGATGTCTTGGCGTTGTATAGATATTGTCTACAGATGACTTCTCGAGCATCCCAAAGAGATTTTTTTTTCCTTCTTTATTTATTTATTTTTAATACAGCCCAAAGAGATTTAAACACAAACCACTAGTTGCAACCTCAGTAACATTCTCTTATTATGACTTCACCTCAAACAACTGGCATTCCCTCCACCTTATGGTCTCCAATTCCCTCATGATGCAATCCATTTTTTTCTATTTTCCTCCCCTGTGAACTCAAAGGGATAAGAAAACTTTGGAATTCTAACCTGCATTTTTTTAAAAAGATTTATTTATTTATTTATACAAGCACTGGGTACAGTCAGAAGCACGGGAGGGTGAGAGAATTCACCAGAGCCAGAGCGGGGAACAGAACAGGCAGACTTGATGAAATGCACTGCTGAGGGGAGCAGTGGGCACGGCAGGAGAGGTCTGTCACGCCATGTGGGACCCTCGCTGGTGGCTGGAGATCGAACTGGCGCTGCAGAGGCTGCAGGCAGCTTCACAGCCCAGTGTTCAACCGCTGCATCACCAGGGGAGGCCCTCTAACCTGCATTTTTAATCCCCAAGATTCTTTTATGGCTTCAATATCATACTTAACAACTATTCATCATAAAGAAATAAAACATATGACATAAGTAGCATGAATATAAGTGTGTCAAAGTCAGAAACAAACCAACCATTTCTGTTTTACCTAATCTGATCCAGCCTGCCTTTGGTCATCTTTATACAGTCACCATGCTGAAAATCCAACTTCAGGGATTGCTCTTTTAAAAAAATAAGGTACGAATGGAATCCAAATACTATACAAAAGCTAGTTAACAAACTACACGTGAAGAAAATAAAACTATAGAAACTGAAAAAAATACTGAGAAAAAATAGCAAAATGGCAATAAATACATATATAAACAATTTTCATAAATTCCAAAGCCTTGAACTTACCAATCAAAAGTCATAGAGTGGCTGAGTGTGTCCTACAAGGAAATGGTACCCTAAAAACAGCTAGGGACAACCATACATATATAGACTTTCAGCTAAAAAAGATACCAAGAGACAGGAATAGACATAATGGTTTAGGAATCAGTGCATCAAAAACATATTCATTAATGTGTATGTACCAAATGAAGGAACCTCAAAATATATAAAGCAATTATTAATAGACTTAAAGAGAAACATAGCAACGAAATAGCAATGGAGAAAAATCCCACTTTTATCAATGGTCAGATCAACCAGATAGAAATCAACCAGTGAGAAACAGCATTGAATAAGGAATCAGATCAGATGTACTTAATAGACATTTACAGGTACTCCACCCCCAAAATGCTAAGTACAAATTCATCTCAAATGCACATGAAACACTGTGAAGTATAGACACATGCTGGGTCACAAAACAAGAGTCAATAGATTCATGAAGATTGAAATCAAATCAAGTATGTTTTCTAACTACACAAGTATCTAACTAGAAATTAAACACAAAAAAAAAAACAAGCCAGGAAAACCCCAATAGGTAAAAACTAAACAACATGATACATGCTACATACTCTTGATTTGGAGGAATTAACGTTGTTAAGATTCCCATCTTATCCAAAGCAATATACAGATTTAAAGCAAGCCCTACCAAACTTCCTATGGCATTCTTCAAACAAATAAAAGGAAAATTAGTGGTGCTTGTATGAATAATCACAAAAGAGCCCAAATAGCCAATACAATTCTGAGGGAAAAAAATAATAAAAATATTATACTCTCTGACTTCAAACTGTACTACAACACAATAGTAATAAAAAAAAAAGTAAGGTATTAGAATAAAATGAGGAGACATATGGGTCAATGGACTAGAATTGAGAGTCCAGGAAAAAATTCATATATATACATATGGCTAGCCAATGTATAAAAAGGGCCAAACACATACAATGGGGAAAAGAAAAATGGACAGTCAAACATAAAGGAGTAAAACTACACCACTATCCCACACCATGAACAAAAATTAATTCAAAATGGATTAAAGACTTGAATGCGAGACCTGATATCATGAAATACATAGGAAAAAAACATGGATGATACATTCTACGACACTGGACTCAGTGATGGCTTTGGAGACTTGACTTCAATGGCAAGGGAAACAAAAAAAATAAACAAACAAATGAAACTTCATCAAAATGAAATAGTTCTGTGTAATTAAGAAACTAGCATTAAAGTAAAAAACTTTTTAATGAGAAAAATTTTGCCATCATACATCCAATGAAGTACTGAACACAAAAGCAAATAACCCAATCCAAAAAATGGGCAGAAGTTTTAAATAAACAATTTTCCAAAGAAGACCTATATGAAAAAACGCACGTGAAAATATGCTTATCTATGGTTGGACTATAGAGAAACCAAACACAGGGTCAGATAAAGGCACACTAACAACAAACCCTAGAAATATAAATACAGAACTAAGGCTACCAGAGGGAGGGGGTGGGGAAAGTGTGAGAACAAAGTGGGACAAGAGCACAATGTACTTTTGGGAGGTACTGTGGGTGCTTTGGTGTTGGGTGTGATGTAGTAAAAACAAATAAAGGGGGAGATACTATACCTTTAAAATACAAACAGGGCCTCCCTGATGGCGCAAGGGGTTGAGACGCAACCTATGAAGCTATCCGCAGCCACTGCAGTATGAGTTCGATCCCCGGCCAGGAAGATACCCACATGATACAGCAGACCTCTCCTGACTTGTCCACTGCTCCCCTCAGCATTGTATTTCAGTCATTCTGCTTTTTCTGTCCCCCACTCTGTCTCTGGTGAATCCTCTCCCTCCCCTCCACACCTCTGGCCCATACCCCAGTTCTTATATGCATAAAACAATCTTTAAAAAAAAAAATAAAATACAAACAATGGTGTAAATATGTAAACAAACAAACTGGATTATTTTGTCTTTTTAAAAAATGTTCATCATCACTTATTTTCAAGGAAATACAATCAAAACAACAATGAGATATCACCCCACAACTGTAAGAATGGCCTATATCAAAAAGACCAGAAGCAACAATTATTGACAATGGAGTGGAAGAAAAAAAGAAACTTCTGTACTCTATTAGTGGCAATACAAACCAATGCAGCCTCTATGGTAAAAACTATGGAGGTTTTCAGAATATTAAAAATTAACCTACTATAAAATCCAACAATTTCACTCCTAAATATGTCTCTGAAAAATATAAAAATAATGATTGAAAGGGTTACATGCACTCTTATATTTACTGCAGCACTATTTATAATAGCCAACTTATGAAAACAATGCAAGTGCCCAAGGACAAATGAGTGAATAAAGAAAATGTATATGTACACAATGGAATACTAATCAACTATTAAAAATTGATGAACTCTTGTCATTTGCAGCAACATAGGTGGAACTTAAGGGGATTATGCTAAGCAAAATAAATCAAGAAAAAGGGCAACACCAGATGGTTTCACTCTTATGTGGAATATAAAGAAGCAAAGGAACACAAAATTAAACCAAAACGACCCCTTGGAATCTGACTTTGGTTTCCAGAGAGGGACTACAAGATGTGGGCAAAAGGGTGAAGTAGACCCAATTGATTGTGTGAGAAGTTTATAGTATTTAAGTAGTAGACCTGGTGTGACAACATACATTTGAAGAGATGTCAATCCATATACCTAAAACATATACAGTGTCGTAAACCAATGCCACCTTAATAAAAGAAATAATTAATATTGAAAAAATTATTCCTTTACCTGCTTTTCACCAGATTCTTCATTTTATTCATAGACATCTTTCAACCTAAATACCCAGCCTGTAACAAATGTTAAGATCAATCACTAAAACAGATGTTATTTCAGAGCCAAGCACTTATTAATGTTCTGTAGTTGCTGGTTTATAGGCCAGAATTCTCCATCTCTTGGAATTTAGACTTTTACTGTTTTGGCAATTGTTTTTTAATTCTAACCTCTTATTTATATACCTGGGTTTTTGCTTTCCTGAGTCTTCCTCACAGTGGTTAGTTTACATGTTCCTCAACTCTTTATCAAAACTCAGTTACCTGGCCACCCTGGTGGCACAAGGGGCTAAGTCTCAGCACTATGAAGCTGTCAGCAGCCATTGTGGCACTATGTCGCTCCCTGGCCAGGGAACTGGCCCATATAGCACAGCAGACCTCTCCTGTCTCTTCCACTGCTCCCCTCAGTGGTGTATTTCAGTAAATCCACCTGTTCTGCTCTCCATTCTGTCTCTGGTGAATCCTCTCACTCCTCGCACCTCTGTTCTTGTATGCATAAATAAATAAAAATAAAATCTTTTAAAAAATACCTCAGTTCTCTGACAATTATCCACATATATTTTCTATTTCTGGCTTCTGGCAAGTATCACAACATTGTCAGATGAAATTATATTACTGTGAAATATAATTCAATCAACAAGTATTTATTGAGATCTTACTACGTGTCATACACTACTGATGTTGAAACAGCAACGATTAAAACAAAAAAAATCTTCAAACTTGAAGAATTTAAATGACTGTGGGAAGATTCATCTGGGCAAATATTCAGTTAAAACTTGTTTATAGCAAACACTCAGCTTGAATCTTGTCTTTGGTGAAAACTATTTCTCCTGACCATAGCAGCAATTCACTATAACTAGACAACATATACACCATTTAACACTGAGAAAGTCAGCTAGAAATGAATTCACAAAATTTGAAACAAGCCTTATGCTGCTAGAGTCTGAAAAATACTCATCATTTTCAGAATCTTCCAGAATAAATTTTGCCAAAAATTTTTTGGAACAAAAAGGGACAGAAAAATATTTGGCCTGGCTATGGTTGGTTTTTATTATTATCATCATCATCATCATCATCATCACCATCACCATTGAAAATTATCAAAAACCTAAAATTGTATCCAACCTAACTTTTTTTTGCTGTGTCAAAACAAACAAAATCCCTGCTTTGTGAAGCTAATTTTCCAAGTTGAAAGACCCAAACTATGTAAATGAACAAATAATATGTGATAATACATATGAAGAAAATAATCCATATGCATTGACAGACAAAGAATGGTTGGGAGGGAGAGGAAAAATCTATTTAGATAAAATAAACACAGAATGCCCCCCAACTCCCCTACTTAAACATTAAGAAACAAAGATTTTCCTTTTACCTATACAAAATTCAAACATACACATAATACAGGTGTGTGAAATATTCTTGCATTATTACCAATTATAATACATCTGCCCTTTATTTTTCACTGTCTTACATAAAATGTACCTTTGTTCTGAAAATGTGACTAAAATTCCAAAAGTTAAAAACAATTTTGAATGGGTGTGAAATAAGGATTTAGAATATAATTGCTCTTTCAACATTAATTATACTGTACATTTTGAGAAGCTATAATCAAGAATTGAAAGCTGTTTTTTGTCTTAGGTTCAAAACCATGAAGCAACAATTTTACACAATGAATATATCTTTGCAGGAAATTCTGAAACAGAAAACAACCTGGTTACAATTTCCTATGTGAAAATGAGTCCAGACAAAGAATATTGCCTATCTTCTATCTTTCTGGGTTTATTTTGTTGATGCTTTTCTGGGGGCATTGGAGGTTAAGAGGGCAAATAGAGCAAGGTACAATAATAGAAGCATTTTCAGCATAAATAAATATTAATGGAGCTTTTGAGAAATCAAATATGGTTAGTTTTATACAATGGACTTAAAAGCCCGAGAAAAAAATAATTGTGAACCAAAACAATTTTTACAAAAATCATTTTGTTTATCCACAAAATATAAAATATCCATAGCTATCTCTATGTTAACTTTATTGGTAGAAAACAAATAAATATGTTGCTATTGCTAGATATTATATTAGTATTAGTTTGGATATTTTCTTTAGTGATCCTATTCATCTTTTGTTTCCAAGTAGCATTTTGGTTCCTTTTCCTAATTCCTGGTCTTTATGTGAAAACATAGACACATAAGTCAAAGACCATTTTTTCTCCATCTTTGCTTAATTAGTATTGAGCAGACTATTTCATTCATAACAGAAGATTAATTACAAATGAATTGGATGGTTGGATGGATGGATAGATGGATGGATGGATGGATGGGATGGATGGATGATAGAAATTTTAAAAAAACTCATGACTTAGAGAAAACAATGTCTTATGCACCTACTATGAGGTTATTATAGATTAAATATTATTATTCTTTTACTAGCAAATATTTAATTCTAGTGATATTAATTTAGATGAAGGTAACTTGAAAAATTAAGTTCATATTGAGCATTTAATTTTTTTTTGTCAAACTCTAAAGAACAGGGGTTTTGCATACATGACTATCACCATTTTATTCTCTCTTTTAAAAATTTTCACTGTCTTAATGCTTCAAGTGAAGACATTAATTTCAGAAAACTTTCTTTTGTTTTTCAGTACATATTCTGAAAAATAGCAAACCTACATAATGACATTGATGTAATCCTCTACTTTATCCCCAATTCTAATAGTAACTTAAAAGATTTTATGTTATTCAACAGTATAATAGTTGACAAACTTTTTACCAAGAATACCTCATCTCTCATTACTCTATCTTTTTAAAATATTTAATGGAAGGCTGATCATTCTAAATGCATGACTATAAAATAAGCATTTTGCTTTTCCATGAAGCCCTCAAACAGATTCTACAAATAATCCTAAACAAGATTAATATAATTTCTACAGTGATGTCAATGTTGTTGTACTATGGCTAGTGAGCATTTGAAACTTGTCTAATTTGACTGAGGAACTGAATTTTGCATCTTATGTAATTCTAATTAACTTAAATATAAATTTAAATAGCCACATGTGACTAGTGGTTGTCATATTGTGCAGTGTATCTCTAGGTTATATGGGCAGAAGTATATAGTATAGTAACCCCATACTATATCCATTTTAAAAATTTACCAGTTATTACTGAATTGCTCTCCAAATTACACTCTTACCAACAGGATTAATTATGAAACACTCTTCCTTCAGTTCTTGAACCAGGGTATGGTTTTCTCCATCAACATGGAGTTTGCCCTCATCACCTTTTTGTGTCTGCAATGCTGACTATATTAAATGCCTCTGTCTAACCTGATATTCTTTAAATATGTCTCAATCCCTGCATTTAAGTGTGTGCTCTTTAGATCTATTTTTAGATAAGCATATTTATAACATATTTCTGAGAAATGCTGGACAAATTTTACAACTTGGTACATTAATAAGCAACATTTTATAGATCTATAAATAAATACATGAATAAAAACGTGCATAATGACCCCTCAAATAATATATTTTATTGTGTTTATAATTTCTTAAATTTTTTTAGTGAGAAAGAACTTTAATAGGATTAATGTGCATAGAGATAAGAGAGGATAATAGTTTTCCAATATATCAACCAAAGTTACCCATCCCCTCTTGGGTAAATGCCCAACTAAACAGGGTTGGCCCAAAGCAGGGTCTTTGAGGTCTAAAAACTTGCCACAAGTCTAAGGCACCTTATGGCAGGAAACAATATAATCTTGCTCAGATTTCTCATGGATTCATAAAAACAATAGCAACAATATACATGCACCTTCCTCAGTGTCACTCTGCAAACCAAAGTGCATGAGCTATATAATATGCTCCTTTACAACTAGTTACACAGAGACAGGTGTATCAAAGCACTAACCTCACCAATCATGCACTACATGACAGGAAATGTTGATATTCAGAAATGCATTTCCCTTTTTTTAGCTATTTTAGAGGAGGTAACCATAGGAATTTCAATTTGTAGGCAAGGATGAACATTTATATTTGAAATCATTAGCAAAAATTGAAGTAGTGACTAAAATGGATAAGATAGGTTCAATGAAAGGAGTTCAATGAGAGGAGTTCAACTTTCCCAAAATAAATCTTTGGGAGATATAGCCAAATAAAATGAGTTACTCACCATTGGTGACTGAGGATATGGCTGGACCCTATGGTTCTGATATGGGTATAACAAAAACCAGAAGAAGTTTCTGAAAAATAAGTTATTCAAAACGTATTTTAAAATCAAAAATCCAGAACTTTCCATATCTTAAGAACATAGAAAATGAGATCTAGGAGGCAGAATATAAGAGATAGAAGGCAAAGCTTCTGCTTTATCAAATCAGAATCACATTAAACTGTGAATGAAACACCAAAAATGTGTTAAGCATCTTAATATAGTTTTAAAAATTCCAAGTAGCAAATTGAGTTTATAAAATGTTCTTTGGATTTAGAGAAAAGATAAATTCTACAAAATTTCTAGCTTTGGGGTAATTTTTAAAAATGTATTCTCTTTATAAACAGCTAGGACCACATCAAACTAAAAAGCTTCTGTACAGCAAAAGAGGCAATAACCAAAACAAAGAGACACCCTACAGATTGGGAGAAAATATTTGCACTCTATGCAACTGATAAGGAACTGAAATCAAAGATCTACAAAGAGTTAATACAATTTAACAAAAATAAACAACCCAGTCAAAAAATGGGCAGAAGAACTAAAAAGACACTTCTCCAAAAAAGGAAATGCAAATGGTCAACAGGCATATGAAAAAATGCTTAACACCACTTACCATCAGGGAAATGTAAATCAAAACCACAATGAAATATCACTTCACAGTGCAAATGGCAACAAATGCTGGCCAGGATGTGGATAAAAGGGAACCCTTTTACACTGCTGGTGGGAAAGCAAACTGGTTCAACCACTATGGGAAGTTGTGTGGTGGACCCTCAAATTACTAAAAATGGACCTACTATAAGACTTAATGATTCCATGCCTAGCAATCTGCCCAACGGAAACAAAAACATTAATTCAAAATGAAACCTGCACCCCTATGTTTATTGCAAAACTATTTACAATAGCTAAGATATGAAAATAACATAAATATCCAAAAACAAGAATGGATCAAGAAGATGTGGTATATGTAAACAATGGAATAGTACTCAATGATCAAAAAAAGATAAACTCATGCAATTCGCAGCAACATGGATGGAGCTGGAAGGGATTATGCTCAGTGACATAAGTCAGAAGGGAAAAGAAAAATATTGGATGGTATCATTTATAGGAGGAATACAGGGAGGCCAAAAAAAATCTCAAAAAAAAGACAAAATTTGCAGGCAAACTATAGTCTGAGGCATACAGCAGGGGAAGGGGAGGCAGAGGGATCAAAACAGGGGAGGGGAGAGCACAAGGGACTAAGGTGACAATTCGTAGGTGTAATGGTGGTGGGAGATTTATGGGGACTACACCTCAGGGGAGAAATCAAATACTGTACAAAAATGAACAATGTTGTAAGAAAATTAAAAAGTTTAATTAAAAAATGCATTCTCGAACCAGAGACACTCTATGGGGGGTAGGAGGCGGGAGGGGAGGGACTGGGGTCAAAATAAGGGGGTTGCAATTGTATGGGGAATATAAAAATAAAATTTATTATAAAAAAAGTAAAATACAGATAATGGGCAAAAAAAATAATAATAATCTGAAGCGATTTTAACTATATCCTGACCATGTATCCATTTTTTTTTTTAGATATCCCATTTTAAATCAATCATCTGTAGTTGGCACTGATAACAAGATTTCCTATGTATTTTATACACTGGGAATTCTGATTTTTTTAATTAAAAGATTATTTTATGTCAAAAAAATGCATTCTCTTTGTTTAGTGTGCAAACTTTCCATGAAGGTGAAAATAAAGCACTTTTCCTCTCCTCCCTCCCCAGACTTAACACTAACTTCACTCACCATAATAGTTTTTACATGAATGTTTCTGTTCCTCAAATACAAATTCTACCTTGGCACTTTTCAAAAAATGGCCATACCTAGTCTTCTGATCTGGTCCAGGGATTTTGTAATTGAGTTATCCTGGCACCAAACCCACCCATACACCTGCTCCCACCACTGCCATCATCATCACAAATATCAGTAGCCCTGTAGCTGACTGCAAATTTCCAAACATAATTGGAAAAGCCAAATGCTTGTTAACAAACAGAATCCTAAATGATGGGAAAAAAAGAAGGGACATTGTGCTGTCATCCATTAGGTAATATAAACTACTGACTGATAATAAAACAATTCTGTAATTTCCTTCTTGTCCTCTAAGTATTTCTACATTCTTTTGATTTTAGAAGATAGTTTCATAAAATATTTTAAAGCCTATTTAAGTTTCTTTGCTATCACATAAAGATGAAATGGAAACAGCATAACTCAGCTTCTAAAGAAACCCCACCTCTAGCACTACACTACTATTTTAATGAACTAGGCATTTTAAATTATTCTGCTTTTCCCCAATTCCCTTTATCTGGGACAATCTTTATTAAAATCATCTTTCATGTCCATCTTGTTATTTTAAAATATGGACCAATCATATTACACATACTGTTCTATGATGTTTTTAAGTAAAAGAATGTATCTTAGACATTTTTTCATTTCCACGCATATAGATAGGTTTACCATAATTTTTCAGTGGTTATACAATCCCACGCTGTTTTCTTAATGATTACTTGCAACAATGTGAAGGAATGTGTAAGAAAAAAAAAAAAGGTTCACAGGTCGTAATCAGCATAAATATATATACACACACATAACATACACACATATAATGCTTGTGTGTATATATGTATATGTGTATATAAATGTTTAATATGTATTTTTATATCCAACTTTCCCAACTGCTGTTGGTTAACAATATTTCAAGTGGATGTTTGGTATTTAGCAGAAGAACCAATTGCATATTACTACTAGATAAATAGACGAAGTACTCAACTGGATATTGCCTTCCTTTTATTCAAGGAAATGCAATGTTTTGTCTGCCAAGAATTTGACATTTTGCTTAAGGGTAAGATGAGAAAATATTTAAATAGGCTTTAAAGGAAAACAGAGAAACGTGAGAAATACAAAATACTAGTAAAAGGATCGCACATATTAGCCCCAGCCCTTTAGGTTAAGGTCAGAAGAATATAGAACAGGCCTAACAGAAATAATGGTTTTAAAAATACATAATATGGAGAGCTTTTAGTCTCTGACTATTCACAGCCCAAATGTGCCTGACTGAAAACTTACCAGGTGGGAAAAATATTTGAGCAGATGATACATTCTTTTGTGGCTGAATTACAGGAAAGAAAAGAACAGGAAAATCAATAATTCAGCCTTTAATGCTGTCTAAAAACATAAAGCAGAGTTGGTACTATTTAGTAAATGCCACTCATCCACAAAGCCCATACCAAGCCAATTTCCAAGAGCCAACATTTTCCATCTTATTTTCTCTATAATATTTAGCTTTTTGCTTTAATTACACTTGATATTTGTAAAGAGAAAAGCTGGCGTTATAATAATTGGATAGCTCTTTTATCTATGTTGGCAGAAACAGAATTTTCTCTTGTATTTGAAGAGCAATACAAAAGCAAAACTTCCTTTTCTCACAAACTCAATGCCAAAACTATCCTCTGACTCACACAGTTTCTTTAAATCATGTTGTTCTTAAAGTTGAGATGTTCTATCTTAAAGCCGTTGCCAGGATCACACTGTTCCTTAGTTAGTACCAAAAAACTGCCAGTGTCAGTTCATCAAGATATATACACCTGTCCAAGGCATTCTCTGTCTCCTCTTTTTCTTCTCTACTTCCTCCGACATTCCCATCTTTTTCTTTCCTTCCTTATATTCTTTTTTCTTACTTTACTTTTCTCCTTGGTTTTCCTCCTTTCTTTCCTTCCATCCTTCTCTCTCCCTGTCCCTTCACCCTCTCTCTCTAGCCTCTCCCCTATTCTCACTGTCTCTCTCTCCAAACTTTAAAAACCAGAGACCTTTTAAAATGCAGAGATCCAAAAGACATTTGTTGCTTCTGCTTTATCAAGGAAATCATTGCTGCTAGTCTGATTCTTTTCTTGAAAGAAAATTCCACATTGATCTTCAAAAACAATACCTTCAACTTTAAAAGGACAAATGAGTTTCCTAATAGGAAAAAAATTGTGCTGAATTAAAGAGTTTAATAACTCAGACATTTTAATTATTGGGGATAAAATTTTTACTGATATTAATGAAATATAAATGTATTCTTGAGATTTCCCTTATTCAATAAGTATTTATTATTGCATTATGAAATCCTGGCAAGGTATGTTTTTTAGTTAAGTCATAATGCATAGTGAGTTGCCTGACAGGACAATATTCAAATATATACTTGTAAACTTTTGTTACAAAACAGGTTTTCTAAGCTCCCCTTCTCTGAAGGTATATTTTGGAATACCAGAAACATTTCCCAATTTTTTTAATTCCCCTTGCAAGCAAATAGATAACACTACAACCACGTAGTTAACAGTTTCCATTTATGTATTCAATATACCTGTTTTGAAAGGACAATTACCTGTTTTCAGTCACAACTTAGGTGTGAATCTCTAAAATTTTAGCTGACAGATTTTACTATGTAATAAAACATGTCAAATTCAAACTGGCAAGTGGATTTCATTTTTGGAGGGTTTTTCCTCACACCTTTTCCCATTATAATACAAGCACTACTTAGCCATACGATTTTCTGCAAAACTTAACCAAAAATGTAAAACATAATGCAAGTCTCAACATCTTAACACTTATATGGAAGTCTCTGCAGGGAGGGAAAGAATCTTGCTAAATTCAGAAAAGTGTACTATGTGTAAATGGAGAGGCTGCCAGCTTTCATCTGTTCTCTTTCTCTAGGTATTTGCATGCCTGCTTTCTAAACCCAAAATGAGGACAACTATCCCATTTCTTGTTGCATATCTGAAATTCCTCTATTACTTAATTTGTGAACTTAGAATACCAAATTGTGCAGCCACATTTATTCTAAACATGATCTGAGCACAGAGAGATGTCAGTGAGCTTTACCACTGCATTTGCCGCTTATCTTTTAATAGAGAACTGGAGAGATGTAAAGTGCAATTGTCCCATTAAGTGTGCACATGGACCATTTGTTTAATCAAACTGGAAATTATAGGATAATGTATTATGCTAATTTAAGTCACAATTGATATTGGAAATAAATACAGATATGGCACATTATATAGATAGTTAAGTGCTTTTATTGTGGATGTTGGCTCAAGTTTTGTGAGTAGTGAAAGATTAAAATATAGTTCATTGAAATTGTGTGTGTGTATATGTAAAGTTATCTGTTTCATCACTCTGGTCATTAGCATGGGCATTAAGCAATAAGAATTGGCACTTAAAATTCAAAAGAGAAGAAAAGCTGTTCTGTATCAACCCATCTAAGCAATAAATGTTATATATTTGCGTAGCATATTGCGATCAAAAAAAAATTGGCACTCTAGTCCAGCTACAACAGAACTTATTTTTGTGCTATATCTTTAGATGAAAAGAAAAAAGCATGACTGTATTTGCATGCATTTTATATTGTTTAGCTTTTTAACCTAACAATAGATATTTACAATCTTAATTGTTCATACAATTGTCTCAACATTAAATAGAAAATGGTATTTATTTATTATCAAATGTCCTATAACAAAAGAAATGCTTCACTCTTATTAAAAATAGGCCACTAGTGCCCCCTTCTGTTATGAAAAATGAACAATAATTCTCAGGACTTAAAAAGACACTCTATACTAATCCCCTAAACAGATGTTTCAAGTCAGATTTATGCCAATTCTTTTCTGATCTAATGATAGATCCCTCATTTTTCCCTAAAATTTTGCATATCCTGATGTTTTTCTGTTGTGAGTTTCCTTTCTGGGAAATATTACAAAATCAGAGGATCCTATTAATTCTTAAATACAGTCAGATGCTTTTATTCAATTTGAGCTTTAAAATAAATTCTGAAAAAACAATCCTTTAAAAAAAAGTTTGAAATTTTATCATCAGTGACTTTACATTTGATTGTGTGAAAGCTAATAAGCCTGAATCTATACCTGGCTTAATCACATTAAATGTCATGTTGCCTTGCTTTTCACCAAATTCAAGCTGATACCCACAGACACACTCATTCATTACACTCCTTTCTGACATAACATAAAGGGCAAAAGGCAGCATGATAGATTAAAAAGATATTATGGTACAATATTAATTACAGTATCAGCACCTTTTTCTAGCTCAGACTGCATATAAATGTCTATTTTCATTTTTACATTCAGAATATACTTTGAGGGAGAATAGATTTATTATATAGACATAGTAAGTGGGACTTTTGGTCAGATATTCTGTCAGGATGGCACTGAGTGTGATCATACTAAAAAATCTGGAACTGTTGTCTTTAACCAAATTCAGTTTTTGTGCAATTGTTTTATGACATGACATGGGAGATATATGATCATACTGTGACCAGATACAATAAAACATTTAAAGTCTTCTCATTTAGCTAAAACTCTAATATCAATTTCTCTCAAAGAATTTTATAAAACAAAATAATCATCTGCAGAAATATCAAAATAAGAGGTGTGCTGTACTCTTAAATTATAATAATTTCTCCTAGTATTAAGCATATTACAATTCAATAAACTTATGAAATCTTCCATTAGTAAAATTAGCCACAAATCAACAATAACTTCTAATATAGTTTAAATATGTCAAAATAAAAAGATTCAATATTTGGAACATTTTTCATCAAAATATGACCTTACATTTAATGTCTACCTTGAAAAAAAATCAGCCTCAAGCAGGAAAGTTATGCAGAACCCTCAAATAAGCTTGCTAAATGTCTGTTATCTGATTTGACTCAATTCATATTTTATTACTACAAGACCCTTAGTTTATATAATTGTTACTTAAGTTTCATTTCATAACAATTTGGTTTTAAAATGGGATTGTATTTTTTCAATGTTTCCTGTAACCCTCTTCAGTACAGTTTCTTTTCCTCTGATACAGTTTAACTTTCACACCTTGAAAATGACAACTAGTTCAATTTGGTGATACAAAAGACCTGAGCACATCAGGTATAACTGGATTTAATGACATGTTTCTCAGTTCTTTATCTCAAATTGAAAAGCCCTACTCTGTAAGGCTGAAAGACCTAGAGAGTAGCACCAGGGGATAATTTCTGAATGGTTTATGTGTTTACCTATCAAATTAGTGACTCTCCTATACAGTTTATCTTTTTCACCAAGAATAGCAGTAGGGTGAGGACAGTTTCTTTTGCATAGTATTCTCCTTTCCTGGAAATCTGTGAGAGAACCACTAGCAGCTACTAAAAATCTTTTCTGTGATCCAGATGTTTCCATTCCACTTTTTCTTTTCAGATTTTCAAAAATATACAAAGAATTCTTTCATATTCAGGATAATAACTCAAATGAGAAAGCAATTTAAATTATAAACCTATTTTCAAGAAGTGATAATAATTGTATCATATCATAGAAAAACCTAAAGTGGTTTTGATGTAGTTTTAACTCTTTAACTATATTTAATTATAGTCCTCAATGTAATATCATTACAAACTGCCATATGTGGGGCACCTTTGAATACATTCTCTCTGACACTCGGAGGCCAATTCTCCCTTGAATGCAAAAGACACAGAGTACAGCTGCAGTGTTACTGCTGGTGTGTGGACACTATAGATGCTCAATTGTTGCTAAGTTGAATTGCATCAATAAATGTCCACTTCAAAAAAAGATATAGGCAGTAAGACTTTAAGGCATATTACACACTATTTTTAGAAATATGAGTTGCTTGTTGCAATTCAGAAGAGGATTCCCAATACTTTAGAAATAAATGAGACCTCAACATGTACGGTTGAAAGTTTGCTGTTATGATCAATAGGACCCCCAAAGAGAGAACAAATGTGATCTATGTAGATGGAAAATCAAGTAAAGACTGAAAAAAATCAGCCCTAGATTCTGTACTTTAACCCAGATGTACCAGTTATCTGAATGTTAAAAATATTTGGGGAAATAATGAGGCTTTCCCATTCATGTGAATATGTATAGCATTTGTTCAGATCCTAGTTCTCCCAGCTTTATGACATACTCTCTAACCTATATTCTAAATCTGGTAGATATGTATAGTAATTATAAAATCATAAAATGATGTTCAAACAGAAAAAATAATTTGAAGAGAAATAAAAGTGCTTTAAATTTTGTTATAACTGTTAATGATGAATTCAGTATAAGTAAAGATTATTTTTTCCAGTCAGTCGTAGGAGTTCATGAAAACTATAGGTATGATCAAGGCTTATTTTAATGCTTTGAAATGTCAAATGAGTAATTTTATTCTCTTTTATTTTTAAACTATTTGCAGATACAACACAAAATTATATAATGTTACATTTATTTTAACCTACACTTCTTCCTTCATAAAGTTACTTGTCTAAACATTTCACTAACATTGTGCAATTTTAAACTGAGAAAAAGAACAAAGTTACAAGTGTGACAATTTATCAGGAATAGATTAAGTGACAGCTGTAACTAGCATCAGAATTAGTAGATTATTTTAATAGTTCCAGGAAGAGTATAATTTACAAAAGTACATTTGAATGATGTTAGGAAGATAGCAGGAGGAATTATTTGCTTAATACAGGATGATTCCTTTAAATTAAACTTTGGCAATATTCTCTACATTTGAATTCTTTTAAGTATAGAGATGTGTCTCTTGATTCAACAATTCAATATTTAGTCCATTGACTTGAGGGAAAAGTGAATGTTTCCCAAAGGTTTTGCTCAAGTCATGGAATCTTATTGCAAATTTATGATTTTTTAAAATTATTGTGTCATAAATAGATGGTCCTTTCATAATTCTAAAAAAAATACATATGCTTCCAAATACTTTAATAAATTAAATTGGTAGCATTTCATGTTTTTTACAATCTAATTTCTAAGAATTATTTAATCAATCAAAACTTTATTATGTCCACTTTATTAAATCCCTAAGATCTAGAAATCTTTCATTGTCTTCAAAAGTTGCCTAAAACACTGCTGTCCAAAAAATATTGACCATTTTAGAGGTATTAATCCAAAGTTTCCTCAAGTCTAATATCTTATCAGTCAACACTTAACTCTACTACCAACAGCAAACAACCCATTTGACTTTAATGTAAATATATATATGTGATCCATGCATTCCATGAGGCATCATTCATTATTTCTTTCAGTTAGTAAGTGGTTCTTTATATCTATCCATTTGGATGTTATTTCTTTAGATTAAAAGAGAAAAAAAGCTTCCAAAAGAACTATTTATTTACGGTACAGTGATGTGGATATTTAGACACATATTCGATGAGGATGATGACAAAAATGTTATTTATAAATGTTCCTGAATAAAAGTGAACTTCAATTTGGGGACTGAATAATAGTACTAATTCATCATTCAGCTCCAGATTTTGTAATTTTAAAATTTCTCATTCTAAATAATCCTCCTTTGGGAAAAACAATCTGGTAACTACTTATTATCCTGGTGGATCTTTATACATTTTGTGTATTGCAGACTGAACCTGGCAATCAATTTTTCAACACCTATTTAAGAATCAAGACTTTACAAGAACCATAAAGAAACTGTATGATATCCTTACCCTCATAATGATTGCATTCTCCTTGAAAACAAAATAATATAGAAGGTAGTCTCTTTTAAATAATGGAGATTTGATATTATCTTTTAAATTAAAATTATACATTCTGTATTATATTTACTAGAACAAAAGTAATATTTTTTCTCTACTAACTGATATAAACATGTTTCCTCAATAAAATCAAGGAGAAAGAAAGGTAAATGACTTATAAATACATAGATTGAAAAATAGTTAAGTAGATAGATGACAAAAATGCAACAAATATGAAGATTTAAAATTTATTGCATTATTGATCTTAGTTAAATGGAAGAATGAATATCTTTAGTATATTAATATCCATACACATGATATACTTATTTCAGTGTCCAGTTTGCTTCATGTTTTTGATAAAGTGAAAGAAGTCTTTCAATATCTGTTAAAAAAAAAAATAGGGATTTGACATCAGCCAGCCAAATCCTTTCTAATTCTGAACTGCAATTGGAGAGTCAGAATCTACCAAAGTGGTTTATTAGAGAATTCAATAAATAACCATGTAAAAATAAATTAATGAAAAGAAAATTAAACATTTATTTATAGACAAAGGCACAGAGAGAATTTTATTTATAACTAAAAAAGTTCTTAAAAATAACTGGAAATACTTATTAACATAAATACATATTAATATATTTACTATTTAATCTACAGCTCTATAAATTCAAACACCCTGTACACTATAGCAATTATCAAGAGAAATTAACATTTAGCATCATCATAGCTTCACCTGGAAAGTTCTTATTTTACTCATGTCTAAGCAGTGCCTTTTTTAATAGAACAAACTCAGAAAACAATTAGTCAAGTTCATTAAGGACATGCAATCCAAGTACAACAAGGATTGGAAAGCAATGACAGCTCTTTAATGGCAGCGTATCTCCTTGAAGTGAATCATTTCTTGAATTTCCTCTGTTGGAACTTGTACAGTGGCAAGCATGCAGTTGATTGTTCCTAGGATTTGCATGAATGTGTATGTGCTTGCGAGTGGCTACTATGTGTGAAGTCTGAGGGGACCGCTCCACCTCCACGTTAATGAGAAACCAAGGAATTCCTCTAGCAGCATCTGGCATAAGTGTGAATCACATAATTTAAAGCTGCCTTACATGCTTGGTTTCAAATTTTAGGTCTTCTTTCTTTAAAAACACTTTAATCACTACAATATTAGAAAGGGAAAAGTGTTTTCCCTTGTGTTTCAAGTAGCAATTATGGATTGGGAATACTACCACTTCATGTATTCTGATGGTACAGAATGAACATCACAGGCTCATATTGCTGCTTTCAGAAAAACTTGAAAAGGCAGACATCCCACTGCCAGGTGCATCCCTATCTGACAGTAAATCTCTCATGAGCACAGGTCTGCAATCTGTAGGCAAAAAGACCCGTCAACCCAATTCGCTCAAATGCCAAACCCTTTGAAAATGAAAGTCCACCTTGTCTTTTTTGCATCGCTCTTTGTAAACATTATAATGTAGACGCTTCCACAAAACTTCCTTTGAGAATCTGCTGCCTATAATTTTTATGATTTAAAATATGAAATTTGAAATCAAATTTATTTTATTTGAATTAAATAAAAATAATTAATAGCATATTTTAATAATATCACTAAGTTAAACTCACATCAGCCTCCATTAATCTGTAATTTTCTAAAATCAAATTTCAGGTGTAAGTGAACAATTCTACAACATTGAAGATGTACATTTTCAAAGAAAAGTAGGTGTACACAAATTTAAAAATAATTTAAATTTCCTTCCTTTTTGTGCCCCCAACTATTAACAGAAATGACCTTCAAGTTTTTCCTGCTTTTGATTAAGATATTATAGAAATGCCAAGCATAAGTCAATTAAAAAGAACAATAATCTGGATATTTCAAATTTCTGAAAGCTACTGTCCACTTTATGTCAAATTGATGTGCAAACTGAAAAACTATGAAGTGCCTAAACACTAGGAACTCATTTAAAGGATTATATTATTTTGCCAGAATTATATTAAGGGCATACAGATCTAAAGAAGTCTGCAAATAAAATGTCTAATCTCAGCAAAAATAACCAAGGTTTAGCATTATAAACATTATTTAGCAGTAATGTGATTTACATAGATAACTTTATATATTTATAGATAATACAATGAATTACAGTATAAAATTATATTTTCTAATTAAAGTTTCCAAATGTTTTAAATGAAGAATAACTTGATCAAAGATGATTACACTAAAATCTACTTGCAAGTGTTATTCGCTTAACCATCCTTAGTATAGCAAGGAAGACACTGGTGTATATTGAAAAGAAGGTAATAACAGAAACATGAATCCCTGAAAATAATTAGATGCTGAAAGGCAGTACTGTCTCAGCTGTCAACAGCCCAAAAATCAGAATCACTGGTTCAGTCATCATAACATGACATGCAAAGTCCTCTTCAAGAATCCAGAACTAGCACTATCATGGACCTAGCACTAATAGATATCACCAAGTCATTAATTTTCCCAGAATAGTCTCAATATGTGGAAAACTTAAATAATTAAGAATTTTTCAAAACCTGCAATTATCACTCTAAGTAATGCTAAGGTACATATAGGGATTTTATTGAAATGTTTAATTTTCCCCCAAACAGACCTATCAAACAGTTCTGAATCTGAAACTACAAAGTCCTGCAATGTGTCCACCTCTATTTGAAAATAAGAGATTAATCCCTAAAAATTAGCCATTGCATTATAGATCCAAAAGAGCAACAAACGGAAAAGGTCAAATATTGTGACACTCATGATAAATCTAGGTATGTTGAGATATTCTAAATAGAAAAGAATCAGTTCATCTGTTCAGTTAGACCCCACACCTTTATCATAAACTAGAACCCAGAACACCAGGACTTATGTTTTCTTTTTAAAACAAAGAGCATATTATCTAGTAGTCTTTTTTAAAAACTGCTTTTCCTATTTTCCCTTTTTCATTTACATGCAACAGAAAAAGCACCAAAAAGCAATTTTAACTTAAACCTCAGCAGCTAAAAGTAAGTGTAAGTCATAATCCCCTTTTTTGCTCTGGGTTCACTTTTCCCAATAGATTTTTTTATTTGCTTTGGGTTTTGCTTTGTTAAAGTAATCAAACTAAGCAGATAAAAGACAAGAGAAGATGCCCTTAGGTAAATATTTCCCCAGAAATAAATAATATAAATTAGTCAAAGATACTTAGTACTTTTTTGCTCAAGAAAAACATGTCTAAATAAAAAATCTAAAGTATTTATTTGACCCTATTTCTGATGTTATTTCCTTTCAAGTGTATGCAATTCTAATTAATATATGGATGATAAATATATATAAATTACAAGTAGCAGATACAAAGTTACCTATTTTAAATTGTTTAAGGGATATATTTAAAACATTACCATATGCCTATATGGAGGTATAAAAATGTACCCCAAAAGTTATATAATTATATAAACAACTAATAAAATTTGAGAAAAAATAAATATTATGCATTTGGAATGGCCAAAATTTAAGAAAACCAAGTTTCAAGAAGGAAATAAACTTTTCTTCCTCAAAGCAAAACACATATAAGCTAAACAATAGTTCTAAAAGATTCTTAAAGGCAATTTTTTTATAAGTGTTTTACTTTATTAAAAGAGTTAGAACCTAGAGGAAAAAATTTCCTTTGCACTAATAAATGATTTCTGCTCCTTTAATCGTACTTTTTAAAAAAAAATAATTTAATTTGGACTCAATCTTTCCTTATTAAAAAAAAAAAACATTATTCCTAAGCAATTATCTGCATTTTATTTGGGTAGATTTTTTTCTTGAAAATATTTCAAAAATACATTCATGTATAATATTCTTATAAGGTCTTGTGATTTTGAAATGTGGCATATTATTCAGCTTTGGGTCTTTGATGTGTGTTTTCCACTCAGTCCATGCTCCAACAATTCTGTCATACAGAGAACTGAAAATTAAGTTATTCTCACCAGCAATACTCCCCCACAAAGAATCTATCAAACCATAGATATAAACCTCAGAACAATTCCTGCCAGGTTTCTCATGCAAATGCTGCAGAAAAACTTACAAGAACACTTTAAGATATTGAGAACCCTTCAATACAACCCAGTATAATAACTTTTACTTGCTAATTTCTATGGGTCAGTTGCAAAGGAATAGACCTGTCAATCAGTTTCAGATGTAGCAGAATTTGTCTGTCTACAAACAGGGATACTTTGTCGTTGCCATAGAGACTAATCCTCCACTTTCCTTCTGTTGACACAGCTAGTCACAGCCTAAACTACCTGATCACACTTTTAATAGGCAGCTGACTGGAGTACCATAAAATGCTCAAATCAAGCTTGTAACACTTGAAGTACACACTGGGTTTTTTTTAAATATTATAATTTAAATTTTGTCATATATCTAGGCCTGTTTATTTTCTTACCTGACCAGGATATTGGGAAATAATTAACTTTTGTTTTGCTAAGTCAAATTAAACACTAAATTCCAACAAAACATGCAGGAAACTATTATGAATAAAATATATTGCATAGGGATTAGTTTCTGATTTATCCTCACAGTTTACTGTTATTCCATATTGTCTTTCAGATATATATCCATGTCATTGGACTATCCAACAAGCTTAGGCATTAAAATGAAGAACTTGAGTCTCTGAAATTACTATCTGGAATATGTTTACTTATAAAAATAATTCAAAATTGACTAATGTATCAATCTTATTCAATTTTTCATAAAAGTTAGGATACCTTTCTTTATGACTGATTATAATCTTTACTCAGTTTTATTAATATCAAAATACTTAACATTTTACATGAATAGTAAATTCATTTTCTATGAATAAAATTCCTATTATCAGATAGTGCAAATAGTTAATCCTTACCTTCTGGCCAAGTATAGTTTGATTCCTAAATTACTAAAACATTTATCTAAATCTCTGTAAAATCTTCTCCAGCAATTTTAACATGTTGCTTTTAACATTGTTTCCTATGAAGTATTAATTTCTTTTAAACTTGACACACCATAAAGTTCCACTTAAGATTTCCAGAGGTTATTTTACTATAACAGCATGCCCTTTCAACATATTTGATAAAAAGTTTGTAGTGACTCCTTCAATTAAGAAGGAAAAATGATGTGTATCATTAATTATGTCAGTAGAAATCATAAATCATCACTGAGTACCACAATTAGTTATTTTTAAATCATGTGAAGAAAAATGACAGACACAAAATAAATCCATGGACTCTTCAGCTAAGAGGGATTAGGAGGAAAAATATGAAGAAGAAAGTATTCCAAAAATTAAAAGCAATTCCTAGTCACTTTTTTTATAGATCAGTGTGAAAAATGATAGAATACTTAAAACATAAACATTTTACATTTTTGTTAGTCCAGTAACATCTCAGTTTCAAGAGCTGATTATTTATCCATTATATTAATTCACACAACATAAAAATTCTCAGTTCATGCAATTTCTTTTTAAAACAAGAGTGAGAAATGGCTAAGAATTCAGTTATATGAATAAGCACTTTTATTAGCATTGTCCTTTGACTATTTAATTCAAAAAAGCATTTTCTCTAATATACATATGCAACTTGTTGAAATTCATTCAACTGTTAACAGAAATAAATATAGCATTGCATGGCTAATTTTTGGAATTATTGGCTTAACTAAATAGTTAACCAGTATTTTACATTACAAACTCCTTGTGGATTCCTAGGCAAATCTCTTTGAACTTCTGATTTTTGCATGTGTCAAACATCTCTCCCACATCATAATAAATTGCTTATCCTATAATCCTATATTTGCTTACATTCACATAAAAACACAATGAATATACTCAATAGCTATTTTTTAATTTCATTAATAAATTTAGATACTTCAATTAATTGATATTTAACTTTAATTCGGATTAAATGTATTTAAAGGTAATTCTTAATACTTTCCCATTCATTCTCATACTCCCTCTTAATCAATCTCTTTCATGCACACTCTCTCTCTCTCTCTCTCTCTCTCTCTCTCACACACACAATCATTCTATCCCTGAGACTTTCATAGTCTTGATTTTTATAACACAGTAATATCTGACTCCTAAATATGTAGCTACAACATCAAATTATGATCAATTTCCCCCTTCCTCCCAGGCAAAACAATCTGGGTGCTCCACTAGAACTCCAAAAACATCACATGTCCAGAAAATGTCTGAGTATGTTTGCAAGCTTAGTTCTCTTCTTGTATCCTTAGTTGTGAGTGGTACTAATATCATAGTAATCAACTCAAAACTTTTGACTTACTAGAGACCAACCTTTATGCTTTTTTTTAAATTGAAGTAACATTGCATTATAACATTATATAAGATTCAGTTGTGCACCATTAAGAGTCAACATGTGTATATTAATTCACCACCAAAAGCCCAGTTCTGTTCATCACCATGCCATTGTCCCCTTGCACCAATTTACCTACCTCATTTTTCCCTTCCCTTCTGTTAACCAGTAGTCTCATAGCCCAAAATTTTATTTTATTTAGTTCACCTGTTTATTTTCTCTACTTACCACATATGAGTAAAACATTATAGTGTTTGTCTTTTTCTGACTTATTTCACTAAATAAAATTTCTTTAAGGCCCATCTACATTGTGAAAAAGGGCAGGATTTCATTTTTTTTTACAGTTGAATAGTATTCCTTTCTGTATATATATCACACTTTCTTTATTATTCATCTATCTATGGGTACTTAGGTTGTTTTCAGCTCTTAGCAACTGTAAATGATGCAATAAACCTGGAGCTGCATATATTTTTGAATTAGTATTTTTGTCTTTTTCTAAGGAGTCTCTATTTTGTTTTCCATAATGGCTGCACCAATTTATAACCCCACAACATTTGTAAAGGCTCTCCTCGCCACATCCACTCCAAACTTGTTTCTTGTCTTTTAGATAATAGACATTCTTACAAGTGTGAAGTGATAACACATTATTTTGACTTGCATTTCCCCAATAATAAGAGATGGTGGACATATTTTCTTTAACCTATTAGTCATGTCTTCTCTGTAATAATGGCTATTAAGATTCTTTGCCCAATTTTCACCTGTTTGTTTTTTTTTGTTGTTGTTGTTTATTTTTATAGTTTCAGGAGTCCTTTGTATATTTTGGACATTAAACCCATATCAGATGTATTATGTGTAAATATCTTCTCCCATTCAGCAGGATGTCTATTCATTTTGATGCAAGTTTATTTCACTGGGCAAGAGCTTTTTAGTTTAATGCAGTCCCATTTTTGCTTTTGCAGGTCTATTTTTGCTTTTGCTTTCTTTGCTGTTAAGTTCCCAAACATCTGTAAAGCTAATGTCAATGAGCTTATCACCTGTGATTTCTTCTATTTATTTTATGGCTTCAGGTCTTTCATACTAGTCTTTATCCATTTCAAGCTAATTTTTGTGTATATTAGATATTGATCTAGTTTTATTCTTTTGTATATGACTGTACAGTTTCCCTAATACTATTTATTGAAGAGAGTTTCCTTGCTCCATTATATGCTATTAATTCCTTTGTCATAAATTAATTGTCCACATATGTATTTGTTATTTCTGTGTTTTCTATACTGTTCCATTGATCTGTGTGTTTATTTTCATCCCAATGCCAAGCAGTTTTAATTACTATCACTTTGTAATATAATTTGCAGTGAACACAACACTTTCAGAGGAATGTTTTTGTTATTTGAATTATTTGGAAGCTTCAAATAAATATAATGCTGTTTTTAGTTCTACTTCTGTGAAGAATGATGTTGCGAGTTTTTATGAACTTCATTATGTACATTGCCTTAAGATCACAGTCATTTTAGTTATGCTAATTCTTCTAATCAATGAGCATGGAACACCATTCTATCTTGTTGTGCCTTCTCTTTCTTTCATTAATAGCTTACAGTTTTCAGTATACAGTTCTTTTACTTCTTGGGTTAAATTTATTTCAAGACACTCAGTTGTTTTTGATGTGATTATAATTGTAATTTTCTTGATTTTTGCTTTCTGCTAGCTCATTATTTATGTCTACAAATGCAACATATTTGTATATTAATTTTGTGGCCTGCCTCATTACTGTATACATTTATTATTTCTAATAGCTTTTTACAAGATTCATTTGGAATAACTGTGTCTGTTATCATATTTTCTGGAAATAGTAATAGTTTCACATTTTCTTTTCCAGTCTGAGAACTTTTATATACTTCTCTTGTCTTATTTCTCTTGCTAGGCTTTCCAACATAATACTCAATAGTAGTGGTCAAAGTATCTTTGTCTTGTTCCTGACCTTACAGGAAAAGTTTCCAGGCTTTTTTGTCACTGAATATGATGTTGCCTATAAATTTTTTGTAAATGGTCTTTTTTATGTTGATTTACTTTCTTGTAAACCCATTTCTTTTGGATTTTATCATAAAAAGATGTTGAATATCAATCATCAAATGCCTTTATTGCATCTGTTGAGATGATCACATGATATTGAGATATATGTGATCTCACAATATGATCACAAGATGATTGATTATAACCTTCATAATTTTGACTTGTTTTGTGTCCCAACATATGTTATCTATCACTGAGAATGTTCTCTGAACACTTGAAAACAATGTGTATGTTGAGGGTGGATCAGAATGTTCTAAAGATAGCTATTAGGTTAATTTCATACAATTTATCACTTAAGGACACTGCTTCCTTGGTGAATTTCTGCTCAATGACCTGTCCATTGCTATAAGTAGGGTGCTAAAATCCCCTACCATTTTTGCATCGTTGTCAATGTCTCCTTTTAGGTCTGTTAATATTTGTTTTATATATTTTGGTGCTGCTATGTTGGGTACAATGATAATTGTCTTACCTTCCTGTTATATTAATCATTTTAATAGCATATACTGTCCATCTTGTCTCTTGCTATCTTTTTTGACCAGAAATTTGTTTTATCTGTGTGCAAGTCCAGTCATCCATGCCTTTTTAAATTTTCCATTGACTTGGAGTACCAGTTTCCATCTTTTCTCCTTGAATCTATGTTTGTCTTTACAGTTTAAGCAACATATATTGGGTATTGCTTTTTAATCCATTTACCAACTCTGTGCTTTTGGTGAGTTCAGCCCATTTATTTTAAATGCAATGATTGATATGTGAGGGCTTACTACTGTCATTTTATTATTAGGTATCTGATTCTACCTATTCTTTGTTCATTTTGTGTGTGTATGAGTGGTCTTTCTTTCTTTAGATTTAGACGGGAGAATTTCTTTCATTATTTTATTTAAGGGAAGTCTATTTCTTGCAAACCTCTTTAACTTTTGTTTGTATGGGAAGTCCTACATTTCTCCTTCATAACCAAAAGAGAGTCTTATAGATACTGATAAAGAAGGAGAGGAGGCTAAGATGACCTATGCAGCAATAGACAAGCATGAATTCATATTTATTTCAATATAAGTACAGCTATCTAGTTAGTTAGTTAGTTCACACACAAAGATTTCTTGATCTGTAATCTAAAAGAGCCTAGAAATGAGAACTCCTCATTAACAAGGAGCACACCTGGTGCCTAGATATTAGTCTCTAATACCACCTTTCAATAAAAATGAACCATGGTTCCATGGAGAAATGGCTATTTCTAGGACTAGAACAAGACATAAACAAGATAAGCCAGGAGCTCTAATGGCCAAGTTGGAACAAATTGAGCTCTTTTGTAAATAAATTTGTATTGAAATTATAATATCTAAAATAAATCTTAGTATCAAAAGATAGAAAAATCTCCAATACAAATTACAGACAATTTATACAGATACTGAACCTTCGAAAAGGTGGAGCATAACTTCCCACTCTACATGTATGGGCTGTGCTTAGTAACTTCCTTCTAAAGAGCTCAGAAAAAGAGGAAAAATAGTAACTTTACAGTGGAGAAATTAATAAATATCTTCTCAGACAGATGATGGAGGTTAACATCAACAATAACTCATGCAAACTGTTTCTTGATGTAATTTGATGTGATTGAAAGTAGTACTTCTGTGATCTGCCTTCTCAAAATTCATAACACTAATCTAATTATGAGAAAAAGATCAGAAAATTCTCAAATGAGGACCATGCTACAAAATGTTTAACCAGCAACTTTCAAAGCTCTGAAAGTCATTAAAAATGAGGAAAGCCTGCGAAACCTGTCAAGGTCAAGGAAAGTCTAAGTATAATATGGTGACCTGGATGGAATCATGGAACAGAAAAAGGAAATTGAATGAAGTGTGCACCTTAGTTAACAATAATATATCAATATTGATTCATTGATTGTCACAAATGTACCCAGCTAATGTAAGAACTTAATAACAGGAAAAGCTGTGTACTGGGTATACAGGAATTCTCTGTATATGCTATTTCCCAATAAATCTAAAACTACTCTAATATTTTTTAAAAATATTAGCTAAAACTACATCCTAAAATTGGTTAAGCACATTCTCTTAAGAGTGTTCTGCTAAACATGCGAGAGAGAGGCCTTGCCACAGCATCTCGTTTCAATTGGAGTCAAGGTTCTTATTGCTAAGCAAAGGAAGAAAAACAAGGTGAAAGTATAGAAACTAGTCCCTGAGAGTCAAAATTATCAGATTTAAAGGTACAGCTAGGCAAGATTTTTAGTTTTGTTTCCTTGCAGGTAGAAACAAACTGAATTTCTAGTAAGGTTTGTAGGGAACTGAATTATTAAACAAGCTGGCAGAGAACTGTTTGTAACTACGCATTCTGCAAAAGAATCCCCAGGCTTCCAGATCTGCACCATAAGAAGCTGGTACATAATTACCAAGGAGGCTCACTCTCCAAAGTCCAGTTGAAGTGTGACCATCATGACGCTGGGCATGGAAGCTCTTCACAGAGAAAAAGAAGAACTGAGAATTGCTAGGACAGAAAAATCTCATTACTCCTTCCAAAGAGACTCAATCATTGCTAAAAGCCATATGTGTGACTGCCAAGTGTTTTCTTCTCCCCTTTTCAGATGGGGCTTTTTCATTGTAATAATTGTGAACTCAATAAACCAATGTGTTAGTTCACAATTATTAGGTTCTATTTCAGAAGTATCTTTGACCTCTGATAGTTACCAGAAAGTGAAAGCTAAATGTTCACCTCAACCTGGTAGACTGAAACCAAATACTGCCACACATGCATATTATGTACATTATGTTTCAAAACATACAATAGACTACACACTCACTCAAGTTAAAAAAAAATGCCTTAATAGTATTAGCTTTTTATTTTTACACCCTACACCAAACTTCCCCTACTCCATTTACCTGCCTTCCCTATCCCTGATCCTTGCCTCCAACATTCCCTCTGGTAACTATTATGTTCTTTTTGCTGAGTTCAAGATTTATTCCTCCTATACTTTGCATATGATTTTTGGGGGGTATATATTCCACAAATGAGTGAAACATTCAATGTCTGTCTTTTACTTTTTGACTTATTTCACTAATTTGATTTATTATATACATTATTACATAACCTTTTCTATAAGTGCAATGGAATTTCATTTTTCATGTCTTTTAGGTATTATGACTACACTATGCCTGGAAGGATTATTGGAGACAAATACTCCAGCAGCAGGATTCAGCTTTACTTAGATTAAGCCAAGGAGCACCTCTAAACACAGTACTATACAGAATCCAAGGCCTGCAGTGCCTGGAGTCCAAAAGGAATTGGAAACAAATAGAAAGGAAAGGCAACCAAAGGCACTAGATTCTTAGACCCTATTCATGCAAGGGCAGAGGTTAAAGTATAACCTCTTTAGACAGTTCACATATCTTAAACATCACTTATTTCACGAATGAGTAATCATTTCTAAAGTCATTTATCTTAATTAATAAGTCCTTTGTTGGTGGTGAGATAAAGAAAATTGAAGAGCTTATCATAGCCACGGTATGGGGGTGAGTTCTAGTGGATACAATCCAAACTATTGTGTTTCAAATATTAACCAATTACTCATAGAAAATATAACAAAAATGACACACACATATAGCACCAAAATTTAAATAAAACATTTTCAATTAAATCACAGATCTGATTTTTCCTCACCATTGTATATTGGGCATGTAAACAGACAAGTTATGGTTTTATGTAACAGTTATGGGAAATCACATCGAGACCAATGAAGAGAATTTTTCACCACTGAGAAATTCTAGACTTTGAGTTAAATTCAGTAATAAGATGAAATTTAGGGGTTGTCTCTTTTGGAGAAAAGGGGAGTTCTTTATTCTTCCAGGATTATTCAGTTCTGTAGTAGGAAAATAAAACTACCACTTAGAATAAGTAAGTATCTCAATATTCTGCAGCCAGGAAGTTGAATGACAAGGATATACTTTTCTTAAAAGACTGAACCAATTGCAGTTCTCTAGGCCTCAGTAATAAGACAGTGGAGTCCAAGCATGTGCACACACACACAATATAGTTTAACAATAAAACTGGACTGATAACAAAATGCTTTAACACTAATGTCAATTCAATAGTTACATAATGCCAACTAAACAATAAATCACCTATATTACCTCATAAAATATTTTATAGGACAAGTTACTTTTATAAAAAGATTATATGATTTTTTATAAATCACTTCACCTCTTTCCAGTCATTACTCAAATGAGAAAACCTCATTTAGGCCCTGCTTGGTCACCAAATCTGAAACTGAGCACCCCTAACATTCCCTCTGCCTACATAGTTTACTTATCATTACTGTTTATTGTCATATTAATTCCTTAAAAGCAGGATTTTTTATCTATTTGGTTCACTGCTGCGTTCCCAGGGCCAAATCAGTTCCTCACAGAAAGCAGTAAATGCTCATTTGTTGAATTAGTTAATTGTGCATGTATGTGTAAAAAAAAAAAAAAAAAGGCAGATTATCACTACAATATGATGTTTATTGCAATTGGTGATAAAATTTAAAAATAAGAATTTTTTTATTAAAAAGTGTTAATACCATAAAAATTTATCTAAAGGGCAAATGGTGATAGAAAAAAAAAATTAAACAATGGGGCCTCCCCAGTGGCACAGCGGTTGAGCGCTAGGTTGCGAAGCTGCCCACAACCTCTGCAGCGCCGGTTCGATCCCTGGCTGCTCCCCGGCCAGCAGAGGAGGGTCCCACATGGCGTGCAGACATCTCCTGCCGCCCGCTGCTCCCCTCAGCAGTGTACTTTGGTCCTTCTGCCTGCTCTGCTCCCCGCTCTGGCTGGGTGAATTCTCTCACCCTCCCACACTTCTGACAGTACCCAGTGCTTCTATAAATAAATAAATAAATCTTTTTTTAAAAAAAAAAAGATATAAACTGAAAACAGAGTGACAGAGATAGGACATTTTTAATAAACAAGAAAAATTAGGATTATGACCAAAGGCCTTCATAAGCAAACATGTTACAAACTGTGAAATGGAAAACTCAACCTTTTTCCAGTAATGTTTCTACTACTATTGACAGAAATTTTAAAAAACAAATTATATTTAGAAAAATATTAATCTTTATCAAAATTGAAGAGAATGCAGTATAATGTAAAGAAGATTTGAATTATTGTGGAATTATATCCTGGGTTTCTCACTTGATAGTTTAGTGTTCTTGGGAAAGTTACTTAACATCCTTGAGGTGAGCATCAGTTTATTCCTGTGCAATTAAACTGAAGAGTTTGGGTATAGTGTTTTCCTCTCCAGGTTATTGTAAAAACTAATGGTGTGAACTTAATCAAGTATTGACATATATTATACATTATTTTCTTAACAAACTGTAGCTATAGTTATCCAGTCTGGAGTAAAGTCACAAGTCCTCATACAGATGCATTTCCTTTGCTGTACTGACAACATATGTTAACTAGGTAAAGTTTATTACATGAATAATTATTTATGAAACCTTGATTTAAAATAACTGTGAATCAGGATGTTTCATTAATAGCCAGTAATACATTGCCTAGGGAAGAAAAAAATTGTGCTAAAGACCAAAGGATATAAATGAAAACAGATTCCTGTACAATCATACAATCATAAATTGTACAGAAAATAAAATGTTGATATCAGTAAAATATATACAGACACTTGTAAAATGAATCAAAGAATAATGACTAGAGTGGGGTATTAACATAAGTTCATTTCTTTGGAGATAGACCCTTAAAGATAAATGCTGTAAGTAATCCGATCCTTCATATGTAATCTAAGGTTCTACATCAAATTTCTTATGCATATTTACTCATTCTGATTTTTGAAGGGTGCATGATGTGTTTTATGTTATAATTTCATCCTATTTAATCCCCAACTAAATCCATTTTCATAGGTAGAACCCCAAGGGACAATTATGACATATAATTTATTATATCACACTTGATTATAATTGCTTTGCATCTCTCCAACTAAGCAGTAACTCCATGAGAGGAAGGAAGAGTGAGCTGATCAGAATGTGTGGCTCCCATTCTCTGAAACTGAATGTATGTACCTTCAGCATCTTTGAAGAGGCCATGTAACATAAGTGGGAGTTATAGAACATTACACCTGCTAAGCTGGGGTCACAAAAAAAATTTTTTGCTTAGATTTAAAAATTTTTAAATACAGTTTCCTGTATTCTCAATATTAAAAAGCATTAAACTATTTACACTATTCTCAATGTTAAAAAGCATTAAACCTTTATAATAAGGAAGTCCTTTTTTTTTTCAGCCTTTTCCTACATAGCAAAATTGACTAATTAGAAATCTTCTCTCTAGCTCCAAATATTTTATATTCCTTCTTGCAGATGTAAAATGTTTCTTCTGCCAGTTATCAGTTGCAAAAACAAAACAGATTCTGAGATCAAAAGTTATTGATCATAGTTCCAAAGTCAATGTCACATATTCTGTGTACCAAAGAGCACCAGTTTATCTGTTAGCATATACGCCAGGCCACACAACCAAACCAGCCTTATGATCAAAACTGATGATTACATCAATAATAATTCACAAAATATTTCTTACTACTGATGAACAATCAACTCTCTTTGGAAAAATACTAATGCCTTAAGGAAAATATCTTATTTATTTAAAAACAATAGTATATAATAATAGATCCCATTAGAATCACATACTTTTTAACTTTTACTTTTTATTGCTAGTAAGATATTATTTATTCAGTGAATTTATTTTAAATGGGTTGGGAAGGCTTGGGAGCTGGTATACACCCTGCCAAGTGGCTGCCACAGCAAACACCTCCATAGCACTTCAATTGAGGAGGAAGTGAATGTGCTTCTGGCCATGGGCTTTGCCCAGATCCTCAATGGACTCCCAAGCAAGCAGAAAAGATAGATAAAGATGGAATCTTAAATAATACCCAAGATTTAATGAATGAAAGGTAATAGTACAAAAGTTAACCAGGATATGAGTACTACCTATACATTTTCAGAGCAGCAGGGTAAGGGAGTTTGAAGTGGGAAATCAGGACAGCCTCATCCTTGTGATAGCAACTCTAGCGATTAAAATAGTGGAACCAGATGTTGCAATATTCCTTGTAAACTGCATAAACATTCAAGTATTTGCTCACACATTGCTAAAGGAGTTATCAACAACACAAAAATGAGTCTACATGGTGCTAGTAGTGGGGGACACAAAATGAGTGAAGTGATGGGTGAAGGTCAAATGATAGATCACAAGATTGCAATTAAGAGTATCTATCACAGATGGGAGAATATAAACAAATTATTTACAGCACAAAAAAGCATAAAAAGATTTTTCAAGTACACTGAAAATAAGATATGGGCAAATCAGTTTACAGTCATAAGATTGTATTGGCAAAAAATGGGGAGAAAAGTTGAATAGACACCTCTTGAATGAAGACATACAGATGGCCAGCGGGCACATAAAAAATGCTCATCATCACTTTTCAACAAGGAACTGCAAATCAAAACCACAATAAGATAGTATCACATACCTATGAGAATGGCCCATATCAAAAAGACCACAAACAAAAGGCATAGGTAAAAATGTAGAGGAAAAGAATCCTAATACACGGTTGGTGGGAATGTAGACTAGTCTAGCCTTAATGGAAAACAACAGAGATTTATTAAAACAGTAAAAGTAAAATTATCATATGATGCAGCAATCCATCTCCTATGTACATGAGGAATACAAAAACACTAATTTGAAGGCATGTATTTACTCCTATGTTCATTGAAGAATTGTTTATAAAACCAAGCTATACGAAAACAACCTAAGTGTCCAATTACAGATGACTGGATAAAGGTACAACATATATACACAATAGAATACTACTCAGCCTTTGGAGAAAAAAAAAAAAAGATAAACTCTTACCATTTGTAACAACATGGGTCCAACTGGAGGGGGATTACACTAAGCAAAAAAAAAGTCAAAAAGAGAAAGATAAATACTGAATTATTTCACTTACAGAATATAAAAATCAAAGCAAAGGAACAGACAAAACAAGCCCTAGAAATCTAACTCCAGAACCTGAAGATGAGGGTGGGGTAGGATTGAAGGGCTGAGAGGTCTCACTGCACAATGGTGAAGGATTATGGTGCTTCAGTGAGGGCCATGGTGTGGTAATATATTTGCAGAGATGTAAACCTAAAACATACAGTGATGCAAATCAATATTACCTCAATAAACATAATTTTAAAAATAAAAACATTAGATAGGGAATAGGAGTTTACCGTATCTACAAAAAAAAAAAAAAGAGAGAGGAAAAGGCCTAGGATTGCCCAGAAGTGATTTACAACTATGTCCAACTATCTGTTTTAATGTCTTGGGAGAAGAAGGTAAGAGACATCATGATATGGAAACTCTCTGTATTAAAAAGCAAATTTGGGCCTCCCCGCTGGCGCAGCAGTTGAGCGCTGGACTGCAAAGCTGCCCGCAGCCTCCACAGTGCCAGTTCCATCCCCAGCCCCCGGTGAGGGTCCCACATGGTGCGCAGACCTTTCCTGCCACACTCGCTGCTCCGCTCAGCAGTGTACTTCATCAGTCTGCCTGTTCTGCTCCCCTCTCTGGCTCTAGTGGATTCTCTCACCCTCCCGCGCTTCTGACTGTACCCAGTGCTTGTATAAATAAATAAATCTTTAAAAAATAAAAAGTAAATTTATCACCAAGCTGGCCATGCACCCAGCTCTGAAAGCTCTAGATAGCTCTATCCATTCCCCTTCTGGCAACAAAATCCTCAGCACCGATGCACAGAATGTGATGTTTTGATGCTATTCCTTGAAACCACAGCATGCTACTATTCACAGTGACTGCTGCACACTCCTCATTCAGCACTGCAAGTCCATTCTCTTTGTTGTAAGATGCACATAACAATATTTAGGATATTGCAGTGCAGACTTTTTTAATTGTCAAAGGTTGCTAGATGTTTTTTAAAATGAATACAACTCTTTATCCTATAGTTTGTTATATAAATTTGCTTACCAGTAGGTTTATGAAATTAGTTCGTTGTATGGGGGACTGTAACTTTTCACATGTCTAGATCTTTTCAGAAGTTGTGGAAATTGGCAGCTGGGTTATTTTCAGTCTATATTGTCATCACACTCTGGATAAAATGGAGATTATATAGTTGCACACTACAAATGGTTAAATGGAACTGTTCCAGTCATTTTTATAGTTGTGATGCACAATATAAATTAAATCAGCATTTCTATTCTATTGAAGTATTTCTTCAGTAAAAAGTGTATAGTTTGCCACCCATGAGCAGCAAAAATGATTGTAAAGTCGAGCTTTTTGAATCAAAATTCAATTTGTTGTTTTTAAAGATTTTACTTTTGCTAAGACTTTTAATGACAATGCTGGAACTCATGTTAAAACGAGCTGACAATGGTCAGGATATTTTTAACAGAAAGGAAACTCTCAGTTCCAATCCTGCACATTTAGAATAGGTGTAATGTTTTGAAACTCCCATTTTCCAGTTTGTAGGAAGTTTCAGGGCCCGTTCAAAAATACTGATGGGATAAACAAATATCTAATTTCTGAGAACAGGGTTCAAAGATACTGATAGACCTACCTTCCTCCTCTCATGGAGTCACTGCCTAGTGGAGAAATGGAAAACAATTATAATCAAGTGTGATATAAGCTAAGATGTAGATTGCATATGTGCCATAGGGTTCCCTTCAGTGGATAAAACTAGCTACACAAAGGGAGTAAGAACACCATTTGAGAGTGAGGTTAAGATTTCCTTCTAACACATGGACTGTCCAAACACATCTCAAAGGCTGTCTCTGTCCACTTAATGTTCTTTATAACTTGCTGATAAGCATATTTCTTTGCATTGAATATCTTGTGGCAACTTCTTTGCCAGGAAATGTTTCATATTCCTTATCCTTTCATATTCACGACAATAATATATCCCAGAAGATCTTCTAGAATCAATACTATAAATTAGGAAGGGCATTACCTCCCATTAATTTTAAACAGATAATGCTATTATCTAATTTAATAATATTTGGTAAACTGATTTGAGAATAACCATTCTAAAAATCATAAAAGAAACCTTTTTACCAGACCAGAAAATAAATGAAATCAAACATTTAATATTGTAACTCAAACACCAGAGGAGTCGAAGAACATAAGTTCTTTGTTATGGTCAATAACCAGATTCTTTTTTTGTTTCCAGGAAAGATCTTAAAATGATGTGTTCTCAAATTTTTTATATTCTGCTTTGGGAATCAGATATTATTCCATGCACTATAGGACAAAACATTTTTCCTTAACAAGAACCACATTTGATTATTCCAAACAGACTATTCTGCTACTAAAACAAACAAAAACCTTTGGTTCATTGTATTGTAGTAAAGCCACTGTTTTGATTCTTACATGATCTCTAACATACCTATTGAACTCACATAGGGATAATGGTGAAGAGACACATATGCCTTTATTTACACCAACTAGATCACTTTTATACCCAACCAGACAGTATTTCTTACAATCACCTTTATAGAAAAATCAAAAACAAAAAACAAAAATGTAAAAAATAAAAAGAAACAAGATTTAAAAATTTATTTGCTATTAACTACCCTGTTTTATTATTATTAATTTTAGGACTAGGATAAAATACAAAAAGAAATCATGATAGTAAATCTAAATCTTAACCAGAACTATGTGTTCACTGTTCATTACAGCTGGCAGTGTGTTTGCGCATGTGTGTGTATGTGTGCGTGTGTATTCACATAAAAGATGTTCAGTGTGAAAAATGGAAAAAAATTCATAGTGTTGTTGGCTAGATGGATGTGCTAATAATCTGGGTCAGCACATATGCCCCCATTCAGCAGCTCTGGGTGCACTGAGATGTTTAGGAATGCTATTTTGAAAGGTGGGGCAAGAGGTCTGCCCTTGCATACACAAAAGTACAATCCTAAGCAACTAAATGATAATTACCCATTCCCATTACCATTATTTATAAAGGAATAAGCTATTAGTTGTAGAAAAATTACATACATGCATGGAGTGTACTGGGGAAAATGACTGAGGAGCATAAATTACCAAGTAGTTAGTTTACTCTAGTGTCATGAAATTACAGACCACCCATGCCCACATAAAAGACAACAGTTTTTATTATTGTGCATTTTTTACTATCTTGCTACCTGCACATTGTGGGAAACTTACTTTCATATATCAATTCCACAGATTCTAAATGATTTGGGAGTACGTCAGAAAAGAGAGCAGGGTAATGTTCTATACTAGATCTCATGCTCTTACCTTCCCTGGTGTTCTTATTCTTTTTCTGGCCAGTTTTTCATGGCTTTGTGGTCCTGTTTACGATTCTTTTCTTCACCTATCCAGGCTCTATAGCTCAGGGGTGGAGTGATATGTTTGTAATCCAGAAAATAAAGGACTTTCAAGTATGTGTAGCATAATTGAAAAGTTGCATCAATGAACTAAAACCCTTGCAAAATTCTTGTTTTAAAAAATTAATTCAGAACAAAAAAATCCAGACCAAATAAAAAAATCATTTTAAGCTGTTGAGATGTTCTAAAAAGATTCTCAAAAGGTCAACATTTCCAACACCCTGTGCACATCATTATTCTCTTTTATTTTGCTCTATAGTTGTTGAGGGGACACATTTTTCTTTCCTTCTTTTTAAAGACATTTAAAATCCAGTGTTCCAGTTTCATAGCTAGCATCTTCACACCATTCAAAAGGCAGTCAATCATAACCCCAAACAGGAAGGAGAGGGTTAGTTTTCACTTAAGTAAAGTTTAGTGAAAAGCCAACAGATCATGTGATTATAGCCAGATCAATGATGCATACTTCAGAAAGGTTTTACACAAGCAGCAGTCTTAGATGTAGCTCCAAGGAGCAGGTAGGTCAGGCAAAACATAAACGCAATGCCCCATGTATGTATCTCCCTTTGGGTCCATAAAGAACCTGACCAAATTGTCTAAAGGGAAGCCATTCTTGCCACAGGGGCAGGGTTGAAGTGTTTCCATTTCCTTCTGCTGACTGCATTTCAGTCTTGTGTATGTCAGCTAAGGTTTTCTGCTGGTCAAAGTCACAAAAATTCTGGTCGATAACTTTTATGAGGAATGACAAATGTGAAAAAATAAACTCTACTGTGTCAGATAAACTATATGGGCTTTTACTAGATCCAAAGCAAAGATTTAACAATGTGTAGTCAATTTCAAAGTCTTCTGCTAATTCAAGGAAACAAAAGACTCTCACTAAAAAGATTCCTACCAGACTAGAGTCTATTAAGTTCAAGCTATGAAACTTTTGAGAACTGTTCTTTTTTAGATGTGAACTGCTATAATGAACTTTTTCAAAGAAGTTTCTAGTAACTAAGATAAATGGAAACCAATCAATACCTCAGGGAAAAAAATTAATTTTGAATAATCTACTTGTGCAAGAATATTTTTGGATGTTTTTACAAATAAATCAACTTTCCAAAAGCATTCTCTGGATCTTTTGTCTTTATAGAAAAACAATATAGCTTCGTGAGTAATCATTCTGGAACCCTCCCCTAAACAATAGAAAGATTTACCCTTAACTCGATCTAGGTATATTCTAAATTGTTTGAATAATCTCTAAGAACAGGAACATAGGAATTTAGAGTAGTAGATATTTAAATGAGAATCTACTTACTCTTTTGAGCATTAAATTACAAAATGTGCCACTGTTAGCATAAACACTATTTTTGCATATGTCTCAGAAGAGATTCTCACTGGTCTTTTCTTTAAAAACCTGTAGAGCTGAGTCAACATGGTTTTTCTCTTTCTTCTCCTTTCTCTTTCTCTCCCCTCTATTCTGAATATAGGATCGCCCTGTTTCTATTATAATAATTTATAATTACATATCCTAATTTTGTATTTAACCAAACTCATTTTGGAATAATTTTCAGCTAAAAGTCACATTCAGATTCTAGAGATTATGAAAGTTTCTGTGGTATTGCCACACCCAATCTAGTTACAGCTGTATCACAAATTTCCTATGTGAACTTGACATTGCCACTTCCCTGCCTAGTCTGATTATGTCTAAAATGTCACAAAAAATATCTTGTTCACTAGCATGCCTTGCAGAATTCAAAATGTTAAATGTTAGGTACATGCTTTTACTACATATAACCTTAAAAATATGATAGTTTGCAAATATTAATACTTATCCTATTTGTCATGAATAAAGCAATTTTTATTGTTTCACATCAGTCAAATAAATTATGTTCCAGAGTTCTTAACATATATGTATAACAGTCTGTACTCAAGATAATAGTGAAATAAAAATGATTCTATACAAGTGTCCTAAGTAGTAAAGAAGGAATATATGATACAAAACCAAAATAGTGTTTAAATAGAATGTTTTTCATATTTTCCAAGCTTCAGTAGCTCTCACAGAAGGATTTCAGGAGCTACATATTGTAGAAAGTATCAAATCAAAAGGAACTACCATTAAGTTTAGTGGCATGATTCATTTTATCAACTTCCCTCAGCTTTCTAATACTCCTTTCAAATATTGTGCAAACTGTGTGAGACTGTGTGTGTATTAAATTATACTATTATATCCTTAGAGGAAATATTTTCTACTATTCAGTCAAGGAATAATTTTTGCCCAACCATGACAGAGTCACAACTAGCTGATCTAGAATTCCTGGTATTGAACACAAACCAGTCATCTCAGCAATGAAAACAATTAGAGAGTTTCATTGGTGCAAGATCCTAGATTAAAAATAGGAAATCTTCAAGAGAGAAGAAATACCTTGTAGCTATTTATGTGGCTTCCTGCATTAAAGTAATTACAGCTATATAAGCACACAGAACGTATTAAATTTAAAATAAATGCTATGCTCTAACTTCTATCTAAAATTTAACTCTAGTTCCATGATTTAAATTGATTTATCTGTCAACAATACATGTTCTCATTCTGGGCAAAGCATGTCTACAAAGAAACTGTCAAATTGTTGTCAATGCTGTAGGCACATGCAATGGATCAGAAGATAATTAGCTAAGATTTCTTGTAAAATATTTTTATCATTCTCTTTATGCTCATATGTAGTGCTACACTCCTGCCGAACTTTTGCTTTCTTTTAATGTGAGAAATTTATTTAACTAAAATTTTGGCTTTTCCTAGTAACATAAATCATAAATTTATAGTTTCCTTTTGTTATGATTTTTTCCAATAATGTTGAGTTCTAGAAAATTCAGTATCTGCCATAAAATATTTAGGAATAAAATGCATTTTGCTAATGCAGATAAATCAATTGCTAAAACAATGATTCACAAACAAAAAATAAAACAACTTGCTTTTTCAAACGTATATTGAAATCAGGAAACAATTCATGCTTAGAACTGAAATATTAATCATAACACTGTGACCTCTCACCTTAAGTGATAAAATACACAGGTCAGAATTGACAACACATACTCATGGATGATCATGGCTGCTAGTTATTGATCAAAGGAGAAAAAAAGTACTTTGCAGGAAAAACATTGTTCTGAATTACAAACATCCATTCTCCCGAGACTCAGCAACTCTCTGGGTTTTTCCCTCTGGAACTGGAAGCAAGAAGTGAGTTCAGCCAGTATTTAATATCAAGTGAATGTGGTGTTTAATCAATAGTCTTCTGCTTTGTTCCACGATGTGGAAAGCACTGTCTATTCATTCAGCAAAGGTTAATGCCAAGGGTCAAGTGATTTCACACTCTCCGTAGGATCCACAACATTGCAGTAGTTCAGATGCCTTAGACAATGATGACTCAGTTGGACTGATTTATTGCCACTCGAAGGCCCTGCTTAATACTAAAGTGCTCTCTTATGATAATACCTCAGAAAAGAGCACTGATAAAAGAGGAGGCAATAATTACCTACATTTTGAGGTAATGTCTTCATTTCTAACATCCTATAAAGATGTAAGGTCTGTTTTAAATGATCTGCTTCTTGCATTAGCAAGCCATTTAAGCAAGATCTTATAAGCATCTTCTCTTTTATGAAATACACCACACAGGAATTCAGTTACCCTATGATACAAAAGTGAATTATAAGCAATACATGAATTAACATATGCTTTAGCTAACTCTTTTTAATATTATGTATTGCTATATTTTTCATATCAGATAAGGAAAATGAAAAAAATTACAGATGGCAACAAAAATATACTATATAGACATCTCTGTTAAACAAGGGAGATACAGTTTGCAGTTTGATTTCTTTCTCTCAGACAAGATAGGCAGTTCCAATGCAAGATAGGCAGGTTGAACAGACATGCTTATATAGTCTTTCTAAATGTGGTTCACTTAAAGCAGCATTAGTTAAGGTCACTGTTTTAAACCAGAACACATTTGACTATGTCAGGGGTCCAATCTTTAACATGTTAGTGTCCATGATTATTATTCCACAATGTCTCATCCCAAATGTGTTTTATATAATGAAAGAAGTTCAAATGTCACCAAGAAAACTGTGTGAGAAGAATTAATTGGAAAGCCTATCATAGCAAAGTCATTTAGAATCCAGTTCTCACTAATATATCAGTGAATGATGAGCCACAATTAGTAAAATAAAATAAATTATGTAAATTTATCTAGTGGTATCCTATCATTATATATGTAAGGCTATTTGAAATTGTTTGTTCTAGCCCATTCTAGATAAAGTAGTAGGTAAAAAAACTAATATAAATTTTCTGCACACTCTTCACAACAGAGAATATTCAGAATTCTTAACCCAAACTACTTAAAGCAATTATGAAATATTTTTTAAAACTATTTTAAATTTTTTTTGAAGAAGCTAAAGATGAGATATAAAAAATAGTTTTTTTTCAGTTGTATAATTCAAGGAGACTTAGTTTTAATCCTCAATGAATAGTGTTTGCCTTTTAAAACAAGCAAAATTAGTAACAGTCAGTAATTTTGATGTGAACAATTCCATTGTGCAGTTACTCCTATAAGATGACCAGAGAACTAAATTTAGCTTTTAATCATACTTATCTTCAAAGTATAATGACTTCTCTGCATTTCTTTTCCATAGGGAATGATTTTATAGGCCACATATTTTATAATGGGGAAAAAAGAAGAGATAATTAATAACAAAGCTTTTGAAGATAAATAGCATTAGTGACCTAAGTACCCTAAAGAAAAGACTGTATAAGTCCAGAAGATTGGATGCTTCGAGAATCTTCCAAAAGTGTTTTTTCACAATAATTTTCCCATACACTATCCTTCAGGCTAATGGTACTTACTGGGAAATATAGTTCAATTAATTCAGACATGGATGAAACAAGTAGTCTAAAATTAAGTACATGCAAGTCCAATTTGGCACTTCAAATATAAATAAATTACAGAATGATCATTTTGAATAACTAAGAAAGTATTTGCATACTTTGAGGTTTGAATCATATTTAACACAAATATAGTGGCCAGAATAAAATATGCTACATTATTGTCTATAGTCATAACAGGTCTGAAATATAGGCAATTATTCATGCTTCAATATGACTGAGAAAAAAACATTTTTAAGAGTGGATAAAAAAGGTCTCGCTGGTGGCACAGGGGTTATTAAGACTCAATGCTATCACCACAACCTGAGTTCAATTCCTGGCCAGGAAGCTAACCATATATGGCACAGCAGACCTCTCTTGTCTCGCCTAGTGCTCCCCTCAGCAATGTATTTCAGTCAATCAACCTGTTCTGCTTCCCACTCTGGTGAATCCTCTCACCCCCCACACCTCTGTCCTACACACAAGTTCTTGTATGCATAATAAAAATAAATCTTTTAAAAAAGAGTACATTAAAAATGTCTAAAAATTGAGATTACTAATTTCAATAGCAATTATTTCTTTAAATCTTGCCAAAGTATATAAAAAGCATGTAGCTATTATTGTCTTTTCTACTCTTCTTTTATGTGTTCATATGTATAAAAAAAGAAAGAAGATATGTATGACTGTTAATGAATCTTTTGTGTTAGAAATTTAAATTCTATTAGAACTTTAAAAAAGTAATGCCTTCTTTCAGACTTACTCATCAACTGTATTGCAAAACCCTACAGTGATGATTTCACTGCCTTATAGAGGAATTCTCTAGAGTACTGTATGTCTAAGGTCAGGATAGCAAGCTTAATAGGCTGATCATTTTTATAATTGTTGGGAAAGATCTGTAGATCTTTGGTATTAACTTAATATCTAATAGGAAAAAGGAAAAATATAATTTTCTTCACATTTTCAAAACTATTAAAGGTTTTCATAAAATCTTTTATTTAAAAGTTCAAGCTATTAAAATATAAAAGTTCAAACTATTATTAAAAGATAATCTATTAATTTCCTATAACAATGTTGATGAAGGATCACAAAATTATAATCAAGCATCAGAACAGTTCATTTTACAAAACTAGGAAATTCAGTAAAGTCACTATAATTAACAATACTATATACCTAAAAGTTGCTAAGAGAATAGATGTTAAATATTCTCAGAATAAAAAATAATTACGTGAGTCTAAGAAGGTGTTAACTAACACTATGGCAATTGTTTCACAAATGTATGTGTATCAAATCATCATATTTCACAAGTTGACACACAGTGTTATATATCTAACATATCTGAATAAAGTTGGGAAAAGTAATTTTTAACACAGTTAATTAAGAAATAAAACTTAAAAGGCCTTTAATCTTATCAACTGCTTACCTATTAACCCATTATTTTTTATGTGTGTATACAGATATAGACATATATATTCTATTACTACATGTATGTCTATGGAAGAAACTAACTTAAAAATGTTCATAATGGAGGTGCCTCCCGGTGGTGCAACAGGTTAAAATGCAACCTATGAAGCTATCCACAGCCGCTGTAGCACGAGTTCAATCCCCCACCAGGGAGCTACCCACATGGCACAGCAGACCTCTCCTGACTCACCCACTGCTCCCCTCAGCAGTGTATTTCAGTAGATCCAGCTGTTCTGCTCCCTACTCTGTCCCTGGTGAATCCTCTCACCCCCCACACCTCTGGTCTGTACCCTAATTCTTGTATGCATCAATAAATATATCTTTTTTAAAAATGTTCATAATGGGTTCAGTAGTAATACTATTTTTAATGTGAGTTTTTACCTAGCAATATGATATGAAGACCTTTATATATCACTGTGTATTCTTCTGAATCATATTAATGATATTAAATTTCAGTGTACCATACTATATAAGTCCTCACTTAACATCAATGGAAGTTCCAACTTTACATAAAACAAAACCAGGTCATCCGTTAACAATGTTTCATTTGCTGTCCACTTGTTTTGTTTTCATTAATGCTATAACAAAATAATACTGAATGATTCAATAATACAATTATAGTGGTTATAATATAGCTATTTTTTTTATGCATTAAAATAATTTTCTTTTATTACTATTACAGATGAAACTATATTAAATATTTTTAGCAAAATCTTTTAAGAAAACCATCCTGGGAAAAGAACCAGAGGCTCAGGGATACAAAAAGTCATAAAACTTTAATGGGGTGAAGATGAATCTCTTAAGTGTGTAAACTTCATTGCTAACTTAATGAGGCAAATAAAGAGATGGAAATATTCTGACCATTTTAACCACATAATTTCTCAAATACTATTGTACACTCATATATTTTCTTACACATTCTATAGTCAATTGCTAGTATATTTCTATTAGCTGTTTTCTTTTAAAGCTTTTTTTAATAGAAATACTGTACACAATCTTCCTCAGTCACACAGTAGGAATTTGTGTTTCATCAGCTTTTTAGTGATCATATACAGTATAACATACATACCATTCTAGAATGTTCTAGATTCTTAATTTTGCAGCCATTTTAAACATATACTTTGAGTTTATTATTGAAGTCATGTATCATTTGGTTCTACAACGCATAGAAATAGAATGAATAAGTACCAAAACACAAATTTAGGGAATTAGACATAAACATTCATTATTTCTAAATCTTAACATAAACCAAGTCCCAATTAAAGATTTTTTTTCCAGTGTAATTTTTAAGGGATTGCGCATTATGAAATTAAATGAAAGAATTTAAGCATTTATATATGACCTATATAACTTGTTCATCAACATTAATTAAAAATTTACTCTAAGTACTTTTTATTTCATATGCACAAATTAAAGTTGTCCATAATTCCAAAAAGACTTTAAAAAATAAGAACTCAAATAGTCCCACATCAGTCCATCAGTGGTCAACATTTATTTTTCGTTTTCCACATTTTTACTGATGACAAGTTTAAAAATAATTGTATTAAAGTGATTTTTTAAAATCTGTGCAAAAACCAAAATATAGCAACCTTTAAATCATATTACCACTCAAAATTTCATATTGGAATAGTTAATATTAATAAATATTATGTATCAAAATATTTGAAGATTAAAGCTGACAAAATTCTTGCAAAGTAAATTTTACTTGTATCCCTGCATAATGATGCTCATGAGTTATATTTGCTCATTTTTAGATCAATAATTATCCAAATTATCCAAATATATCAAAAAAGACTACTGAAAGAATAAGATTTATTATCTTCTTTGATCTGGTATTATAAATTAAACATGCAATCCACACATGTTAGTGTCTTAACATAACACAATTTTATTTCTAGTTCATACTACCTTATGAGTAAGTGGATAAAAATTACTATTTATTTTAGAGACCAGGCTGATGAAGATTAGCTCAACACAGGTTTCTGTGGTCACAATACTGGAGGGAAGAGATATTACAAACCACATACTTCTCACAACTCATTTACCAAAGCTATACATTATATACCTAACTTTAAGGAGGTAGATAACTGGGAACGCTGGGTGATTAGTTCCAATTTTACCACAAAAACTTAAGTTTCATAGGTGATAAAAATACACCTTATTGGATAAATAATCTCAATGAAAAAAATCAATGTATGTAAAAATAGGATATAGTAAAAATCTCTCAATGCACTTGTGCATTTTAAGGTAATAGGCATAAAATATACCCTTGAATATTGGAGAATCAATGAATAAGTGAATGAATTAGTTTGTTAATGAATAGATAATCACAAACCCTTCTCACTGAGAAAAAGTCACCATGAAGATAATTGCACTATTGATGAGAAATTATCTAGGAAATTTAATGGAAGATTAATATGTATTTATTAGCACAAATTACATTTTGGCATTATTTAGATTAAACATGAGAAAATAAAATATTTTCTTAATTGCTTTCCTTTCATGATAGTTGCCAATTCAACTAAACAAGTTTTCCCATAATACTGCCCAAATGTATACAGTTTTGATTCTACAGAAATAAGAAAAATTGTAATATCATATCTAAACATGTCCCAGCATTAGAGGACTTTTCCCTGTCAGTATGAGACAAGCACAGAAACGTCTGACTGTAATGTAGAGAATGAAATAAGTACAATAATACAAGACTGGCCCCAAAGCAGAAGTATTTTGTGCCACAGGCATTTTATTTCAGCAATTCTTCAAAATAAAATTTTCACTTTTAGTGGAAAATCTGCAGCTCAAATATATGTAGTAATGATAACAGTAAATAGAATCCCAAGATGTACCCTTTAACAAAAATATTGTCTTTAAATTCCCTATGTAAACCTGGGAAGTTTTATTGGTTTAAAAGAATAAAATCAGAAATGTTGACAGAGCTTTAAGATGTTTGTTGCCCCTTGTGAAAGCCTTCCAGGTGTACTTTTCATATATGTGTTCCACACTATACACACATATATGTACACACATATACATGCACATATGTACACATACACCAAATTACTTTTCTTAAATTTAACAATTTATGTAAGGACCAATTTCACTAATTTAAATGTAATTGATCCTGGCAAATACAGTAATTTCTTCATATGAAAAAGGGCCTTCATAAATGTTAAATTAACTTATCCTATTTTTAAAGTAGCTCCATATTCAGGTTTAATATTGTGTTTTGTGCATGTAAGCTGTAATGAATCTTGTCCTAAAGAACACATTTGTTTATCAACTCATAACTATAAACAACAGGTTTATAAAATAGTGTAAATCATTATTTTTAGGGAAAAAAAACAATTAGGTTAGAAACTGTTGTAAACAGCCAGTTATTTAGATAATTCTTAGACCACAGGTAAGGCTAGGTGCCCTTCCAGAGAGCTTGGCAGGGCAGTTAAAATCTCATTCTGTATATTACAAGAGTTCCTTCTGGTTCTAAAATTCTATAATAAGCTGAATGCTGCAAAAACAAAGTTATTCTCTGCCTTAGGAAAGTGCAACAAAGGAGTATATAAAAAAGAAAGTAAAGCTAGAATGCCACAGACAACACAGTGTCTAATACTAGGGGAAGGGGGCTTGTTGAACTTCAAGACATATAAATGTATGTGAAAACGTCTAATACCATAGTGAAACCATCAGTTTAAATCCATCTGCAGGTTTGAATCAGGTTCAAATTCAGTAATGAAGCTATTATTGATTCTGTGGAACAGACTTAAAATCTGAGCAAATACTGAACAAACTGTGAGGCGCTCTTAAAGCCTGGACGTATGTACCTAGACATCTCAATTTAACAACCAGACATACATTAAACAGCATTAATAGCCAGGCACTTAATGGATCAATTCCCACTGTTTGTGTAATGTGGAAATAAAAAAGCCTTATTAAATGACAAGCTTTCCCTGGTTTGTGCTAATTAATTATACACCACAACTGACTGCTAATTTAGTGGGAAAATGCAGCCCCAAACCATGGTTTCGGCTTGAACTTTGCCTCGGCATCACCCAGTTCAGCACAAAGTGCCGCTGCAGTCCGCCTCTGAACGACACCAGTATTAAATTAGAGCACAAGGCCATCAATTTAATAAGTGCTGTAGCAGATAATTTGAATAAGGACGTATTAGTATTCTACCAGTGCACAACTAAAAGCAGCTGACCTTTCAGACCAAAGAAGATCCTTGAACACATTCAGCTGAATCTGAGAACACAGTAATAATCTGACAGTGGTAAGAGTGCCAAGAGAGACGTTTACATTCCTGGCCCCATTACTATACATCAGGCTCTCTCTGGTATTATGCGAACAGTTTATATATCTCTGCCTCTCCTTTTGCTCTTGCTCCATGCCATGAAAAAAAAGACATAGGAATAAAGCTTTAAAAAAAAAAACATATTTTCAATGACATGTTTTGAAAGACTTATCATTTGGATTTATGGTACAAAGAACACAAAAATAATTAATGCATATGTAAATCATATCTGAAAATCCAAAAGAAATCATCAATATCCTAAATGATACAGCAAATTTAACATTAAAAAAATAAACTTGACATCTATCAGAGCAACAATTGCTATGAAACAATTAGGAAACACAGCACATTACAGTGGATCAGAGCTTGGACCTAAGGATGAGAACAGAAGTGGGTTTGAATTCCTGCTTTGTCACATGCTTACTGTGGAACCTGCAGGAACCAAATTCATTGAATTTAGTTCAACAGACATTTATCGAGTTCCATCGCATACAGTGTTGTAAGCCCTAAGGTTATAAAGATGAAAAAGATTTGATCCCTGTTTTCAAGGAGATCAAAATCTAGCAATGGTGACAGAAACATACACTATTAATCACAATACAGAGTGAGAAGTGCTTTCAAGCACAGAGAGCAGTGATCAATCCTGCCTGGTGGTTTCCAGGAAAGGTTCTCAGACATGACAATAGTTGTGCTGGGCGCTATGAACATTTCACCAGCAGAGAGGATGGAATGATATCTGATGGGAAGTATTAATCAAATGAAAAAACTATCATATTGGGAGAGGAAGATACACTGGGTTTAGGTAATAAATACAGTGGATATATTTGGTTGAAGGATCTGTGAAGTTATAATTATGTGATGCTGCATGCTTGGAAATATTCCCTATGTAAGTAGTAGTAGTATTAGTGGATTTAAGAACAAGACATCTTGGACATTAAAATTAGGATCATAGATTAGGGGAGACTAGAAAATTTATTTTCTTGCCCTCACAAGAATGATATAGGCCAAAACACACCTGGAGTTCTCCACAGTGGAGGGTAATATACAGCTAAGCCTAGAGTGTACAATCACCACACTTTGCTTCTGGGTCCCCCCGTCCACAACGACTGCTGTGCTAGCCTCTGCTACTTACGTAGCATACTGGAAGGCAGGAGAGTTGAAAAGAAAAATAACAGAAAAGAAGTTATTACAGATCTTGGAATCCTTTTCTTTTAATTGTGAACTTTGACAAATTATCTATTACAAAATAATTCTTCCACATTCCACAAACAGCACTGTTATCTACAAAGTATGCACTGATGCTGCCTCACTGAATTTTTGGCAGCTGCATTGTTCTAATTAGTTGTTGCCATGCCTTATAAGTTATTCAATATTGTGAGTATCACCTGCATTAGCTCACAGAGCAGAAAGCAAGTAACACTCAAATTATATCATTGAAGAGAATTATTTAAAAATAATAATAAGAGAAAGATATTAATAATTATCTTTATACCATCAAGGTATAGTATATATAATAAGAGACAGATGTTAATAATTATCTTTATACCATCAAGGTATAAAGTGCCTTGTAATGTGGGGCTGCTGCCATCCTATAAAGAGGCAAGGAAAGCAGCCAAAGGAGAGAGAAAAAGCCAAAGCTTTAGCAATATGACAGAATAAAACCTACTAAACAAACACCCTCACTTCAATAAGCTGTCACCCCTTGATCTTCTGCCAAAGCCTTTTATTGATCATATTTAACTAGAAGTTAAAGACCAAGGAAACCCACTGATGCAAAACTAAATGGTCTTTTTACCTATGAGGTGCAAAGAGAAGGGTGGAGAGTAACTGGAAGGACGAAGGGAAAATATCTAGCACATTATACCTGCTAATATTGACCGAGCTATTCCAACATGTTGAAACTCATGATGAAGAATTTCTTCCCAAGGCTAAATCAGGCTAAGTCATTCTTCTAGTGTGCAAAACAGTTTATGCTCCAGGAATCTCACTTCTTATCTTCACTATTCCTGGAAATAGCCCATTGTCAACAGTTTTCTGAAAATCCAAGTTGCCTATGAAAACATACTATCCCTCTAGGCAATTCTCTCTTTATAAATAACATTATAAGTGGTCTTGTACCAATAGCTACTAATAAATTCATGCATGCTCCTTTTAGTTAAGTTTTGAAAATTGCCTTGTTTGTGGATGGAAAACTAAAAGAAATATCAATAATGAGAGTCTTTTTTGGAACCTACAAACTCATGTAGCAGACTTCTATTGCAGCCAAGAATAGCAAGACGAGCAGCAATAAAGGCTTTGTGTGGGTCTGCTAGACTTAAGTGGCTGCTAGACTTAAGTGGTATGTTCAGCCATCATTATGGTTACCTGCAGTTCTACATTCCTATACAAAGGTCAGAACTGTCCAGTCACAGTCATATGAGCCAAACCTTACAAGGTGCCTTTCATATCAATCAAGAGCAGAAAGCTTGATCACTCTGGGAAGGGTATGCATCAAGAGGTATGACTGGGAACACCTGGGGGGCTGAGGATGTATGCATAAACTTGCTCCTGACTTATACATCATGAGGTATGACCGGGAACACCTGGGGGGCCGAGGACCAACGTATGACAAGGGACCCAGCAGCTGATCAGTGGAATGCCTGTTGATAAGATTAGGACCATGGCCTGGGGTCTGGGGTCTAGTTTTGATTACAACACTTGGTCATCAAGCTGATAACATGGTCAGCAGACTCGTTTCCCCCCAAGCCTTAGATAACATTCCTGAGTTTCACCATTCCTTTTCTGCTTGTCCTCCTAAGGCACGTAGCTGATACTCTATGATTATTCTATCAACAAAAACGGCCAGGATCTTGCTCTCAGCAGCATCCAGCCTTGTGCAGCCTGCTCCACAACTCCTGTGCCTTTATCAGTGTGGTGTTGCATGACACCACAGCTTTGACTAGGACAGTGGCATAGAAAGGAGATGGGGAGGATATAACATTTTCCCAATATAGGACTCTGGGACAATTGAATTTGGATAATGCAGTAGGAGTCATGAATAACTGCTTTGAGTAACTGATTGATTGCATGAAACTTCAATTAACCAAGATGAAAAATAAAGGGAAATGTGTAGGTTTCATAAACTTTTTGAAATACTCAAGAGAAATTCTAGACTTACCAAGCTTTTTTTCCTTATCACTAAAATGCAGCAAAATAAAACAATTTCGTTTTCAATGACTTTTCAGTGACATATTTTAGCAGACTTGTAAGAGGTAAGTGATATTTGGGCATCCTTTGAGAAAACGCTACATCTTCTGAGTGGTATAAGAGCAGAATGGATTCTCCCACCAAAGAAAGTGACTTAAAACTTCCTTACAACATTCTGAATATGAAGTATCACAGTACCGATGTGAGGATTTCTCAAATAACTATCATTATCCTCAGTTATAAGCTGAGGAAGGAAAACACCTCACTGAAGCATTCATTTTCAGAAATATGCAAGGAAATGAAGGACAAAACACAGTAAAAAATGGCATACGTAATATAGTCTATGTTTTACTTATTCATTTTGAAGCTTATCTTGATATCATTCATATCATTAAGTTAATTATAGGCACGAGAAACCAACTCTGACTTATCTAAGCTGAAAATAAAATTATTAAAATGATACCAGGTTACAAGGCATAGAACACAGAGTTCTGCAGGAGTTATCAGACACAACCTGTGGGACCAGGGAGTGAAAGCAATGGGTAAGAGCATCACAGTTGCAGTGAGATGCCATCCCTAGGGCAGAGCTATCCCAGTCACCCTGCTCTTCTTCATTCTCAGTGCCAGCTTTGGTCTCTATTATCTGAAACCAAATCACCAGCATTAACAGTAAAAAATAAGATGGAAACTTCAAAGAGAACATTATGTATAGCCTAATAATAACAAATTAGGTCATCTACAAGATAACATGTTAATATGTCCATTAGTGCACTGATGATACTAAGAAATTCAGTGACTTATAATCCAGAAAATGATGGCCCTCTAAAGTGGCAAACATCTTCAATAGAGAAGTGGGGATTTGAGGAACCAACCAGAGTTACAGGTAATAAGAAAACAGACGAACAATTCACTAATTTTAAATACCAATTAGGGAGTGGCATGAGGTTTTATGACCCCTGCAAGAACTAAACAAAAAGAAGAGTCTGCATCTTTTCCACAGGTCTTCATCAAGTGTTCCCCAAAAATATTTAGGAAAAAAGGCAAGAGAGGTTAGTGATCTACTGAGCCCAGAGGTACACACGTACAGAGCCTGCACAAGGCTGGAGCAGGGCAGAGAACTTTGGAAATGATCTAGGCATCTGGGCCCCACCTTCCCCAATGTGGGTAACTGGAGAGGTGCTATTAGAGATACCAGTGACATTAAAAGGGTAACAATGAGATTTTGGAGAACTGTATGCAAGTAAATGTGATAAAAGGTAAATTTGAAAAAAATCATATAAACTGACACAAAAAAGAAAATATTTTCTTTTTTAAACTTTACCCTTTAATAAATGATATCCATTAATGAAAATGAATTCATAATTCAAAATATCGTATATTATCTTAAAATTGTCAAATTAAAAAAAATCCTATAGGATTTTCATTCCTGACCATGAAAGCATAACAGAATCCAATTTCCCCACCCCGAGAGAAGCAGACAAAACAATTCTCTAACATTGCTCAGGACTGGGAAATATTAGTGTTCCCATCAGTCAGTGAAAAGACCTTATAATTCATGTTACAGTGAATTAGAACCCTCAGAAAATTATCCCTAGATAGAAAAAGGAAACTGTATAATGTTGGCTTTTCACTATGGAAAACAGTTTGGAGTTTTCCCAAAATATTAAAATTAGAGCTACCATACAATCCAGAAATTTTAATATCAACCAAAAGAATGCAAAAACACTAATTTGAAGGAATATATTCACTCTTATGTTCATTGCAGCACTATTTAAATAGCCAAGCTAAGGAAACAACCTACATGCTCAAAGAGAGATGAGCAGATTAGGAAGATGTGCTGTGTGTGTTTGTGTTTTTGTGTGTGGCGGTGTGTATGTATGTATGTGTGTGTGTGTGTGTGTGTGTGTATAATGGGGGTATATGTATATATATAATGGAATTCTAATTAGTTATAAAAAATACAAACTCTTGCCATTTGTGACAATATGGATAGAATTGGAGGGAATTATGCCAAGCAAAATAAGTCAGAAGGAAAAAGAAAAATATTAAATGATGTCATTTACATGTGAAATATAGAGAAACAAAACAAAGGGTCATAAAAACTAAACCAACAACAAATCACAGAAGTTTGACTAAAAAATTGAGGTTACAAGAGGGGCAGGGGGCACTTTTTTCATGAAAAAAATGGGTAGGGGGCACAATGGACTGTGGTGAATGATTATAGGTATCTCAGTGGTGAGTGTGACATAGTAACACTACCCATATACATCTAAATCATCCACAGTGTTGCAAGTTAAGTTACCTCAATTAAAATAAATAAATGTGTATACTTTGTACTCTCATAAAACTTAAACTGCATTCGTTTTCTATCAACAAATATTTATTAATTATAAAGTCTAAGAAAAAAACAAACCCTAGAAATCTGACGGTAAATTGAGACTACCAAAGGGGAAGAGGAAGTATAGGGAGTGGGGTACAAAGGGGATTGGGGACCTAGGGAACTGTAATGGAGGATATGGGTGATTTGATAGTTGGTATGAGTCTATGGTAGATCCATTTTAAATCTTTTGAGAAGCCTCCATACTGCTACATGACATTTTTCATAGCCAATACTTTATAAGGAATATAACAAAATTCTACATCTGACAACAAAATATTCATAATTTCTAGCATTCAAAGAAAATTGTCAATTATATATAAAGTGACCAGAAATATGACCAGGAGAAAAATCAATAGAAACAGACTCAGAAGTGACTGAGAACCAAAATTTAGCAAAAAAAAATCTTAAAATAGCTATTCAAATATTCTCAACCTGTTCAAGAATGTACAGAAAAACATGAGTACAATGAGAAGAGAGAAAGGATCAAAAACAAGTAGTAATTCTAGAGTTGAAAACTACAATGTCTAAAATAAAAATACATTAAATGGGGTTAACAAGAGATTATATACTATAGAAAATAAGATCTTTAAACTTGAAGACAGTAAAAACTATCACATATAAAGATATGTGATATGTTTATCACATATAAAGATATGTTCTTTATTATTCACAAAAGAAAAATATAAGAAATGCACAGAGATTAGTGACTTGTGGGACAATAGCCAGTGGTCTAATAAACTTGTAATTGCAGTCTCTAAGAGCAGAGAATAGAGAGAGAAATCTATTTAGAGAAAGACTGACCACACATTTTCCAAATTTTATAAAAAATTATAAGAGCAAATGCAAGAATTTCAGCGAACTCCTTAAAAAAACCAAAAGAAATATATATCAAGGCCAATCATAATTGAATTGCTAGGAACTGGTACTAAAAAAAGGTTATTTTAAAAGCATGGTGAGGGGTGGAGAGAAACATCATGTATGGAGGAACAAAAATAAAAATTAGGTCATACTTCCCATAGAAAATATTCAAGCCAAGAGAGAACACCTTTAAAATACAGAAAGAAAGCTATAAAGCTAAAATTCTATACTATTGTTCAAAAATGAGAGTGAAATGTTCTTTTGAAACAAATGTTTAGTGAATTAATTCAATGCCACCAGATCTGCACTATAAGAATTCTTAAAGAAAATTCTTCAGAAAGGAAAAAAATTGTTGGAAATACCTAATAGGTATACCCCAATATTATCTCACTTAAAAATAAAATAAAAAAATGATACCACATGAAAATTAGAAACAAAAAGGAAAGAAGTATACCAGAATGGTAAATATGTGGACAGATATAAGCTATTTTTCTTGCTTTTTTAAATTTCTTTTTTAAATGTACTGTTTAAAGAAGAAAAAAAGTAATGTACTGTAGGGTTTATAAAATATGCCAAAATAAAACATATGACAACAATTTGCATTATAGTTAAGAGAACAAGTGAAAACATACTATTATAAAATCCTTTCAACTGTACAAGCAGAAGTATATTATTTAAAGATACCCTGTAATATAGTAAAGATTTACATTAAAAACCTTAAAGCAACCACTGAAATGAAACAAAAAAGTACATCTCATAGTCCAATAGTGAAATAACTTTTAAAATTTCAATAAACTCAAAAAAGTAGAAGAAAATGGAATAAAGAATAAAAATGACCCTTACTCCCTTTACAAAAATTAACTCAAAATCAATCATATACCTAACTGCAAGTCACAAAACTATAAAACTCCTGGAAGTTAACAGCAGAAAATCTAATGACCTTATGTATGGTGACAACTTTCAAGGCACAAATCCATGAAAGAAATAATAAGCTGGACTTCATTAAATTTTAAAACTTCTGCTCTACAATGGATAATGTAAAGAGAATGGACATATAAATAACAGACTGGGAGAACATATTTGCAGAAGACATGTTTGATAAAGGACTATTAACCAAAATGTAGAAAGAGCTCCTAAAACTTAACAAAAACAAATAAAAAAATGAGCACAAAATATAAAAAGACACTTGATGAAGACACATATACAGATGGTAAATTAAACTATGTTCCACATCACATCTCATTAGGGAAATACAAATTAAAACAGTGAGACACCAATACACACCTATTAGAATGATCAAAATCTGGAACAACACCAAACAGTAGTGAGGACATGAAACAAGAACTACCATTTATATGTAAATGATACAACCACTTTGGGAGATAATTTGAAGGTTTCTTACAAAACTAAACATACTCTTATCACAAAATCCAACAATCATGCTGCCAAAGAAGTTAAAAAGTTATATCCACACAAAAACCCATATATAGATGTTTATAGTAGCTTTATTTATAATTATCAAAATTTGGAAGCAATTTATCTTTCAGTGGGTGGCCAGATAAACTGAATGTACCAGACAATGAGATCTGATTCAACCTTAAAAAAATGAGCTACCAAGTCATGAAATGCATTTAACTAAGTGAAAGTGGACTATCTGAAAAGTTTACACACTGTATGATGATGATGATGGGCTAGTGGTTACCAGGGCCTAGGGAAGGAAGAGATGAGATGAATAGACAGAAAAAAGACTTTGAGAGCAGCAAAGTTATATTATATAGCACTGTAATGGTGGATACATTGCATAGTACATTTATCAAAATCCATAGACTGCACATCATGAGAAGTGAACCCTGGAATAAACTATGGAGTTGGGATAATAATTATGTCTCAATATAGATTTGTAAATTGTAATAAATGCACCACTCTAGTGTGGAATGTTGAGAGTTGGGAAGACTGAAGGTAAGACTAATACAAAGAGTATAATGGAACTCTCTGAAATTCTGTTCAATTTAGCCATGAATCTAAAGTTGCTCTTAAAAATTTAAATTTACTTAAAAAATTAGTAAGATAATAGATTTAAATCTGATCATATAGATAATTTTATTAAACACAATGATCTAAAGGTCTAAATTAAAATATAGAGTTCTCAAAGTGTATAAAAAAACAAAATCTAACTATATACTATATACCAAAAAAATCCATCTTAAATATGACACAGATAGTCTAAAGATATGGAAAACAGATCATAAGAGAGCTAGAATGACTAGAAAAGGTAGTTAACAGAACAAGGATGATATAATCAGATATAATATTTTATAATGACAAAAAGATTAATTCACCAAAAGGCCATGATAACCCTAAATCTGTATGAACTGCATAACAGAGCTACAATGCACATGAAGCAAAACTGATAGAACTAAAACAGAGAAACTGAATATCTTCAATTTTAGTTGGAAATTTCAATGCCCTTCTCTTACTAATTAGTAAAACAAGTGACAAAACAAGTATACAGAAACTTCTCTAAGTATAAAACCTACTTGACCTAGATGACACTTTTTAATACTCCATTTCAAGTGAAAAACACATTTTCAAGTGCACAGAGCATTCAACAAGATGGGAGCATATTCCTTGTCAGAAAACAAATCTCATTCGTTTATTTGAAGTTATACAAAGTATCTTTCTGAGTATAACAGGACAACTAATGAAACCCCCAAAATGAGTTCACGTCCTAATCCTTGGAATGTAAAAATATACTAGAATATATGGAAAATAGAAACTGAGGTCACCAATAAAACTAAGGTTGATTAAGGGACTTTAAAATGAGAACATCTTGAATTTTTTCAGGTGGATACAATGGTCCTTAAAAGTAGGAGGCAGAAGAGAGAGAACCAAAAAGACAGTAGCATGTAAAGAACTTCACCCAGTATCATTGACTCTGAAGATGGAGAGACAGGTTCATGAGCCAAGTATTACAGGCAGCCCCTAGAAGCTGGAAAGAGGAAAATATGTAAAATAATCCCTAAATAATCCCTAAATAATCCAACATTATATTTGATACTTGTATGGGAAAACATCAATGCATTATAATCAAATTTAACATTTAGCATTTGGAAGGAAAGAGGAAAAGAAAGGGAAGGGTAGGTGAGTGTACTAAAAAGAGAAGAAAGGCTAGAAATAACTGAGAATTCTGCAGAAATTATTTCCATTAGTTCACACAAAAAAATTCTAGAAGGAAGAGCTATTTTGTTTTTTATGTGACTAAACCTCATGTGGAAATATCTTTTCCAAGGTAAATAGATAACAAAACTCAAATTTATATCACATCTTTACTGAATCCACAGCCCAGACTCTTTCCTCATCCCCTCATACTTTTTGATTCAGGCATAATATCAAAGCATATTTAAAACAAAGTTTTCTCCAGTGAGGAAGATTCAACTCCTTCCAACAAATCCTCCATTATTCAGTTGGTTGACTACTGATGTGTGCCTAACCATTCAACAAATATTTTTTCCTTCTCTGACCACAGTAAGTGACAGGGAAATTTCTCACCTTCTAGTTGGTTTCCATTAGCAAGCAACACTCTGAGAGCCTAGTCCTCAAAAAACCACAATGCAACAAATATGTTGAAGATAATGCACAACAAGACTGTAGAATGCCTCACCTCCTGCTTTTTTCTCCTTCTGGGTTTGTGTCACCCATTGTTATTTATTATTTATGTAGTATCTTAAATGTGAAACTCTATTAATGGGAGTAAAGTCTATGCCAGAAAGTTATAGACTTAGTTTACTTCCTATGCTTAAACAGTTTTTTGATTCATTAGCTTTAAAAAAAATTAATCAATAAGTGTGAGTGTCTAGTGAAGGGAAAAACCATCAACCTTTAATGAATTCTTTGAACACTTTCATATATTTAAGAAATATATAAACCTAATAAATATTTGGCTAAAGCAATAAACTAACATTTTTAAGAAATTTTGTCACTCAAATAAGTTCTCCATTGAAATAATCAACATATTGCTGGGTGTCACAGAGCTCAATAACACAGGTAAAACCAAATTATTGATTGAGCATTTTCAGTCTGATTGAGGTAAAGCAACACATTACTACAAATAATGCTATTCCCCTAATCCCAAAATTGGAAATCCAGAGTGGACTGTTACTCTACCAGGCATACTAAAATATGGAGGAAAGTGATTGTTATAATAACCAGAGGTGGGGGGGCACATAAAATTACTTGTAGAAGGTTGGAGGGCACAATAATCATCTTGCAATACGTAGAACAATTTACAAGAAAGAACTTCCCATCCAAAATGTCAATAGCACTCTGTTTAAAACATCATATACCCTGATTAAAATAAAAACTAGGACATTTTATGTCATTCTTCAAAGAAATAGAACAATTAGTGATGAAATTCATATGGAATCACCAAAAACCCCGAATAGCCAAAGCTCTCCTGAAAAAAAAAAGAAGGGAATGGAGGCATCACACTCCCAGACTTCAAACTGTACTACAAAGCCATAATCATCAAAACTGCATGGTATTAGAACAAGAACAGACACACAGACCAATGGAATCAAATAGAAAATCCAGAAATAAACCCACAGATTTATGGTCAACTAATCTTTGACAAAGGAGCAAAGAATATGCATTGGAGAAAAGAAAGTTTGTTCAATAAATGGTGCTGGGAAAACTGGGTTGCTACATGCAAAAGAATGAAGCTTGACTACTACCTCACACCATACACAAAAACCAATTCAAAATGGATTAAAGAATTAGACATAAGACCTGAAACCATAAAATACATAGAAGGAAATAGAGGTGAAACCTACATGATATGCACATCAAAGACATCTTTACAGACACATCAACCAAAGCAATAGTGAAGGCAAAGATAAACAGCTGGGACTACATCAAATTAAAGAGCTTCTTCACAGCAAAAGAGATAATAACAAAAACAAAGAGAAACCCCACCGACTGGGAGAAAATTTTTGCATCCAATATTAATGATAAAGGACTGATCACAAAAATCTAAAAAGAGCTGATGAGACTCAACAACAACAAAGAAAATAATCCAGTCAAAAAATGGGCAGAAGAGCTAAAAAGAAACTTCTCTGAAGAGGAAATGCAAATGGCCAACAGGCATATGAAAAAATGTTCAACATCACTTGCAATCAGGGAAATGCAAATCAAAACTACAATGAGATATCATCTTACACCAGTGAGAATGGCACATATTAAAAAAAAACTAGCAACAACAAATGTGGGCGAGGTTGTAGAGAAAAAGGAACTCTCCTGCACTGCTGGTGGGAGTGCAAACTGGTCCAACCACTATGGAGAGCTGTGTGGAGATTTCTTGACCTACTAAACATAGAGCTTCCACATGATCCAGCAATTCCACTCCTAGGTATTTACCCAAAGGACACAAAAACATCAATTCCAAAGAGCACCTGCACCCCTATGTTTATAGCAGCACTATTTACAATAGTAAGCTTTGGAAACAACCCAAATGCCCAAAAATAGATGACTGGATCAAGAAGATGTGGTTCATATACACCATGGAATATTACTCAGCATTCAAAAAAGATAAACACATGCAATTTGCAGCAACATGGATGGCGCTGGAAGGGATCATGTTCAGCGAAATAAGCCAGAAAGAAAAAGAAAAATACCAGATGGTCTCACTCATAGCAGGAATCTAGAAAACTTAAATAAGGGACCAGGAAAAAGAATAACTATAAGAAGGAAAATATCAAAATCAACAAACAACTATGAACAAGAGACACTCTATGGGGGGTGGGTGGCGGGAAGGGGAGGGATTGGGATCAAAATAAGAGGGTTGCAATTGTATGGGGAATATAAAAATAAAATTTAAATTTTAAAAAAATTAAAAATATAAAATATAAAAAAAAAACCCTAGGACATTTTAGCCTGACCTATATCACTTAATTTGTTATAACAGTGTTAGATTTGAATGGAGCATGTAGTGACAGAGACCTGCTACTCCATTTTCTTAAGCCTAACTTTGTGGAACAATAAGTTACCTATCAGTTCCCTAAAGGCACTTAAACTTGGTAACCTCTAAATGATCATTGTATAACTATGTAAGTGGGTAGTTCCATCCAGATTAGGTAAATGGTATCTTTAAAATTGTTACTTCTGTATGGGTGTATCAATCACACATCCTTAAATCCCAAGCAATTCCTTTTTCTAGTTGGGAATGATAACATAAAGGCAACAAAATGTTTGAATAAATTTACTGTTCATATATGTTTGGGCTCTCAATTCTATTCCATTGATCGGTGTGTTTATTTTTATTCTAGCACCATATTGTTTTGATCACTACCGCTTTGTAATACATGATGCTTCTTCTGTCTTCTGTCTACTGCCTTGGCTAGTCAGGGCCTTCTGTGTTACATATAAATTTTAGTAGTGTTCTATCTTCTGAAGAATGCCACTGAAACTTTAATAGGAATTGTATTGAATATCTGTATTGCTTTGGTTTAGATAGACATTTTAACACTGTTAAACCTCCCAATCCATAAGCACAGAGTATCTTTCCATTTCTGTTTTTTTTTTTTTTAATTTTAAAAGTTTAATGTTTTGGGGTCAAAATAGGGAAGGGAAGAGCACAAGGGACTGTGGTGATGGATCATGGGTGTATGGTGGTGGGATAATAACAGGGACCACACCAGAGGGCAGAATTCAAATACTATCCAATTATTAATAAAGATAGAAGAAAATAAACATTTAAAAAAAACTACAAGGTCTTACAGTTTTTGTTGTACAGGTCATTCATTTCCATTATTAAGTTTATTCCTAGGTACTTAATTCATTTTGATGAAATTGTTTAATTTCCTTTTCTTCTAGTTCATTGTTTGTACCTAGAAACATAACCAATCTTTATATATCAAGTTTGTAATCTGCCACCTTACTATACTGATTTGTTTCATTTATTTGTCTTAATTGAAATTTTTTCCACATTTGCCACTCACAGCCTTTACTATTATAGTTATTTTATACCTTCCTCTGACTTAAGTACTGAATTTAGCACAAATTCAAGACAAAAACCCCAATTTACATAATAAATGCCTCCACCAAATGTTTTGAAATAAACAGGAAATGACCATATGTTTATGGTCAAATAATGTAATATAATCCATCCCAAATTTATCAAGTCTTTGAATTCTTATTGAAAAAAATTATGTCAACCAATCCAATTCTTAAATTTGTGTATAGAGTCCTTTAAAATTCAGTTTAATACCGTGAAAAAGTAAAATTCTGTTTAATACCACTGAGTCTTTTGTACTAGTAATTTTGGTAAGTTGAAATAGAATTATTGAAGACCATCATCTGTATAAGCCATGTTTAAAGATTTATGTTTATAATAATTAAATACTTTAAAATCATTCATGGGTAGAGTACAGTTGAGTAAATTGTCCCCCATTCATAACACCTGAATTAAACAGTTTGTGTTGCTTGTTCTCTTGATATTTTACATTTTACCATGAAAAGGATAGTGTCCCAAACATCATATTAAACTACAGATATAACCTAAGACCTGTTGTAAGTGATTTGGTAAGGTTGGTGGTTGGTTGGATTTGGGTGGGTTTTTTAATTTTGTTTTGTTTTGGGGAAGGGGAAAAATGAGAGGTTTTGTTGTTTTTTTTTTAATTAAAACTATCTCTACTGTTCTTCATGAAATCACACAATCCAAGAATTGTAAGAGATATTATATTCCATCTCTAATTAAATTATAATTCCCTCCACAACATTGCTTACTACTAGTAATCTAAACAATACCTTATACTTAACTACCACATTGAAATTATACTTTACACTGTCTGATATATCTAATTTTAAGAAAAATCTTTTACGTTGGGTCAAAATTATCCTAAAACTTTCACCCAGTGTTTCTAGTTATTTTCTCTTAACAGTAGAAGGAAAAAGTAAATATATTTTCAGGTAGCTATTATGTACTCCTTATATCTTTATTCTTCAGAAGAAATATCTTTATTTTATATAATTTTCCCACATAAGATATATTCTCCATTCAAATCAACCTCCCCTAGCCTCCACTTCCTTGTGACTAACCATATTATGCCCTTTCCACTCAGGTTTCCTTGGTAGACTTTTTTTTTTTTTTTTTTACTATTTTTTACTAATTTTTTTTACTATTTTTAAGATTTATTTATTTATACAAGCACTGGGTACAGTCAGAAGTGCAGGAGGGTGAGAGAATTCACCAGAGCAGGGAACAGAACAGGCAGACTGACAAAGAAATACACTGCTGAGGGGAGCAGCAGACATGGCAGGAAAGGTCTGCGCACCATGTGGGACCCTCACTGGCGGCCAGGGAGCGAACTGGCGCTGCAGAGGTTGCAGGCAGCTTCGCAGCCCAGCGCTCAAACACTGCGCCACTGGGGAGGCCCCAAATGACTTTTTTTTAAGATTTATTTATTTATGCATACAAGAGCTGGGGTACAGGCCAGAGGTGAGGGAGGGTGAGTGGATTCACCAGAGACAGAGTGGGGAACAGAACAGGCAGATTGACCGAAATACACTGCTGAGGGGAGCAGCCAGCAAGGCAGGAGAGGTCTGCTGCACCATGTGGGTTGCTCCCTGGCCAGGGATCAAACTCATGCTGCAGTGGCTGGGGACTGCTTCATAGGTTGAGTCTCAAGCCCTGTGCCACCAGGGAGGCCGGTAAACTAAATGACTTTCAAGAGCAGCTGCTGCAGTTCAGCTACTCCACTTTGCTTTTATGGGCTTCTCTAGAATAATCCCCTAAAAACAAGATCCATACCAGAACTGCAAAATCTTTACCAATCCATCTCTAAAAGGTATCCAGTATGCCAGAGAAGTCTAACAAAAACCGTGGGTGTGGATAAAGCCATCACATTGAACAAGTAGAAGAAAAAAAAATGTACCTGATGATTATAGGTAAACAAATAATGGGGATAAGGTTACAGAAAAGAGAGAGAAGAATCTTTTGCATGTTGTCATGAGAAAGATCATTCTTATTTTAAAAGTGAGATAAAAAGGAAAAAGTAAAAGAATGAAAAAGAAGAGTCTCCAGATTTCCTCTTTATAATTCTACTTTTCTTTCCAAAAAAGTTAGTAAATAATTTATTTTTACATAAGTTATATATTTTTCAATTGATTTAAAAGTTTTTTTAATTTCCATTTTTATTATTTTTGTTAAGGTAACATTAGTTTACAGCACTTCATATGATAAAAAGTATAGATTCACACCTCTTTTTTTTTTAAATTTTGACCACGTAAGATTTTTAACACCTTTTGTAACAGCATGTTTGAATCTAGTATTTTTTTATATTTTATTTCTTAATTGTTTTAAAGATTTATTTATGCATTCAAGAACTGGGGTATAGGTCAAAAAGGTGCAGGGGGTGAGAGGATTCACCAGACAGAGTGGGGAGCAGAACAGGCAGATCTACTGAAAGACACTGTTGAGGGGAGCAGCTGGCAAGACAGGAGAGGTCTGCTGCACCATGTGGGTAGCTCCCTGCCTGGGGAGCAAACTCAGCCCTTAGAGGTGTAGTGCTGAAACTTAACCCCAGGACCACCAGGATTTTTTTGTTTTATTTTTTTTTTAAATGTAGAACTTATTTCCTACAGTGTTGTTAGTTTTTGGACAATGTATGATTTCTCTCTTCAGGTGTGGTCACCATAGCTCTTCTACCACTGAATCACCCAGAGTCCATTACCATATTCCCTTGTGCTCATCCTTCTCCCCAACCCCTCTTCTCATATTTCTTTAGATATTAATACACCAAATGCACCATCAAAATACCCCAGTTGGCTGGTTGCTTCCCACCTAAGGTCTTTACTTCCCTATTCTAGAACCCTCAATTCTATGGTCATATTTCTAGTGTTTGTTTTGGCATAATTTTGTTTTGGCTTAATTTTGATTTTATTTCTTTAAATTCCACATTGAGTGAAATCATCATTTGTCTTTCTCCTTTTGATTTATTTCATTTATCATTATCGGCTCCAGTTTCATCTGTGTTGTTGCAAATGACAAGATTTCAACTTTTTTTTATACTTGAGTACATTCCATTAAGACACTATCTGATGCTGGGCTTTTGGTTGTAATCATTGCTGTGTGCAGTTCAGTACCCACATATTAGAGGTTTTTCCTGATTTCTTTTTGTGGGTGATTTTTGATTCCATTGTGATCAGAAAATAAACTTGATAGGATTTAAATCTCCATGAACTTATTGATACTTGTTTTGTGGCCCAACATATGGTCTCAGAGAATGTTTCATGTGTGGTTGAGAAGAATATGTATTCCATTTTGAGGGAGTGTAGTGCTCTATAAAAATCTATTAATACCATGTGGTCTAAATATGTAAGTCTATTGTGTCCTTGTTAATTTTCTGTTTGGTTGAATGGGGTCTTGAAGTCCTCAGCCCACTATGTCTTGTTGCCAATCACTGTTTTCAGATTTAATAATAGTAGTCTTACATATTTTGATGCTCCTTTGATTGGTGCATATGTATTGATGAGTTATATCTTCCTGATGTATTAATAATTGCTTCATTATTACATAATGTTCATCCTTGTCTCATTACCATTTTAATTTGAAAGTCTATTTATCTAATTTAAATATAGCTGTCCCTGCGTTCTTTGGGGGACCTATTTGCTTGTAGGATTGTTTTCCAGCCATTTACTGTGAGGCTGTCTTTGTCTTGGGGCTTAGATGGATCTCCTGGAGACAGGAGAAAGTTGGATTTTGTTTTCTGATCCAACCACATATTCTTATCTTTTTGATTTGTCAATTTAGAATATGCTACTATTATTTTGTCTTCAGTTTTTTTATTATACCTATTTCCATATTCAATATTTTATGGATTATTTTTTTTCTCTTCAATTTAGGCAGGAAAGCTCCATTCAACATTTCTTGTAAGGGAGATCTAGTGTTTGCAAACTCTTTCAACCTCTGTTTGTCTGGAAAGCCTCAACCCCCAGCTCATCTGATAAAAAATCTTACAAGATATAGTATTCTTCACTGGCAGTTTTATCTTTTTTCTAAAAATATCACACCATTCTGTTACTTTTTGGGTTTCTTCTCAATAGTATAATGTAAGCTTGATTGAAGTACCTTTATAAGTTACCTGTTTTGTTTTTGTTTTTTCCTTAGCCACATTCAATATTCTTTTTCTGAAATCTTGGGGGTCTCATAAAAATGTGGTTTGGTGCAGACCTTGTTGATTTTGGATACCCAGGTGTTCTTTTATCTTCATGGACTTTTTCAGCTTGCCAATTTGCATTCTCCAATTCTGGCTAGTCCTTGAGTGTTCCATGAATACATCCCTCACTTTCTTGCCTTGATAAGTCATATTCATTCTTCAGTTCTTAGCTTCAGTGTTACTTTCTCCCCTCACCACACTTATGTAGAATCCTCATTATAAGCTAACTTGGAACTATCAAATTCTCCTATAAAGCACATGTCATATGTAATTTGTCAATTATGGGGTCAATTTTTAATGATAAATTCAGTCTTTATAGGCAAAAATTAATAATCTCAAAATAACTATACCCTAGCCATTCTGTACTTTCCTGGCATACTCTATGTATGGAGGGAGGGAGGAAAATCTTATACATGCAACTGACTATGAAAAAAACAAACAACCCAAACAACCCCAACAATGAAGAAACCAATGTGCTTCTCATGGTGTTGGGTTTTTATTTTTATTTTTAGGAATCAGTATGCTTAACAAAAATAAAGATCTACATTTACATACAATTATAGGTCACAGATTCCCTGTTTTTTATTGTCACCTATTTATAAATAGATCCCCTACTAATAATAATTGCTTGGGTCATTACAATAAAGTGCTTCTTGAATTAAAAAAAAAAGTATGAAGAAGGGTCAAATATATGATGGTAGATGGAAACTAGACTTAATGGTGATCATAATATATATATGTCTATACAGAAGCCAAATGTTATATACCTGAAGCTTATATAATGTTATAAACCAATGTTTCTTCAATAAAAATAAAATTCTAAGGACAGGGTATTGTCTACATTCTATGTATAGTCTTAATGGATAAGAAATAGCAAACCAAAACTAAGAAAAGATTATCAAGAAATTCTCTGCTCCAGGTATTATTTAAAGTAATACTAGCTACAGAAACAAACTCAAAAACATAATGGCTTAAACACTATAGATTTATTTCTTACTCTTATAAAGTCCAAGTTTTATTATTTTTCTGAGCAGCATAGAACCTTCATCTAACTAGAAATTAAGGAAGTGAAAGTCCCTTGTTTCTGTGACTCAGTTATCTCCAACATGTGGTTTTAAGTTCACTGGACCCACCTATCTCAAGTTAGAAGACGTTAGAGGACTTTCTGAGTTCTACAAGTCAAACCTGGAAATGGAACTTATCACTTCGGCTACTATGACAGTGGGCACCTCTCCAATGCATGGTGACACTTGAGTGCAAGGGAGACTGGAAAATGTGGTATAGCTGTGTGGTCAAGTGGAGGAAGTGTAGTTTGGTGAACAGTTAGTTGGTTTCTATCCTACCACTGCCTCTCTGGTAAGATTTCTCATTGGCCTACTTTCTACCCATTTCCCTTAACTTATTTTTCCTCAAAGGTAACTCTTAAAAGTAGATAATTATGACCAATAACAGAATATTTAAAGTATAATAACATAATTATTATGTACAGCATGCAATCTTAGCATTACAATACTTGTATAATAATGTTCTCTTTAACAATAATTTCATGCAAATGAATGCACATCCTTCTCATTGTTAACTTTCTACTTAAAATTCGTCCTTACTAAAAAATAGAAAAGGGAAATAAGTTTCATAGGTATATTTATAAAGAAGTGTAAAAACAAAGTTAGTAAGAGAATGACTAGCTTATGAACTATTCAATTCATAACAATTGAATAAAAAAACTTAAACAACATATCTTAATTTATGCACATGCTAAATCTGAATAATAAAATTAGCATTCAGCAAATGTCAGCTCCACTTATCTGTATAGTAATACTCATTTGCATTGAGAATCATTTTCTATTATTGATAGGAGAAAAAAGTGAAACAAATAAAGATAAAGGACTAATAAGTCTGTCAGAGTGACTATAATGGAGGAAATGTGGATATTCAAAAAAGGCTTGGTATATCCACCTCACTTTTAAGCCAACTCTTTGATTGTACCAACACACTGAAGCTTACTTTCAGGAAACTGCTAAACTTGTTTTTATTTGTGACCCTCTTCAATCTCTTAACATGGCCTACCTCAAATTGCAAAAATGTTTCCAAGGATCTGAATTATTTGGTAGCACTGTGGAATGTGATGTTTATGATAGTGCACTAGAAAAATGACAAGATATCTCCCCGTCTAACAACTAAATCATGATGTGAAAAAACTATTAAAATATTTAATACTTTAATGCATACAAACCTGTAAACCACAGCAGTCATAAACACAGAATACATGTTTTTCAAATGCAAAGTGAATCAAGATATTATCTGTAAAACATTTTGGCAGCATTTAAGTTCATAAATACAGTAAGACACAGATGCAATGACTACTGAGTCAACTTGAAATATAACTAAATACACAGTTACCTAAAAAGGACTGTAGAGACAGATGCATATATATGGTCAACTTTGTAGCAGAGACAAAAGAAGTTTAAACACAAGAGGTTGGTTTAGGGACAAGTTAAACACAAGAGGTTGGTTTAGGAACAAGAATGACATGGAGAATGGATGTTCCGAGCTATTGATTTCTGCACTCTATTTCTGGTGTCACACAATTAACTTGTAATGATTCTGTCCTCATTAGATTGTCTTTATATGTTAACTTAGATTCCCATATAGCACCACCTAAAATGAAAGAATGTGTTAATCATCCCAATATGAGTAGTTCAGTCTTTTTTACTGTCATGTTTTGCATTGCTTATTAACATTTTGGCCCTAGGTGTTTAATGAACTCTGATCCTGGAAATGGTTCTATTCCCAGTCTCCAACAAAAACAAGTTTCTAATCCTAAAGAGTAAGTTAAAAGACCCTGACTGTGACTAACACATTACAATTAATTTCACCTTGATATGATCAGGACAATCTACCAGTCATTTGAATAATATCAAGATCTTTCTTACTAGCTTTTCATTTAAATTACCACATGGGATGGGACTTGTCAGGCAACAAATGAGTACACACAGATGAACAGCATTCCCAAACACATACACTCAAAAAATAATAAAAATATAAAATTTCTGATGTACATTTCTTGTTTTACAGGTTGGCTCTAGATTAAACATAATAAATTTTCTTTCATGTTCTCTTTTCTGCCATTGGACTAGTCCTTCACATGATTCTAATTTATTTGCCTATTTCTTAAAGTGTACTATTTTTTCATTGAAGTAACTCTGGTTTATAACAATGCATATGATGTGGATCTTTACACAGGTATGAGATAGTGTCTCATTGTGGTTTTGATCTGCATTTTCCTGATTAGTATGATGGGACGCTAAAACATGTCTTTCTTTAAATATGTAATGATTTGAAAGAATTTAAATATAGTTTTAATTTCTTTTTAAAGAGAGTAACATCTCATAGGTACGTAAGACCATTTTAAAATCAAACAGTTCTATTATTATCCTGTATCTTTCCAACTGACTAGTACTGCATCCTATGGCAATAGCCACATAATCCAAACATCAGGAGACTGGCCAAGAATACATAACTAAACACAACTGGAAACTAACAGAAAATATAATGGGAATTTTTTCTATAATATTTTAACCATAGAGAAGTAAATTTTGTATAATTATATAAAATGATATTAAGATCCACAATTATTTTACATGAATAAGAAGAAAAATATTGATTCAAGTATGATGATTGTAAGATGCTTCCTCATTACAAGGAGTTTGTGGGGGAGAATTCATAACTAAGAATTCATGAAAACAATATTCTGAGCTCCATTTTCACTAAGTTTGATATCAAATCCAAGGCAACTTGAAGAGATGTAGTACATGGAGAGGATTCCAACAGGCCAGAGCAAGTCTTAGAAAACTAACTCAGGGGACCTGTTCAGTGCTTACCAAGCTGATACAAATGACATAAATTCCACCAGCCAAGTGAAATTTTTGGCTAGAATTTTTTTTCATTTTTGAAAATCTGAGAGATACTATAAGTATTAGGTTTTTTTTAATTGAAGTAATATTGGTTTACAACACAGTTGTAAACTTGTAGACTTGGGGGAACAGGTTCATTACTTCTCCGATGAACGTCACCATACCATACCCACCAACACAGAGCATTGGGCCCTTTCTCTCATATAGTAGCTTAAATTCTGCAGTCATATTTCTAGTTTAGATAGCCATAATTCTTTAAATTCACTCAAATCAACTTATAAACTGATTTAAATCCATCTCATCTACATAAGGGAACTTTATGATGTGATGGACATATTTGCTCTCCTGTTGTGTGATGATGTAATGGATATATTCATACTTACTTTGAATACTTTAAATATATACATTTTACTTTTTACAATAGTCAAGTTATGGAAATAAGCTAAACACCCATCAACATACCAGTGGATTAAGATGCGGTATATATATACACAACAAAATATTAATCTGCTTTAAAATAAATGAACTCTTGCCATTTGCAACAACATGGCAGGAATCTGAGGGAATTATGCTAAGTGAAATAAGTCAGAAGGAGAAAGACAGATACTGAATGGTTTCACTCACATGTGGAAACAGAGAGGAAAAAAACAAAGGAACTGACAAAATTAAATCAAAATAAACCCTAGAAATATAACTGAAGGAGAAAGTCTGCTAGGAGAGGGTAGGAACAAGGGGGAAGGGGACCCAATGGCCTAGGGTAAAGGACCATGGGTACTTTGATGGTGGAGTGGTGTGGAAACATACCTCTGAAGAGGTATGAACCTATCCCTCCAAATCACAGGCAGTGTTGAGAACCATTATTATCCCAATGAAGAGGATAATTTTTAAAATATATAAACATTTTATTTCAATTAAGTATTAAAGCTGGTTGGAAACAACCCAAATGCCCAAAAAAAGATGACTGGATCAAGAAGATGTGGTACATATACACCATGGAATATTACTCAGCATTCAAAAAAGATAAACACATGAATTTGCAGCAACATGGATGGCAATGGAAGGGATCATGCTCAGCAAAATAAGCCAGAAAGAAAAAGAAAAATACCGGATGGTCTCACTCATAGCAGGAATCTAGAAAACTTAAATAAGGGACCAGGAAAATGAATAACTATAAGAAAGTGAAAATCAAAATCAACAAACAACTATGAACCAGAGACATTCTATGGGGGGTGGGGGGCGGGGAGGGGAGGGATTGGGGTCAAAATAAGGGGGTTGCAATTGTATGGGGAATATAAAAATAAAACTTATTAAAAAAAATAAGATAAAAAAAAGTATTAAAGCTGGTTGTGAAAATGATGTTCAGACCTGAAAAAGAAAACTCCATCTAGTTCAATAAACATCCTTAGTAGCTAATAGTCAAGTGGAGAAGACAATCATTAACAAATTATTACACAGCACTAAGAGTCTGAAAAAATCACTGGGGAGCTAGATCCTAGATGTGGGGTAATTATCAAGAGTTAAGAGTTCAAAGATGGCATCCTGGAAGAAATGATGTCTCTGACATATCTTGGAGGGAAATTACAATAGAGATAAACATCTAGCAGAAAATAAGAAGGATGATTCTCTGAAAAAATAACTTATTTGTTGGTTAGTTTTATGGTAATGTTAAAAAGAATTTTTTTATTTTATATATTTTTACATCATTTTTCATTTTTGTACAATGTATGCATTTTCATCTTGGTTATAGTCCCTGTACTATTCCCACTACCCTTGTTTTGCTTCTACTCCCTTCTCCTCCCCCTGCAGTGTGTCTCTGGTTTATAGATCCTTGTTGATTTTGATTTTTACATTATTATAATTAGTCTAAAAAGAAATTTTTAATCATAGTTGCTCCACTATAATTTTTGCTTATGAGGAATGCTCAATGGCACATGTTCTTTTCACATATATATCTATTCACTTTTATAGGGGGGTTCGGGGGGGTTGTTGTGAATTGTTTTATGGCTAAAGTACATGATAATGAACTATGCACAGGTAGATAAAAACATAAAAGAAAAATATTAATATCTAATGAACTTAGCAGTAAGAGATACCTTATAACCTTTAGAGGTTACCTTATAACTATATTAGGTAAAGATCCTTAAGTTCCTTAGAATTGGGTCACTGGTCCCTCATATAGCACTATATTATGATAACACAATTTATACTTGAAAGCATATATAATTGAAAGCATGCTGTCTTTATAGAAATCTAGAAACTTGCTAATATTATAACATGAATTCAGTCAATACAGTAGCTCCATAGGGCTGCTATAACAAAGTAATAAACTAGATGGCTTAAAATAACAGAAAAGTAGTTTCTCATCATGATGGAAGCTAGAAATCTGAAATTAAGGTGTTATATTATGTTCCCTTTGAAGACTGTATTGAAGAACCCTTTTTTCCCCTCTTCTAGTTTCTGGTGTTTGCCAGCAATCCTTGGCATTAATTGACTTCTGGAATCATGCTTCAATCTCTGCCTCCATCTTCACATGACCTTATTCCTTGGTTATATATGTGTCTCTGTGTCTTCACATAACTTTCTTATGTATTGTTGGTTTTTACAATACATCTTAATTCAGCACGACTTCATTTTAACTAATTACATCTGCAAAGACAGGTGTGATGACTTTCTGAGGTTCTAGATGATCATGAATTTGGAAGGAACACTACTCAACCCAATATAGTCCACTTCTGTTCTCACACACATGCGGTGCTCAGTGTTGTTGGGGATGTGGAGAAAAAGGAACTCTTTTATACTATTGTTGTAAATTTAAATAGGCTTATCCAGCTCCTATAGAAAGCTGTGTGGAGGTTCCTCAAAACATATGACCCAAAGAATACAAAATAATACCTAAAATTGTGGCATAAAATGAAATGGAAAATAACTTAGTTACAGCTCTGCTTAAAGAAATTGGGTCATAAATTAATAAACATTGATATACTATATAAAGTCCTTATAAAGTATACTTAATATTATAATACATGTACTTAAGATGATGGTGACCATTAAATATATACATTCTACATAATCCAAAAGTATTGTATTGCCTTTATTATAATTTATTCAAGGATTACCTTATAGCTATAAAAGAGTTATCTTAACCAAAATAGATACGTTAATATTCATTTTTCCCTACAATGTGTTATAATATTTTTGGGATATCATCCAACATTAGCTTATCCTTTAGTTCTATTCCTATCTCTGGAAGTTGATTAACTGAGGCTTAGAATTTTCTAATACTATATACTAGATTGCCAACTAAAACAACCATTAACAGTTTGTTGAAGTAATTATTAACGCCTGATCAATAGACTGGAGTATTAAATATCATAGCATTATGGTCAATTTTATGCATCGATGTTACTAGGCCACAGGGTGTCCAGGCATTTAGTCAAACATTACTCTTGGTGTGTCTATGAGAGTGTTTTTGGAAAATATTAACATCAGTAGACCAGGTATAGCAGATTGTCCTTTTTAAAATGGTGGACCTTATCCAATCAGTTGAAGGCCTAAACAGAACAAAAAGTTTGAATTTTTCCCAAGTAAGACAGAGTTTTTCCTGATGACTGCCTTCAAGTTGGGATGCTGTTTTATCCCCCTGCCTTCAGACTGAAACTAAAACATCAACTTCTTCTAGATGTCAAGTCTACCAAGATTCAAACTAAAACTCCATCATTTAGTTCCTTTTTTTCAAGATTTATTTTATCATTAGTTCTTTACCCCACTTCTGATTTTGGTCACATGAGAGTTTTGGTTCATTTTGTACTGATGGTGTCTCCGGCAAATATGACCATCTTCTCCAAATGTTGGAATGGTACAGGAATTTCCACTGCCATGGCAACTTGAGACTTGGAATTGTGGGAAAGTGTGGGTATGTTAAGAAACATGAGTATGGGCCTCCCCGGTGGCACAGCGGTTGAGCGCTGGTCTGCGAAGCTGCCCGCAGCCTCTGCAGCGCCAGTTCAATCCCTGGCTGCCGGGCGAGGGTCCCACATGGCTCGACAGACCTCTCCTGTCTGGCCCGCTGCTCCCCTCAGCAGTGTACCTCGGTCCTTCTGCCTGTTCTGCTCCCTGCTCTGGCTCTGGTGAATTCTCTCATCTTCCCGTGCTTCTGACTATACCCAGTGCTTGTATAAATAAATTAATTAAAAAAAAAGAAACATGAATAATCTTCAGTCAAGAGAGAACAAAAGTTGATAAATAAATGCTACCCTGATGCTATAACCGAAAAGACAGAAAGCTGAAAGTCGACATAGGGAAATAGAGCCCTTATACATTTTTTTGTGGGATGTAAATTGGTTCAGTTTGGAAAAGTTTGGCAGTTCTTAAAATGTTAACATAGAGTTCCCATAAGACAAAATAATTCTTCTCCTAGGTATGGAACCAAGAGAACTATAATTTCATTAAGTCTTCCTAGCCCTTATCTAAATGATTTTTATGTATATGCCCCTGCACACATACCATTTATTCTTTTTGTTTACTGCAAGTGATAGAAAGCAAAAACCCTAATTCTCAACATATAGAACTGCTTCTCCCCCTAGAAATAACAGTGCAGAACTGAGGCTACTAGAAGGAGAGGCAAAGTAGGGGTGGAGCAAAGAGAGAAGAGAAATCAATGATGTAGGGTAAAGGACTATGGGTGCTTTGATGTGAGTATGGTGTGGAGTGACATACCCTTGAAGAGGCATGAATCTATTCCCCTATACCACATAGTGTTGTAAACCAATGTCAACTCAATAAAAAAAAATTAACTATCCCTAGCATACAGTAGGTGCTCCAAAGATATTGGTTAAATGACTGACTGAACAACTGTCTTAACACAATCTTGAAAATTACTCTTAACATCTATCCATTAATATATTATGAATTCTCTAGATAGATTTTCTTATGCTTCTGAAAATGTATAAAATTAATTAGTCTTTCTATCTTTTAACTTTCAGCCCACCCTTCCTTTAATTGAAGTGTTTGAGAGTTTAGCCTCTCTAACAATAATTTTCCTAATCAAATGGTTAGGAAAAAATTATTGAATAAAGTAATCCCTTATTCTAACATTGTAATATTCCCTAAGTACCAAACATAAGCAAAAAGTTGTAATCCAGAACAGTGTATCATTGGGGAAAATATTTTCAGTAATTATTCCAAACATATGTGTGAAAATGAGAAAAGCACACCACTGTTTGGCTAGCTACATGATAATAGTCCCAAAAGTTCATCTCCCTGAAAAGGAAAATATGCTTCTAGTAGAAGCATGAGGATTTTATACTACTATTTTGAACACAGCATTTCAGTGTAAGATGAATTCCCAGTTTATTGGGGATTAGATGCAAATATATACATTAAGGAAAGCAGAGTAAAATGCCCCACTGTTTATATGGATTTCCAATCAGAACAGAGGAATCTCTTTCTCTCAGCAGGAAGTGTGTTAGATAAATTTCTCACTTAGCCAATTAATTTACACTTTAGTCACCAGTGCTTGAAAGTAGCTTGACTGAATTAGTGGTCTAATACTAGAATGAGTAATAATAATTCACATTTATAAAGGGCTACCGAATATTAATTATTTAATCCACACTATAATGCTGCATGATAACTCAGAATTATTGCATGTGCTTTTTAAGCTAGAGAAACTGATCTAAATCAATTAAAATCCATGATAAAAGCAAAGTTCCTGACCTTTGAGTTGGTACTCAGTCCATTTTGCTTTGCCACTCCAGCCCTTTAGACTCTGTAATGGGTTAATTAACCTCTCTTGCTTTGAATTTGTCCATAAAATGGTAATAATAAGACTAACCTTACAGTAGTATATTGTGCAAATTAATTGATTTTTTGGAAAGCACTTTCAGATCTATTGAAGAAAAGTATTAGCTGTAAATATCTCAATTGATTTTAAAAGATAAATGATCATTTTTCATATCACTTTTCAACTGTGATAGTGACTGAGATATTGAATAATATATAAAATGAAAAAATTTTCCATCACTCATAGAAAGAGTGCTTGAAACTCTCACCTCCATTCAGCCAGCCATGACTCATTCATTGGAAGAAAAGCTATGATTCATTCCTTTCCACAACTACTAGGTTAACATGCATTTCCTAGTACAATGAGAATATTGGTTATTCCTGACAATATAGACTCTCATTTATATTTTAAATATGTACACAATATCTCTACTTGCAGTAATCTGTGTAGTTTAGAGTAAAAGTTGTCTGAGAAAAAGACACAATAATATTTAACTTACATTTTGCAAAGCCCTGACCAGGGCTATGTAAAATATTTGTTTTAGCATTAATATCTTATGTTATTATAAACCAATTTACAAATAAGCAAACATTGTATGGTTTCCATGAACATGCTATCAACATTGTACACCTCATAGAAGAATTCTTTCATTTGCATCTTCTTTCTTAAATGAGTTTTTCTACATAATAGCTCTGTAAAACATAACTTGATTCTGTAAAAAAGTACAACTAAGTTATTTCATCTTAAAACTACAAATAAATAATTTAAGGACTTTTATTTCAGACATGAACCCAAAGTTGAAGCTCCAAAGTCATATAAACCTAGAATTATATGGTGATAAAATGTTGGTGCTTAGTACAAGAAATGAAATACTAAACCTTAAAATGTGTTTAACGGATGGTTTGTAGCCTTCTTCAATCAAAACTCAATACCCATTGATTTTTTTTCCCAAAACAAGAGGCCCAGTCCCCCTCTGAGTGGCCTCCCTAATGTAGAACTCTTCCCTAACACCCATAATCCACATTTCTCCAGCCAGAAGTAGAGACACAATCCTAAAAGGCACAAATTTTATTCAAAGCAAGGCTGATTGAGTCCCTGGCTTGAAAAGAAAATAGCCATCATTATATGTGCCAAATAGATCTATACCGGTCAGTTAGCCCTGCCCCAGAATGCCAGTGCATCCTCAGTAAAGTCCTAAAATTCAAGATCAATTAGGTTATCCTAGGTTTTAATATCTGTCAGGATCCTATTTAATCTTTCTGTATCTCTGCACTAGCCTGCTGATTATAGATATTTGTGTATATGTATGTGTATGATGTATGTATATATTATACATGTTTATTATATGCATGCATGTTGATACATATAAATATAAATACACATAAATGTATATTCTATTTCAAACTATTTAGCAAATATGCAATATCTCACCTGGACAACAGAAATGCCCCAAATTATAACTATTATAAATTATTTGCTTCATCTCTTTCATGCAGATATGAATTTTATCACTGCCCTTATTTTATACACTAAGATAAAATGACTTATCTGTTCAGACTTTCACAGAGGGTTGGTATCATTTATATGTTTTTTGGTATCCTCTTTAAGTAAATGAACTTTCCTGATTCAGGGAGATTAAAACAAAAATAAAGGAATGATTCAAATTAAGATGATTCTAAATAACCAAAAAATTGCAAGATGTCACATAAAATTAGCAAATAAAATTTTTCATATTATGACTCATCATCTATTTAACTTATAAAAGCTCAAGGTTTACACCTATGAGGATGATTATCATTTTTAAAATGGAATACACTATGTGTTGGGAGGATGAGGAAAAATAGGAGCCCTTCCGCATTGCTGGTGGAAATATCAAACAGTATAATCACTTTGAAAAAACAATTTGCCAGTTACTCAAAAAGTTAAAAACAGAATTACCATATATCCAGCAATTTCACTCCTAGGTATATACCCAAAAGAACTGAAACCAGGGACTCAAACAGACTTGTACATTCAATGTTCTTTGTAGCATTATTCCCAATAGTCAAAAGGCCCCAATACCCATGCCAATATCCATCAACAGATGAATGAATAAACAAAATGCATCTACATATAAAAAATTATGCATCCATAAATTAGAATGAAATTCTGATATATGGATGAACCCTGAAATCAGTATGTGAAATAATTACGCTAAACAACATAGGCCAGGCACAAATGACAAATATTGCATAATTCCAATTATAGGAGGTCCCCAGACCTCCTAGAGGCAGAAAGCAGAATAATGGTTACAAGGAGCCGGGGTAAGAGAGAATATGAGTAATTATGTTATTATGTAATCAGCATAAGATCTCAACTTGGAAGATGAAAGGATTTTGAAGTGGCTAATAATTGGGGCACAATATTGTGAGTAAAGTCATTGAATATATACTTAAAAATGGCTAATGTGATAAATTTCATATCATGTATATTTTACCAAAGTTCAAGGCTTATAAGAATTTTTTAATGTTTTTTCAGAATAATTCATTACCACTTGACCAATTATGTTCTTCATAGTGACCAGGGGTCTTGATTTGTCCCCTATATATAGTATAAACGTGTGTGTGTGTATGTATGTAAAAATCCAATTTCCAAAAATGAAAAACAGTGTGCATCTAATTTATTAGATGAGAGAGTAAACATAAAATTTACCTTTGCAATTTTGCTGAAATTTACAACAAAATATCCTTCTTGAGGTTTATTAAACTCTAATCATTTTCTTGAAAAATTAGCAGCAATTATCATTAAGGTTTAAGCATTTTACTGTGACTGCTGCAATAAATCTTATTAAAATAACTGAAACATACTTTTTTCGCATGTGGCAACCTGTCTCTGAATCACAACCATCTGTAAGTGGTGATTGCCGGGTGCACACAGATGGGAGTAAAACAACGATCAGACGATACCATTCTTTCATCATTGCTTGGTACCAAACAAACTGAAATCTGAGTCAGACTATTTGCATTTGAAAGATTATATGATCGCTGTAATTAACAAATACTGCTTGGCATTCTGATATTAAATGTGCAATAGGTACCTTATTGAAAATAACACTTGAACTGTGCAGCCTCTCTTTCTAATGTCTGACAGCCTATAAAAAAAATCAGATGTTAACAATAGAGGAGCAGGTTTCAAGTTTTTATAGCACACAATTCCTTTACAGATTTAAAATGACAGAAGATGGGAACAGAATAATTTATTCTTTCTGGCTTGCAGCACAGAATCATGAAGGCTCTCGGTCCATAACTTCAGGGCTACACTAAACTCCTGTCAGCCGAAATCAGATACAAAGGTGAGCATCTGCCCAGTCTTGCTTTTCCCTCAAGGCAGGAAAAAACAGACCAATGTTACTTACAAAGCTCAAATCATTAAATAAGAAAAAAGCCAAAAATCAAGGAGATTAAGACCTTTCTCGATGTCATCACATTCTAATTAGTAAGGCCTATCTCTATTGTATTAACAATCAGAGGAAGAAAAGAGATGAGCTTGGAGTTGGACAAGCCCTGTTTTCAAAGATGTGCTAATTACAAAGCATGCTATGTAAGCCAAATTGCTTAACCTTTTAGAATCTCAATTCTATCATTTATAACTTAGACTAAATTTTGTGCACTTGTGCACACACACACACATGAACACACACTGGCTTCCTGTAAGGTTTGAGAGGAGTAATGTAAAAAGATGTTTAGCATAGTGGCTCATAAGAAATAATATTTTTTATTAAATGAATACTATGACAGGGGTACAGGCTGTCCCTAACATCTAAGTGTATAATTTTAACTACGAGGTCTTTTTCAATCTTGATTAACCTAAGAATATCTTACTTGCCTTGGAATTCATTTAGGAATTAAAAGTGTAGAGCTGGATAGAATCGAACTGCCCAGGTTTAAATTCTACTTCCTCCAACTTCCAGCTGTATAGTTTGAACACAGGGCTTCTGTGCTTCTCTCTAGCCATCTACAGAGTAGAGATAATAGTAATTCATTCAAAGTATTGTAGGATTATATGGGTAGTTGTATTTAAGTAGTTTAGACCAGGGATAAGTATGTACCATTGTGCAGAAAATATCAATTAGCTGCTATTCATACATGAGCAGATTCCTGGGTATGCAAGTGAAGGCAGTCTTTGACTTTATGGAGCTTACAGAGTGCAGAGTACAGATTAAAAAAATACAGAAATGTATAATTACAAGTTGAAAGTAAGGGAATAAGAGAATCTGCATATAGTTAGGACAGCCCTCATGATATGTAAGCTAATTTTTTTTCCCAAATTCTTCTGAAAGATCTCAAAAATGTCTCTATGGTAGTTTTGTAGGAAATACATAAGTATCTTAATGTAAAGTTCTAGTAAAAGAAAAACCTTCGTGCATGCTATTTTCTTCCCTTTTCTCCATGGTATCTTTTCATTTAGATAAGTGCTTGCCTTTTCACTGTTCATCTGAAGATTATTATTATTATTGTTATTGCAGGGAAAAGTTTCTTAACCTCAAATGACCTCATTCTTTGAGACACCAGATGCTGAGGAATATTAAAATTATATTTAAAACAGTGCTACATTCAAATTAAGATGTATTTTCTGCTAGATTACATTTTTTAAAGACAGTCATCACATATTATATACACTTACATATCAAATGACTGCATTTACATTTGAACCAAAATAAAAGATGAAAGTGGTTAATGAAGTTCTAATTCATTGCCTTGAATGTTTTTAGCCTACTACATCCAAATTATTTTTTAAATAACTTCCACTAGAAAGGCTAATGTAGTGCAGATGACTCCCCAAATATTTGCAATAGGTCACGTGAACGTCGCTGCAGCATCTCAACAATTGGCTATAATAGATTTAAGGGGGAATGATAGACTGCCTTGACATTTAAATAGATAATATTTTCTATTAAACCTTTTTTAAAAAACCTTGATTAACACCAGAAATATTTCTCACTTTCCCAAAAGAAACCCTCATTAAGGAAATTTTCACTGAGTTACATACAATATGCTCATCTGTGCACCATGAACTTGTTTTTACTCTATATTCAAAGCTGTATGTTTATTTCTCTGTTCTAGTTCAGTTCTAAAAGCCAAAAATATGAAACAGATGTGGTGACTTTCTGTGTACTGTGAAGCACAATTATGCTTCTTTGAATTGCTTAGGCTAAACAGTTGCCCTCCCTAGAGCATATCGAAACTGTTTGAGATTCTTTACAGCCAAGAATCCAGCCTGCTACCTGTCAGGAGCTAGAATTGGCAGGCCACAGCTGGTTGATTGCAGTGGATGTTCCCTTACTGTCCTCCCAACCAAAATATGTGAAACTTAAAAAAATAGAGGAAAACTTCAGCTAAACGGGTGTTTGTCTTATCCTTAAGAAGAAATAGAGCTGTTTCAGAGTGCATTTCAAGGTTCACTTTATGTGGACCATTTAACAGCATTCAAAAATCACTTCAGATTGTCTTGCTTCAGAGTTCACAGACAACATGGGTAGTAGCCAAGAGCAAATAAAGAAAAATTTTCCAACTCACTTATCCCAGTCATGATGTCTTTAAACCTGTGTCTACCAGATTATCCTATGTATCAAAAGTGCAAATGTTGATTTTTCTTCTGCTGAGAATAGTTTAAAAACATGTGGAAACTGCTATAATTGAAGAAAAAGCCTGAAACAAATGGTAATTTTGTTCTCAAAAAAGAAACTTTCTTTGGGCTGTGGGAGGTGAGGAAAGGAAGTTTCCTTTTCTTCTAAAATGAGTGAATGTTGAAAGTAATGGCATTCATAGAAGCCTGCATTGATTTTGTCAGTTTTCAGCATCAAAAGGGTTTCAAAACAAAAGTTTGCAATGGGCATATTCATATAGGAATGCTTACAGAGTGCAAGCTCATGGGAAAACAAGTTTGACACAAATAAGCAGACCAGCAGGTCCACAAAATATGTTTCTCATTAAAGGAAACCATGCATCCATTTATTGATTTATCATTCATTCATTTTAATAGAGACCTGGGCATTATGGTCAATGCTGAGGGTATTAACAGGAACAGATTAAATATGTGCGGTAAGATGTTCATATGGAAAGGGGGGAAAAGACATTTAATGGATAATAGACAGATAAAATATTTTTACTGAGGACTCATTTCCCCCTGTATTCAGGTTACCGGGTTTTGGCATAACAGAAATGTAGATATGGAAAGCAGAGAAATTTGGCCAGCAAAATCTTAGAGATTTTATTATCATTCATTTATAGTAGTCAGACCACATTTCAGAGCAATTCTCAGATTGCCATGACTTTGCCAGTCTCCTCCCACCAATTACAACTTTCTCTCAACACACCACATATACAAAGCCAAGAGGGTGAGAGGGAACATAATCAGGAGAGCTTTCAACCTTTACTCTTTATCCTGAGAGATGTCCAATCCTATCTGATCATTTTCAGTTTTATTGACATGTTATGATCATTTTCATCCATCCAGAAACAGAGAGGGAAAGCTGGTGTTTTTTGCCCCTTAACATATTTTCTAAGATCCAACATTGTATAGTCTATCGTCCGTATTTCCCAGATGCACACTCTAAAGGTTTTCTAGTGTCCTGTGTCATTAAAGAGGTTATGTGTCCATGTGGATTAAGTCAAACAGAGTTGAACATCCTTAAGGCAGAGGAGACATCAAGGCACAATGCAGCAGTTATATCCACGGCTAATTATCACTTGCATCAATAACAGCTGTCAAATCCCAGGAACAATCTGTATATAGTTGCAACTCAAGCAGAGAATGGATTCATCTGAGTGTTGGCTCTGCACCAAGTTAGCTTTTTTTTTTTGGGGGGGGAGGGTTGGACAGGTGCAGGTACCTTGGAGTAGAGCCCAAAAGACTGGTTTCTTGAGCCTTATCATGGGATCAAGTCAAGTATTATTTGATAAGAGGTTTTGGAGTACAACTGAGTGAATCACAGAGTCAATAAAGCCAATCAAAACAACTAAAAATACACTTGTTTAAATTTAGTCCTATAAGAGATTCCTAGAGTTGGGAATATATTTATTATGCAAAGTATTCTACCAGTTGTGAGAAAAGAAATGACTCCTTAATCAAAATCATCCTATGTTAAAGATTCAGCAAAATAAAGTCAAGGAAATTTTGCCTCAAATATAAATTCACCTCAAATATTATATCTCAACAACTATGAGTACTGTAATTACCGTTATAAAGTGTCTAAAAAGTACACCAGGATCAAAGAAATGATTAATTAGAAGAGTCAATAAAGGCCTTATCTCAGATGCTACACTTAAACTGTGACTTGAGTTTGCCAAAGGCAGGCAGAGAACACTGCAGATTGAGACAACAGCCTGTAGAGAATCCGGGCAATCTGAAACCACAGGAAAGCCTGGGATATGTTAGGGGGGTTGGAATCAGGGAATGCAAAATTAAGGCATATCAGCGTACATGGGATAAGGCATATATGGAGGCTAGTAGTTATCTTTCAGACCATGGAGTGTCAGAACTAAGCCATGCTGTAACATGATAAGGTAATAAACAGAGAGGTCAGGAGCATCATCGCCACACACAAATACCAACACAAGTCTTGATCCATGTATATATAATCATGTACATACTTAATTTGCATTACAAGCTGTTAAGTACATTTCTCTCAGAGAAGTTTGGAAACAGTAAGTCATCAATGGAACAGACAAGGTAGAGAGACCATGGAAATATGTTCATTAGTTCCTATAGATTACAAAGAACTTTAATTATTCAAGAATAAAATGTTATTTGAATTCCAGGTATCTGAAATGCAGAACTTTCAATGTCACCACTACATCAACTATAAAGGATAGTGTTTTAAAAACAGAAAAAAGTATTTCAAATTGTGGAAATTATAATTATTTAACATAATGTTTCCCACCCCCATAATAGTTTCTTCTAAAGTGTGTGGAATAATTTATATATAAATATGTAGATGTATACAAACTGAAATGCTAAACATTGAAAAGAAACTCAAATGAGTGGGTATTTACATATGGAATAGAGCTCATAAGAAACAGTGTTTTGTGATAATGAGATGTTTTCCAAGCTCTCCTTCATGCTAGAAATTTACTCAGAGACAAACCCATATATTCATATGACAACAAAAGAAATTCAAAAGGCAGGGCCTCCCCTGGTGGCGCAGTGGTTGAGCGCAGCCTCTACAGAGCCAGTTCGATCCCCGACCACTGGCAAGGGTCCCACAAAAAAAAAAAAAAATTCAAAAGGCAACCCGACAAATCTGAAAAGAACTGACTTAAGAAATGGCCATTGTTGCTCTCTCAAGTTCAGTGATGTATCAAAGAGTAAAATGACACTGGAGGTAGAAAAGACACAGAAGATAGAAAATCCTTCAGCTAATCATTTCTTTGATGGTTATAGGACATACACTAACCCAAACACAGTAAAACTTTAAATAGTCTTAAACAAGTTTCCACTGTTTTGGTACATTCTAAAATAATCATTAACTATCCATGTACATTCACAGAAAATAAAGAGGGAAGAAAACGGTTTCCTCCATGATGTTTAACACTTGGTGCTTATGATCAATACAGCCCAAGAAAAACATAAGGTAGTTAATTTGTCTTCAAATTTGACAGTTACATGTTTAAAAAAAAATTCAATAAGATGCAATTGACAATTACAAGATAGTGTCTTCTCATGTGGACTTCATATCACATAAGGAAAAAAAGAAAAACTGCCTTCAAGTTTTACGTTATTTCCAAGAACAAAAATAAGTACATCAATTATAAAACTATTAAACTTATCTAAAAGTTAAATTTAAATAAGTTAATCAAAACTCTTTCAGCTACAGAGGACAACATCCCAACACAAACCAGTTTTAAACAAAAAGAACTGTGGAATTCCAATAAACTCTTAAGAGCACTGTCTCTATCTATGTCTTAAATCTATTTTCCTCTTTATCACTTTTATTGTCAATATGTCGTCCTCTTGCAGTGGGAAAGGATGAATACTAACAGCTCCAAAAGGACTTTCTATTAGTTTAGTAACCTAAATGGAAAGGGGACTTTTGACTGCCAGTTTCTGCTAAAGTCTCAAAACTGACTCAGATGGGATGAGCTTGAATTTCAGATCCACCTCCAAATGATTTGTTCTGTCCAAGGGTATGTGGCAGCAATTGGCAAGCTTTTGATTACATGCCCATTCATGGAGCCATGGGGAGTTGAACTCAACTGTGTTACATTGACCAAGAATGAAGGATGGATAGTCTCTCCAAAGGGATAGGAGGAAAATATGTATTTTCAAACAAGAAATAAAATACTATTATGGATTTCTGAGTTATTTTATGTATTCACTCAATGAAATGACACAGTTTAAGCCAACTGCACTATCTGTTGGGACAGATACCATATTCTGAGTTATTCTCTGGCCAGTGCTCTAATGCCAAAAAGAATTATGGCTACTCTTATGTTTCTGGTGAAATCATCAAGAGATTATTTCAGATCCATTCCATGCATTTCCTTCCTTTTTCTTTTAACCTGTAAGCAATCAGGCTAAATTTTTTTTCAAGGAAGTCTGTTGCAGAGAGGGGACTTACCTACAGGTAGCTACATACTGATTACAATGGGTATCTTGAAATTTCACATAATAACAAGTATGATAACAGGAGGCCAGGGATAAAGTCCAGTAAGCAGGAAACATGATAAATAACAGCATTTATAAAAATCCTGAGAAGTCAATAAAGTCATTAGAAAGACAGAGTCCAGACTCTAGGAATTCAGAGGTTTAATAAGGACCACTGTAGGTAACAGGAAATTGTGAGTAACAGGAATTGTTCTAGGGAAGACGATATTCTTTCCAGTCTTTCAAAAGTGCCACTATCTGCTAAATATTGAAAACCAAAAGCTCACCAAATGTAAGTATAATTCCATTCAGTTATCAATAGGGTAGGGGCTCCACAAACTTTAATAGAGGAGACCAAGTGGTCATCAAAGTCAATTTTAATCAAGCAATCATGAGAACATTGCTTTAATTTTTTTTTAATTCTCATTTTAACACATTTCTATTTCTAGCACATTTAAAGATATGACTGGAGGCCATTGGTTGGTAGGCTCAAAATCAGAGACTATATAATGGATAGGACTGGCTCAACTGGGGGTCTCTTTTTTTTTTATTCTTCCTACTGTTTATTTTTATTTTTATTGAGGTAACATTTACATTGTTATTTCTGTTTTAGAATTATTGGATCTCCACTCTCAAGTGTTGTTACCACACCACATCCATCACCAAATCACCCATAATCTGCCATCATAGTTCATTCCCAGTGCTTTTTAAGCTGAATAGGTCACTACACTTTCCATTTACTTTTTCCAGATCAAAAGGATGCCACATTCGTTTTGTTCTAAGTATTTAGCCATATAAATGTTTCCCTTTTTTTTGGCAAATCCCTTTTTTTAATATTTTGTTTTATATAATTCTCTCATCATTTTTCATTTTTGCACAATGTATGCATTTTCATTTTGGTTATAATCCCCATACAATTGCACTCCCCCTTATTTTGACCCTAATCCTTCCTCTCAACTAGGGGTCTCTTGAAAATTGCCATCTCTTGGTATGTGCTTTGGGAGTTCAACTATTTAGCACTAAATATTGTTGACTCATATGTCAGCTATCAATTGGAAAAGTAAGCAAAGCTATACACAGTACTGAAAACTGAGAATTCTATTTAATCTTCTGGCTGTCTTAAGGCTTGGGATAGCTACCCAATATCAAATTCATGGCTATACCAATTTAAGATGACTTAATAATTTCATAAACATTTGTTGAGCATCTGTAATGTTCTAGGTCCTTCACTAAATGTTTCCTTAATAGACATATTCACAAATAAATTCCCACATAAGATGATTTGCATTATTCACAAACGCATGAAAAATGTGACAGAGGCTAGAAAGGAACATAGGAGAAACCTTGCCAACATTAGATTTGGGTATAGAAGGAGTAGATATTTGTTCACTTAGAAAGGTGAGTAAAGGAAACTGCTGACTGAAGAAACAGAAGTCATAAAAACACTAAGAGCATATTTGGTGAATAAACAGTTCAGTACACTAGAATGCAAGCATGAGGGGATAGGTGAATTGTATTTTATTTTTTATTAAGGTAACTGTTTTACAACTATGTAATTCAGAAATACAGGATCCAACATCTTCAGGTATGTTACCATACCACACTTACCATAAAGGGACCATAACCCTCCACCATACATTGTGCCACCTTACCCTCTTTTCTCTTCAACACTCTCCTCCTTTGGTAGTCTCAGTTTTATAGGCAGATTTCTAGTTTTGGTTTGGTGTTGTCTGGATCTTTGTTTTGTTTTTCTATACTCCACATATGAGTGAAACCATCTGGTATTTGTCTTTCTCCTTCTGGCTTATTTAGCATAGCATCATCCCCTCCACTTTCATTGATATTGTCACAAATGGCAAAAGTAGCTTTTTACAGCTAAGTAGTATTTCATTGTCTATATAGACCACATCCTCTTAATCCACTATTTACAATAATTGAGTTAAAGACTTATAACTTTGGAAAATAAGGAAAAAAGTAAAATCATTAACTAAACTTATGGTTGTAAAAGTTGGAGCATTGAGACTGAGATAGGTACCTGTCCATCAAGTCCATGTTCCCCTTTTGCCTAGGCATACCAGCAGCCTACACGTCCCAAACTCTTTGGCATTTAGCTAGTTCCAAAGATAAGCAGAGTTTTAAAAAGTTTTTCTGAGCTATAAAGGAAGTTGAATAGGCAGTTGAGTTTGGAAATTTAGAATTCAGGAGAAATGACATTTTTTAGAGATAGAAATGAGGACCATCAATATATGATTCAAGTTATAAGAATGAGTGGAAAATTCCTTCAAGCCACTACAACAGACTAAAACCACTATAAAGCATCAGATATTTGCTTATATTATCTTTTTTAAAGATTTATTTATTAATGCATACAAGAACTGGGGTACAGGTCAGAGATGTGGGGGGGTCAGAGGATTCACCAGAAACATAGTGGGGAACAGAACAGGCAGACTGACTGAAATACACTGCTGAGGGGAGCAGCAGGCGAGACAGGAGAGGTCTGCTGCACCATATGGGTAGCTCCCTGGCAGGCCGGGAATTGAACTCATGCTGCAGAGGCTGTGGACAGCTTCATAGTGCTGTGCTTAACCCCTTGCACCACCATGGAGGCCCACAGATATTTGATTATATTATCTTATAACATTTATACCTAAGATTAAGAAACATTGAAAATATGACAGGATACATGAGATTGAAAACAATAGCAAAGAAAAGCTAACACTGTCATTTCTCCATCATTTGTAATTAGGTACAGGAAATGTAAAGGGCAAGACAGGAAGTAGTGAATGCTGAATTGTTTCATCCTACAATCATGTAGTGCATATGCACAGATTTTATCCATCATGAGGATTTACTATACAAAAAGCAGAGATGTTGTATTTATTTCTTTATATTCTACCACTATGAAAAAACTAATTTGAAGAATCCCAAATACTGTACTCTGCAGCACATAAAATCTGATCCAACTGTTGAAGAACCATATCTTTACCTTCAAAGATACAGGAAAATAATGCAGAATTTACTACACTTTGATATTTTAAATATCCTGAATATGCATTAATGTACTTCTCTACTCATCTGAACAGAATGATAAACAGAAAAAGAAAAATGGAAAAGAATATTAAAATGCAATTTTGGGGGGAAAAATTCCATTCTACTAACATTTAGAAATGTTTCCACTAATTCCTAGCAGTCTGTTTTAGTCAACTTTAAAGATTAAAAGTTTGTTTCCAAAAGCTATGTTTTGTATCATTTCTTTGTATTAAGAGCTAAAAAGCCCCTCCAGAAAAACTACTACCCACAGCAAAATAATACTAATACTATACCAGAAACTGTTTCATGAAAATTGTAAGAATATGAAGGAAAGAATTACTGATACTTCAGCCATCCCTTGCTTCATTCTTTATTCTATTTCCCATTTAAGTGCTGACCAAGTTTGCTTTCACTTAGTTTCCAAGAGCCTGCAGGCAAAAAATTATAAGGTATCTGAATTATTTATTCTACAACTTTAAAGGCATCTGAGACATCTCCTATATTTTATAGACTTTGAATGGATCAGTGTCAACTACTAGAAATGTAGGCTCAATGATCCTATAAGCCCAAATGGCCACTCTGTACCCAAATGAAAATATCACGTGAGCCCTTTGGCCTTGGAGAATCTAACACATAACGGGCTTATTTATGGGAATTACTTGCTTTAGTCTCTAATAAATCTTACAACCATAATCTACGAAGAAACAGATATTCTTTATATTAAGTTATGGGAGTCAGTGATGGCTGGCTGTGAGGTGAGCTGCTTAGGAAGTAGTCTGTAAATTCAACTATATTAAGTAAGTCTTTTAAGAACATTTTTCCCTTAGCAACAGAAAAGAACAGTACTTCAGTTTAGATTGTATTTCCTTATGGAACATATTCCAGTGGTAAAAAATGACTGAATATTTTGTGACTCTGAAAGGCAATAATTAAAACATAATCTGTTCCTTAAGAACTCTAAATTTTTCAAAATTTGATATGTACAACTAGGATATCCCAAATTAAATTGGAAATAGTTAAAGAGTAAATCTAAAACTTTTTACAAAATTGATGTACTCACATATACCATCCGTGTGACACTGGAACATAACACCTGCCTACATACTCAACTGTTATCTTAAAACTTAATGTGCATCTTAAAGAAGAAAATTTTAATTTCTGGAAGGTACAACTTTGTTCTTGACATTCTCTTAAATCCTTTGGATTTCTAGTTCAAGATGACAGTATATATTCACTTCCACGCCTTCCTAACATCACATTAAAATAATATAAACAAATGAGACTAGATAAAGAATAGTAATGAAATTAAGAATGGGAGCAAGATTGGGAATGGGAGCAAAGGAATTTTTGCACGAGAATTTTTGCAAATTTTGGACAAAAAATGAAAATAATAGTCCAGACCGAAAGCAACAGAGTGAAACAAAGCTACTGAAGTGAACCAAAAACAGGAAATAGCAGAACAGGGTGGGGCTAAAATGAAAGGACTTTGCATGGAAGGCAGTGAGTCCTTTGCTCAAACCTTCATCTTCCTTCTCATACAGAGTACAAGGCAGTAGTATAATCCAGAATAAAACCACAAAGATGTTTTTTAAAAGAGTGAAGATCTTCTGTAGTGGATTAAGAATCCTGAGAAAGTTGTGGAGCAGAGATATAATGTCAAACTCTACATCCAATACATATGGAGAGAGGGAATACAGATGAAGAGATCTTTTCAAAGACTCCTTGTGTACTTTGCTCAATACTTTACTGAAATCACATCTCTAATATATTTAAAGTCAATTTTTCTTCAGCAATTTGACATTGGATACAAATTTGATAAATTAAAATTCCTTTACAAATAGCTCTCTACGTATGACCAATTTTCCCATAACTATGCTCTACTGACTTAGCTACTAGTATTATGAAAATGTTTTCCTTATCAGTCTTAATATAATTAATAAGGGTTATAAAAATTGGAAGATTTTTCTTCAGATCAGAAATAAATTCTGGTTATTTCATCATTTCTAAGACACCCTGTTCTTTCCCCAAATGTGGGTGCATCTTATAATAAAGGACACCATCAAGTATGGGTCAACCAGGAGCAGATGTGACAAAGTATTGCCATTGTTTGGTCACACACTTACTTGGTTCTTATCCCAAGGGACACGACTGGGCTGAACAGCAAGTCCTTGACATTTCAGACAACAAAACTTTTAAAGATACTTTTAAGAAATCCTTATGAGGCACAGCAGACCTCTCCTGTCTCACCCACTGCTCCCCTCAGCAGTGTATTTCCGTCCATCTGCCTGTTCTGTTCCACTCTGTCTCTGGTGAATCCTCTCACCCTCTCAAGCCTCTAGCCTGTACCAGAGGCTTTTTATTTTTCTTGTTTAAAAATAAAATAAATCTTAAAAAAAATCTTTAAAAAAAATCCTTATGAAACTTTGTTGTTGACTGAAAACTTTCCATGGATACCTGCTGTCAAAAACACAAAAACATCAGCATCAAAATTTTTGAAGGAGTGTTATTGATTTAGAAAAAAAAATCCCAGAGATAATTAGCATAGTATACTTTTAGAAAATGCTGCATCATCAATGTTCTGGATGGTAAAAAGTGTGAAACTGTAGTAAAACACACACTGATGACTTTCAGTCAAAAAGTGGTACAGAAGACTCAGACTGAGAATAGTTTAGTTATAACTCATTTGCTCACTTTTTCCTTTTCATGAATGCACAAGAATTAAAATTCTGTCTAATCAAGTCTAATGTCCTAAGAGGTAAAAGATAGAATTGTGTTAGGTTTTCATTGGCAGTGATTTTTTTTTTCTTGGTGGTATAAAAATGATACATTTTACACTCAAAAGTGCCCTGGATTTGATGAGATATAGTTGTTAACCTTTCAAGAAATTTTAGCTGTTTTGTCATTCTTGGAACACAATGCTGTACCCACTATCTAACTGGTTATTGTATATGTGACATCATAACTACTAAAATGGGTTATTAATTTATGTACTTGATTATTCTAATCTCTCTTAAACACTTTTTTATTCCTACCAATCACATTTTTGCCCTAGAATTGTATGACTCACTCACCAGTTTTGATTCTCTCCTTTTTGATTACAGAAACAAGTACATATGATGTTTTATAAACAGACATATGCTTAACAGAAGAAACAGAGCATCATAATTTTCTACTTATTAAAATCAATAAAAATTAAGCACAGCTTATAAATTTATCTTTTGATACCCAATTTTGCATTAATTTATCTAATCTTCTATCCTTTAATGTGAATGAGCAACCTAATAATCTGCCATTTCAGGCAAACCAGTAGCAGAAATAAGAAACAAGTTGAACAAATTGGGGAAAAAATGACCCTGACAAAATAGAGATAACTCTAGAAAAGAATATTCATAACAAAAACTATAATTGGTTAGGAAAGTTGTTGTGGTCAAAAGAAACAGAGCGAAGGATCCTTGTTAATTAAATAGAATTGATTTGTATTTTGAAAAAAAAAATACTGTTGATGAAATGAGAAATTGGATAAAAGGGTTAACAGATGATATTGAAGAGCAAATGATCTGGAAGAAAAAAACTGAAAGCTTTTGACTATAGAACCAAAGCAAAAATAAAAAATATGAGGGAAATGGTGAGATAGACGCATAAAATTCAAATGTTTATCACATTGGATTCCCAAAAAAAAGAAAAAGACTAATTATAAGAATGATACTCTGAGAAAATACAGCTGAAGAAATGAATCTTAAGGCTGGTAGATTCTGACAGGTTAAATTTAAAATTTGAAATATAAATGTGAAAAAAAATCCCATGCAAGCACGTTTCAGAGAAATGCAGAACTTTACAGAAGAAAAAAAAAGTTTTTATAGTCTTTTAAACCATATTGGAGTTACAATGTATTACTTTTTGTTTCTGTTTACTAGACTAAATGAAAGAATGTTTTAAGTTTCTGAGGGAAAAATTGTTTTGAAACTAAAATCCTTTACCAAAATTAATCAACTATGAAAGTAATGTGAAGTCTTTTTCAGACACACAAGAAATCAAAAAATTAACTTCATACATAGCCTCTGAAAAATTACCAACAGGACTGTGGTAATCTCACAGTGTGAGATACTGATCTACTTTCCATTTTCTCTCTTTATGAAAGGGAACCTTATTTTATTGAGGTGTCAATACTGGAGCTAAAATTTTCCATGTTCTCGTATAGCTGTGGGGCCAATGGCATAGAAGTCATTAGGTGACGCTTACGAGAAAGTCCCTTAAAGGTATCAGGCAGAATGCTAATAAGTCTTTTTGCACCTACTTCCTGTTCCTTCATCTTTATTCCTAGAATGTGAACAGTTAGGAGTTTCAGTGGATATTTTAAGAGACTTTTGATAGCAAAAGCTATGCCTCATGAATGGTAGATCATAAAGATAATTTGTTTGTATTCCAGACAACGACAGAGCTATCATGCCAAAAATAGATTGCTTACATCCCATATTCCCTTTTCATTGTGAAATATACAGACAAAAAACGCATTAATGTATTTGTACAGTTTGATGAATAATAATGAATGGAAATCCATGCACCCACTACTCAAACAATTAGAATAAGCGGAAGTCCCTGATCATGACATTCACCTTCCTTCACATCCTGAAGGATGCAAACAAAAGCAAAACATATTCACTACCCTGAATGTATGTCAATTATTTCTTTGCTTTTCCCCATAGCATATATGTATCATTAAGATATAGTTTTTAGTTTTGTCTATATCTTCACATAGTATATATTCTAGGAATTGTGTTCTTTGAATAACATTCTTATGATTCATTCATGTTGCTACATGTAGGCTGCATATAATATTTTTACTGTTTTACAGCATTCCATTGTATGAAAGTGTTTCATTTTTATGTATCCATTCAAATGTTGATATATACCTACAGGAGGAATTTCTGAGTCATAGGGCATGCATACACTTACTTTTACTGGTATTGCTCTTTTTCAAAGTGATTGTACCAATTTATACACACTTCAGCAGTATATGTGAGTACTTAGTGCTTCATATCTTTTCAAAAGTTAAATTCTATGCTCCAATTTTAATTTTTTGCATATCAATTATTAAAATGAAATCTCATCCTAATTTTATTTTGTATTTCCTTAATTTTAGGATACTTAAAAGATCCGTATTTCATGGTTTTTCTTTTTATTCCTATGAAATACCTATTCATGTGTTTCATCCATTTTTCTAGTTTTATTTGTACCCCAAAGCCTAGAACATGCCTTCCTATGGCTACATTTAATAGGAACTCAATGAATATTTGTTGAATGAATAATTCACCGCTTACTCTTTAGTCACAGAAATACCCATAGAAACACAAGAGCAGAAAGATGTAGGTAACCCTTTGTTATCTGCATCCATCACCATGAGCACATCCAGTTATGAGACTCAAAACCTCAGAAACATTTTGCCAATTGAAAAATCCCTACCTACAGCTGAAAGTTCAAATATCTTGATATCACAGGATCCTATTGTTGGAGAATAAAGGATCTCTTTCTCTCAGTTTTCATCAAATTCAGCTTATATAAAATAAAAAGAATTAGCTTGGGAAATAGCAGCTGAGGGGGTAAGGAAACATGTCAAGAAGTACCTCTTAGCACAGGATTGATAATGGACAGAGTCAAGGTCAGGGGATTTTACTTTATATTTGGTATTGTTCTGCATTGTTTGAATTATTTTACCCAGGTGCATAAATCACTTCTGATTATTTTTAGAAAAAAGAGTTTATCACAAGATAAAATATTTTTAATGTCTTCTGGAGAAAAGTACATATTAAATTGTTAAAACCTATTCCCCTTCCTCGCTCTTCCTCTTTCTTGCAAAGTAACATTTTTGTATCTTTTTAAAAGACTGTCCTGAAATACCACAGTTCATTTTTTAAAGTTTACTAAAATTCCTAAGAAAGAGATTTCTTATTTTATATTTTTCTTCCTTCTCATTGCAAGATCAAATACTAAATCTTTGTAAACTTATATCTACTTTTGGACTATGCCTTCATAGATTATGCAACTGTATCTTCATTATTGTCAATTACAAAGCAAAAATTAAATCCATTAATATATTACAAATACTTTGCATTTGATACCACGGGAAAAAAGATTTCAATATTTACTATTAATGAGCTTCTACAATTTATAGTCAGTCATTAATTCCCCCCAAAATAGAATGAGTTAATGAGTATAAAAATGATTCCTTCATATGAGAAAATATTTACCCTAATATTTCCAATAAATTTAATTTTTAAAAGTATTATACCCCATTTTTGCAAAAAAAAAAAAGGAAATATATGTGTGTTTAGTATGCAAATGAATAAAAAGAGACATTTATAAAATTGTTGACTGTTGCCTCTCAGAAGAAAAATAGAGGTGGGGGAACATTAAAGGAAGGTTTTCAGTTTCTATATAGTTTGAGTTTCTAGCAATGAGATGTCACCATACTTTTTTGTAACATATACATGTGTACAAAATCAATGATTAATGTTTTTACAGTGTTTTAGAGTAATTAAAACTAAAATTTCAAAAAAAAACAGAATTCATTTTAAGGTATTGAACTTAATATTGAAACAAATACCATAGAAAATAATGTTAGCCATTAAGAAGCTGAAACCTTTCTTTAAATGAATTAACAATCTTTTACTTTTTGTCTTCATAATTAAGATTTCTGATGCTTACTTAAAACATGATATACCCTTACTCTATCAATGAAAGTAGCAGGCGAATCTGTTTTCTATAACCATTGCAATACGTGGTTTATACTAACTCAAGGTAATATAGTGGGAGAGGAAAAGGGGGTAATAAGAATTTATGTACTTTTGATATATTTCTAACATTGATTTTCAGGGAGGGGAAAGTTATCTGATTTCCTAGTCATTTTCTTCTATCTTTCTAAATGGTGGATAATTTTGAAGGAAATGATAGAAGTGCCTGATTGGTTACTACCCTGCAAATCCAGGACCCACTTCCTGAAACCTTGCTGATGGTCTCTCATGTGGAACATTTCCCATCAGTAGTTGAAAATTACCTTTCGGAACCTCCAACGCTTCAAAATCTTAGGATGAATAATTAATGCAACTGCACTCACAGACCTTTGTAATGAGCACATATTTTATAAGTAAATAACTAATGTCCAATACCAAAGGATACCAATGGAATAGAGATTTCTGGGAAGCAGGCTTGGTGTTTTGTGCGAAGCCCGAAACTGATACTGATAGGCTAATAGTCACAAAACTTCTACTTTCATTACTTGGTTTTAGAACCATTTACTGAATGTATCAGCTTAATTCTCATATTGGCAAATGAATGTTGTTAGTGGTTCATGAGAGAGAATGGAATTAGCTATATTGTTTAACCACAGGAAGATACAAATAATGTTAACTGATCAGTTGGCCATAAATTTATTCTTTTTAACTGTTGAATTATGCATTCAATTCTCTCATCCTGAAAGTGGTTTTCTTCTTCTTTTCTGTATTTATGTCATTTGTCACTACTTTGTGGATCATCTTTACATTCACAGAGGATATGATGTGAATAAAAAACATATTTATATATAAATATAAAATAACATCTATGTCTATATGTGTATATATATATACATATATACATATAAGTAGAGAAATAGTTCAGCCTTACATGCATGTGTGACTTTGAAATATTTTTTGTTTAATATTTTTTTAAACCTGTACTTTGTAAAATCTAATTTAAGGACCCTGCATTACGTAAGAGCACATAGCTAAACACGCACTTGAAGATTTCACCATTTTCTCTAGTAAATGCTAAATAAATCATACTTCCTGGATCACCTGTTTTTACAAAGTTTGTTTTCCTAAACATGTATAGTTTTTTCAAGTGAGGCTATTTCAAATGATCATGAGGGTGTTAATTTTATCTGCCTCCTTAGGTCACAAATGAGCTATATTTTATGTTTGCTTTGAGAGCATCAAGTGAAGAGAGGAAACTCAGTTGTGTGATAGCATTCTGCACTATTTTACAAAAAAAAAAATCCATGAAGCTTGTTGGCTAAGGCAAAGAAAGTCTATTGGTAATGTGAAGAATCTACTAGAAGACATAAAGCTGGAAGTAGCATGGTGGGGTCAGTGGGGTCTGCACTTAGATCTGCAGATACTGGGAGAACATGAAGAAGTAAATGATTTCTCTGTACCTCAGTTTCTTCATGTATGAATGGGAATAATAATTTCCTTTTTTAGAGCTGTTCTTAAATTAAATATTGTGTTGTCAGAAAAATCATGATGTATTTTTTCTATTTTTCAAGCAAAAATGCATCATGACTTTTCTGACAACCCAATATTTAAAGCGTATAACACACAGTTAAGGCACAATAAACACTAGTTTCCTCCACCCCTCTTCCCTTCCATTTGCCAATCATAAGTACCATATTTGAAACTCTCAGATATCATCCCTCAGAAAGGATTGTTACAAATTCTATTGGGCATTTCTGAATATTCAGCAACCATTCTCTGGTCACTCTGCTTCCTCTTCTAACTATACTTTTCTTTACGATATTGATTATAACTGCAATTCAATAATTGCTCATGATTATTTGTTTAATGCAACCTCAGAACGTGGCACAGGTACTAGTATGCCATTGGGTACTCATTGAAAGAACACATGTCCAATCATTTTTCTAAATTCCCTAAAGATCAAGCGTTTTTCCTGAATCCTGGATGGCCACTACAGGCACATTTCACCATGGAATATACTATTAAAAACAATATTTCTTAGACCAAAAAAAACCATGTTTTTTGTCAATGTGTAATCAAAATAAAGTTCAGTATTTCCACATATGCAAGATAGTTCCAGATAGATGCTTTCAAATGATTTATCACATCATATAACATTGGTCACTTTCAAAAAGATATACTCATTCTACTTCAATTATTCTATAGCTATTCATGTATATAGATTTTGCCAAAAAGATCAATTGGTTATGATCTTTCTTAAGAACATAAACATCATTCTTTGATTTATTGCTGGAGCTGTTATTTGCAGAACCTAAACTGCCTAAGACTTTACTTAAAACTCAAATTTTACCTGAAATCTTTATGAAAAAGGATATCATTTATTAGCCTTTATAAAAGAAGAAGCATTTTATTACTATTCTATGCTATGAGTTACAACTATCATTATTTATATTAAATCAATCAATATTAATCTGCTAAAATAGTTTCCAAAATGATTATTAGGAGTATCTCAAAATAAAAAAAGCAAACAAACACAATACTTATTTTCAGAGTCCACAGCAGTGTGCATTTTATTTTCAATGTACTTTAAGTAAAAATTCTAAAACTGTGAAGGAAACCAGGTCATTATACAGTTAGGAAAGGACTAAACTACTTGGAAATTTTTTGATATATATCAAAGGAAAGACCTGGAGAGATATTTGCTAGAATAAGAATGGTGAAAAATGTTCAGGATAGAGAATTCACAGGAGCTGACAGAATCAGAAAGCTATTTTAAGAATGTGAATATTCACTAATAGGCTTACTCAAATATTTCTACAAGGCTTTTATTTATTACCTTTACAATGGGTCAGACACTCTGCTAAGCACTTTAAGTAACTTTCTTTCCTTTAGACCCTATTTTAAAAATGATCCTGCAATTAAAGAATGTTTATTCTATAGATATAGAAATGGAGGTTCTGTTAACAAGTAAAATAAGTAGGATCTTAAGTTTATCTCTTTCCAAAATTCTTGGCTCTTCATCATCACACTACAGTCACTATAAACTCCTGTATGTTAGATAATCCCAAACTCATAATCATTTCACTGGGAAAACAATTTCAAAAACACAGTTAAAAAACTTCTGCTAATTAGTCAAGCAAATCTGTAATTTAAAATCGAGCACAGGGAGTAAGAGTCATCTTCTAAAATATCCCTGATAACTATCTCCTATAATCCCAGTAGAGTAATTCAATCACTGCAAGCATACTTGCAGAGACCAGGGGATATCCTTAAGTCCAGTGTGCTGTGAGGCTCTCCAAAGAGTCCATGACCAGGACTTCTTTCTCCTAGAGGCATATAAACCCAAGTGGGTGGTGGGGAGGAAATAACAAAAAAAAAATAGTTTCTCCTCAAATTCCAAGGCAGAGACCTCAAAATACTTGTTTTTTCAAAGAGATACAGTTAATAAAAATCAACAGACTCTTCTGATTCATGTAACAATGAGAGAATTTTCCTTTGGGTGTTTGTTATATGAAATCTTTGGGCCAGCAGAACAATCTCAATGGCCCCAGTTGTCCTGGAAGTTAGACATATGAGAAAACAAAATTGCTCACAGTAGTTTTAATGAGAGGACTGTCATTGCACTTTACTCATTTCAGAACAGAGAATCATCTTCCCAATAAGTCAGATTACTGAGAGTTGGCTAACTCATTCATTACTAGTCTTTGAGGGTAGAAAGTGCTTCTGCAAATTGATAAAAGACAAAGAGCCAGCACAAAAGTGGACACACTCAGGAAGTAGATATCCAACTGTGAACAAATAAGTGAATTGGTGTGTGATTACTTAATAATACTCAAAAAAAATTGAAATGTGCCAAACATTCTTAAAAGCATAAATCCCACATAGAGAAATATGTTTAACTATAATAAGAGTGTAAGAGTACAGTGATAAATGTACAAGGATTTTGTGTGTACATGTGTTAAAAGAAAACTGAAATCACCATGATTATCATCCACAGGAAGATGATTGAACATACTGTAGTATGTCCATTCTGTGCCATATACATTAATCATCACTAAAACTGTTTCCTACCATTTTCCTGAAAGCTAAAACAATCTTGAAAAAGAACAAAACTGGAGAAATCATGTGCTCTAATTTCAAATCATAGCACAAATCTATAATAATAAAAACAGTATGGTATTGGTATATAAACAGACACAGACCACTGGATCAGAATAGAGAGCACAGAAATAAACCCTCATGTTTATGGTCAATTAATTTATGACAATTAAAGAAAGAAAATACAATGGGAAAAAGATGGTTTCTTCATGAATGGTGGTAGTACAACAGGACAGCCATGTGCAAAAGAATGAAACTGAAACACTATCTTAGACTATGCACAAAAGCCAATGCAAGGTGGATTAAAGAGCTAAATATGACCTAACACCATACTTAGAAGAAAACATAGGTGGTAACCTCCTTGACACATCTTTGCAATATTTTTTTTATTTGACCCCAAATATAAGAACAACAAAAGCAAAATTAAGCAAACAGGACTACATCAACCTAAAAGTGTTGGTACAGTGATGGAAACCAACAAAATTTAAAAAGCAACATACCAAATAAGAGAAAATATTTGCAAGTTATATATCCACTTGTAAAAGCGAGATATCAATAGAAAGGGTAGGTTCCAGATTCCCTATCTCACCCAAGGAAGGGTGGAGCTGAGCAGCAACGAGCTGAAGAGGAAGGTGAAGAGAAGACTTGGAGGAGGCACATGGAACAGACACAACTGAAGAAGCTGTGTTTGCTTCTTGGCCTTGGACTTGTACCAGGAACTCAGGGGACATGAAGAGAGACATTTGAAAAAGATAGAGATGGGTGAGTGACCCATGGTGAGGGTAATAATGGCAACATTTATCTTGAGTTTTAATTTTGCTCTTTTCTTTCCAGATTTGCCTGGTCCCTTCTGCCCCTTTCTTATGGTTCCCTACCATAAAGTGCCTGAGACTTGTGGCAAGCTTTTGGACCTCAGTAGACCTGCTTTGGCATGACATTACCCATGAGGGGATGGATAACTTTGGGTGTTTAATTGGAAACTATTTTAACTACATTCTTTCTCTTCTCTTTTCTCTATTGCACACTGATAATGTTAAAGTTATTTTCCATTGAAGGTTTTGTCTTGATGTAGTAGATAGCAGAACCCACTTAGAGCGGGTAGATTTGGAGGTCCTGGGGTATCCCTTAATCTGTCCAATAATGCACAAAAAAAGTTAATATCCAAACTATACAGATATGCCATAGAAACTCAAAAATGTCCAATTAAAAACGGACAGAGGAAAAGAACATATGTTTTTCCAAGGAAGACATAAGATGGCCAAAAGTTACATGAAAGATGTTCAGCACCAATAATCATCAGGGAAATTCAAATAAAAACCACCATAAGATTCATCGCACACCCATTACAATGACTATTATCAAAAAGACGAGTGCTGGATGTGGAGAAAAGAGAGTTTCAGGCATTGTTGATAAGAATGTAAATTGTTGTGACCAGTATGGAAAACAGTATGGATGGTTCTCAAAAAATTATAACTACCATATGATCCAGTAATTCCACTTCTGGGTATTCACCTGAAGGAAAAATATAAATTGGCCTCCCTGGTGGCACAGGGGTTAAAGACAGTGCTATCAAGCTATCTCCAGCCCCTGCAACACAAGTTTGATCCCCAGACTGCCAGGGAGCAACACACACAGCGCAACAGAGCAATCCTGCCTCACCTGCTGCTCCCCTCAGCAATGTATTTCAGTATAGCTGCCTGTTCTGCTCCCCACTCTCTCTGGTCAATCCTCTTACCCCCCACACCTCTGGCTTATACCCCAGTTCTTATATGCATAAATAAATCTTTTTTTTTAAAAAAAAGCACTAATAATCTCAAAAGATGTGTGCATTCCCATGTTCACTGCAGCATTATTTACAATTCCCAATATACAGAAATAACCAAATAACATTTTTTCAAAGTTAAATATCCAAAATGACTGGGTTAATAGATATCAAATGCATTGCTATAATATATTTATATCAGAAAAATAAAAGATAGTAATCATGTCTATACTGGTAGAGTTTTTAGCCTCATACTGATCTAATGATTGCTAAGGTTTATGCTATGTTCTTTTGTGGTCATTTTTAATAATCTTGATTCATCTCTATTAAAAAACAGGTTAAACAGTCCCATGTCAACTGAACAGAAAATAAACCCATTCTAAATCCAGAAGTCTATTTACTCTAAAATTATTTACTATAACTCAAGCTTTTAGTACCTTTAGAAAAAGTTGAATTAAATATTAAAGCATCACTCCTATTCTCTTTTTACCCAGAAGTTTTCTATCTTCTCCTGAACACACTAAGTATAGGGTTTCAACTGTTGGAAAGAATTGTTGGATCAGTGTTAAGCTTTGGAAATAATGCTGTTTCTAGATCTTTTAAGAAAGCTGAAATAGGAGAGCACTCCTGGAGTATCAGGTGAGACACCAATTTGGTTATGGCAGTTAGAGAAATAAAGTTCTCTATGTAATGCTGCCTCTGTGATTTAAAGTATGCAGTTTTCCTAGATTAAGAGAACCTAAAACATGTACAAATACATGTAAGGGGATAATAGCAAGTACCCAAGAAAGTCTAGAAAAAAATCAAGAGATACATTTAACATAACCAACTCTTTATTCATTCACCTTCCCCATTATGAATGCACTTTAACCTTCTGATCCACTTTAAATGAAACCCGTCTTTCTCCCAAGTAATTATTTCAAATTAGTATTCCAAAAAATTGTCTGTTCTCCAAGAACATATAAAAAATGCTTCATTTTTTTCCCACTCCTATTTTTTTTCCACCATATTTGAACTAAATGCTTGGTTGATTTTTTTTTTTAATATATATTTATTTATGTATACAAGCACTGGGTACAGTCAGAAGCACGGGAGGGTGAGAGAATTCACCAGAGCCAGAGAGGGGAGCAGAGCAGGCAGAAGGACCCAAGTACACTGCTGAGGGGAGCAGCGGGTGGCAGGAGGGGTCTGCGCGCCATGTGGGACCCTCCTCCGGTGGCCGGGGAGCAGCCCGGGATCGAACTGGCGCTGCAGAGGCTGCGGGCAGCTTCGCAACCCAGCGCTCAACCGCTGTGCCACCAGGGGAGGCCCTTGGTTGATTTTTTTATGGCAATGCTTCCATTTGATTGCCTCTGTACCTATTCTGACTTGCTCTGACCGTCTGATTCAGAAACTGAACATTTAGTTGCAATATTTCCAAAATTCAAAGATTATAAAATATCAGGAAAAAAAAATTCACATGAAATTGTGTACATTTCTCAGACTTCAAACACACCCTCTCTTATAACGCTTTAATGCTGCTGCTTTTCACACCAATTTGTAACAAACATGTATATATTTCTGTAATATTTTCTCACACATATATGATTTCCTAAGATAATCTTTCATAATTACCTTTCTACTATAAGACCTTAATGGAGAAAAATATAGTCTAATTCCCCAAATCAATATGTACTTAATAAATCTGATAAGGATAATTGTATACATAATGTTTTAAGGGTAAAAATGCTAACACTATGCTATAATTGCTACTATTTCTATACTTATAGTTTATTAAAACTGAATGATACAGGAATATTTATACTCTTAAGAAAGTCTTGTAATAAACAGAATGTTTAGGCAATAGAGAATAGATCAATTATCCGATAGTCATATAGGAGGATCTAATGCTAGTTATGAAATTCTTTTAAAAAGAAATTTGGACAACACAAAACAATTTAAATACACTATCATTACTGCATTAAAGCACTTTCTCTGCAATCAAACTATGAGCCCAACTATCTGCACTCTAGAGAACATAAAAGAAATTGATGATAAAATCCTCTTATACTGAAAGTTTATTATTATATCATACACGTATTTAGTTATTCGGTGAGCATTTACTAAGTATATACCATATAGTATGCAATACACTAATTGCAAATACAGTCAAGCATGCCATTATAGTTTAGCCAACAATGTACCAAACATACAACAGTGGTCCCAAAATTCCTATTGCCTAGATTTATGGTAGCATATACTGCCAGGGTAATGTGGGTGAAATAAGAAGTCACGGACAACTCAGTTCCTCTTCCAATATGGCCTTCTGAATTGCTATGCCAGCAAAATGGAGAACTAGTTTTTGAAGAAAAACATACATTCTATGATGTTCACACAAAGATGAAATCGCCTAATGATGCATTCTGCATAGTGTTCTCCATCATTAAGAGACACATGACTATAATGTCAGTTATGAAATCAGATGGAGCTGGTTAAAATCTCTGCTCACTTTAGCCATGTGATATCTGAAAGTTTTTCTTGCTGTGCTTTGAAATATGTAGGACTCACTTTTCTCCTTTATAAAACATAAAATAATATTACCTAGTCCAAAAGATTATTGTGAAAATTGTACATCCAGTATTCCCATTGTGCTTAATATTTAGCAAGTGCTCAATAAATGTTACATGTATTATGATTATTATAATCACATCACTCCAGTTTTGAGGAGTTCCTATTCCATAAAATGGTGAGAGAATAATGGAAAGGATAAGAGGAAGAAAATTCCATGTCAAGAAATAAGTTAGGCAGTATGGTATATAGTAAAACTTGGTATAAATTAAAAGCATAAAACTCAATTTATATGGCCTCCCCTGGTGGCACAGGTGGTTGAACGCAGTGCCGTGAAGATGTCCGCAGTCTCTGAAGCACTGGTTCTATCCCGGCCGGCCAGCAAGGGTCCCACATGGAACGGCAGACCTCTCCTGTTGCACCCGCTGCTTCCCTCAGCAGTGTATTTCATCAGTCTGCCTGTTCTGTTCCCCGCTCTGTCTCTGGTAAATCCTCTCACCCTCTTGCGAATCTGGCCTGCACCCCGGTTCTTGTATAAATAATCTTTAAAAAAATTTTAAAAAACTCAATTTATTATGTCTTTAAATTGAAACTTGGGAAAGAAAAATATTTTTGCTTTTATCCCTAAGATGTTAATAAAGTAGTAATGTCAATTAGCAAATCATGGCGTCTTACCTTTATATCCCTGGGCAAAGAACAGTTCCTGGCACATGGTTTATGCCTAAAAATATAGATGAATGAATCAACAAATGAATGAATCTATAGATGAGCATATAGCTCTCAAAGGTTCTTAAATACTATGTAGACATAATCAAATTTGTATTTATAAAGCTATCTTGGTTGGCAATATTTGAAATTAACATTAATGAAGAAAAAATGGAATAGGAGTATAGAAAAAAGTTATCAATAACTCAGGTGAGATGTGATGACAACCTAAAACAAGACAATACCAATGGGCACAGAAATAAAAGAGACCAACGCAAAAGATAGCCAGTATGTGGTAATCCTTTAATGTGAGTGATGAGAAAGAAGGAAGAACAACAATGATTTTGAAGTGTCTAGTTCATTAAGCATGTGGAGATTCTAGTAATTAAAATAAAGTAAAGGATAGAAAGCAATTTGGAAAGGGGTATACACGAGGAGGGAAAGAGAAATTTAATTTCAACTTATTGAAATGTTGTGTAATAAATTTTGTCCCCATAAGCATGTGATGGTTAAGTTGTGAAAGCTCTTGGAGTTATCCAGAAAGATCATGAAGTTGATGAAGATCAACATTTAACCAGGAATGTCATCAAATATTACAGTATTAGCCAATTAAAGATTATTTCATAAGTTTCATCTTTGTTGTTTCTGAAGAAAACAACAGGCTGGATTATTTGTTTTTGTTGAGTCTCTTCAGCTCTTTGTAGATTTTTGTGATCAGTCCTTTATCATTAGTGTTGTGTGCAAAAATTTTCTTCCAGTCGGTGGTGTGTCTCTTTGTTTTGGTTACTGTCTCTTTTGTTTCAGAAATGTTGAAGTTCTACAAAATGTAAATGGAAAAACCATGTGAGCAGAGAATATTTGTACAAGGGAAGTGAGAATTATCAACATTTTTAAAGGCAAAGAGCAGACTAAAGAGAGTAGACAATTTGTGATTGGGTCAAACAGTAAACACTTAGGCTTGTCCACATAGGACTTGACAGTTTTGCATTACTTACAGCAATGTAGATTTCTTCCCCTACAACCATGTCAACAAAAGTTATGTTTTTGTATTTTTGCCAATCTTGTAGCATTGCATTAAAATTTTAATTTGAATAATTCTTAGCATGAACTGAGTATTTCTTTCATATATTTGAAGGCCCTTTTACACTTTTTTTAAAACTGCCTGTTCATTTATTTTTGTCCATTTTAGACATATATGCCTCCTCACCCCAAATGGCAGGTAGCAGAAGAAAACCATAGGCTTATTCAGGTAAGACTTGTCCTTCTGACTGCCTGCAGAGAAAGGAAAAGAATTTGTGATGCCTGCAATCAGGCTCTTTCCCAAGATAAAGATGCAAAGAATATTATGGGCATGAATACTTAATTTTTCCTTTAAAACTCCTCTAACATATTTAGGGGAAGGAAATAGACAAGTTTTCTCTATACAAAGAAGAAAAATAAATCAACATAGGAAATAAGCATGAACTTAGGAGGGTAAGATTTCATTCCAAATCTTCCTCAGGAATTTCTGAGGAGCCAAAAATATCTCCCAAGTACTCAGGAACAAGTTGATTGGTTTCTGAGCCTCCACCTTTGCTACGCATGCCCTTCATGAGGAAGTTGCCCTGTGGCAGCACCTAAAAACTAAGGTAACCAAAACTAACTACAGCTCAGTCAAGGATTGAATGTCTCCCTCCTCAAAAGTGGGAGGCTGGATTACTTGTTTTTGTTGAGTCTTTTCAGCTCTTTGTAGATTTTTGTGATCAGTCCTTTATCATTAGTGTTGTGTGTAAAAATTTTCTCCCAGTCGGTGGTGTGTCTCTTTGTTTTGGTTACTGTCTCTTTTGATGTACAGAAGCTCTATAATTTGATGTAGTCCCAACTGTTTATCTTTACCTTCGCTCTCACTGCTTTGGGTGATACATATACACAGTGGAATATTACTCAGTAATCAAAAAAGATAAACTTATGCAATTTGCAGCAACATGGATGGAGCTGGAAGGGATTATGCTCAGCAAAATAAGCCAGAAAGAAAAAGAAAAATACCACATGGTCTCACTCATAACCAGAATTTAGAAAACCTAAATAAGAGAAAAGGAAAAAGAATAATTATAATAAAGTAAAAATCAAAATCAACAAGCAACTATAAACCAGAGGAGGGATTAGGGTCAAAATAAGGGGGGTGGGAATTGTATGGGGAATATAATCAAAATGAAAATGCATATATTGTGCAAAAACGAAAAATGATGTAAAAAATATTTTTAAAAATCCTTTAACTTAAAATTACAAATTCAATATTCTGTCAAAAAAAAAAAAAAAGTGGGTGGCACTTTATTTCCTGTGCTCCAAATTAGCCTAGCTACTTTCCAGAGTACCTCCAACTCCTACTAATATGGCTCTTCTTCAACTTCTCTCCTTAGTGTTCAAAATATTTCCACAGACCAATCAGGGAAATGGGCTTTACCCCACCACCTTAATTGCCCTAATCAATTTGGTTTCTCCTCACCAAGAATCCATGAATAACAACACTTCTTTGTTTCCTGTCAGTCAACAAGTCTACCTCCAAAAGCACTCATATTAATTATACAAATCAATAACCCAAAGCATGATTAAACCACCAGTTCCACAAACAACCAGACTCTGAATCTTGTTTTTACTACTTATGAAATACAATTATTTCTAAAGGTATGCGCTACTCAAAATTTTTTCATAGTAATTCAATAATAATTGTGAAGCACTTACTTATACATTGCAGACATCATGCCATAACCCTGATGACAAGACTTTCACTGACTAGTATCCCAGGGTTAAAACCACATTCTTATGTCATGACATGCAAGACTGGCAAATTTTGCACAGTATATGTGACTATTTGCTTTACCCACAATTCTGGATGATGGTGTCAGTACTTCAGGCCACATAGTTATATGTTATACAGCTCTGAAAAGTTTGTACTTAAACACCTCACTCTCTCAGCCCCAAGCAGACTAAATCACAGGAATGACAACTGGAATTCTAGATAATGTCACATCATCAACTGCATGGAGAATTAAAGTCAAGTTATAATTTGAATTTTTGCCCATGGAAGCCTTCAAAGGGTAGTGTTATTATTACAAAAGAGTGTCTTTTGTCTCTCCCTTCCCAAATCTATCAATTTCAGAATTTATTATCCTGAGGGTACTTATCAGAAGCTATATATGGTAATTCAAAAATGATTTTGATATTATTTCCTTAAAATATATATGTTGTCCTTGTTGCCTGAATAATTTGAAGCAGAAATACATATGACTAATAATAAAAAGTAATGAGTTCATGCAGAATTCATACATGAATTCATGTAGAAGTAGAAAAGTTGTTTTGCAACCAAGCACAAATTTGGGCTCCAAGTTTCCTGACAGTTACAGAAATAAAAGAAGTGATTAATCACTAATCTCTTACTAACCTTGAGGAATTTTTCCTATAAATATTATGGAAATACTTTTAAAAAGCAACTCAAAAAGCAGTTCTATTAAAGATGCATAAGTATTCTTTATAATATCTTATAAACTATAAAAGCTAAAGATTTTTTTATCTTTTATTTTTTTATTTTTTTATAAATAATAAATTTTATTTTTATATTCCCCATACAATTGCAAACCCCCCCATTTTGACCCCAATCCCTCCCCTTCCGCCACCCACCCCCCAAAAAGTGTCTCTGGTTCATAGTTTTTCGTTGATTTTGATTTTCACTTTCTTATAGTTATTCATTTTCCTGGTCCCTTATTTAAGTTTTCTATATTCCTGCTATGAGTGAGACCATGCGGTATTTTTCTTTTTCTTTCTGGCTTATTTCGCTGAGCATGATCCCTTCCAGCGCCATCCATGTTGCTGCAAATTGCATGTGTTTATCTTTTTTGAATGCTGAGTAATATTCCATGGTGTATATGTACCACATCTTCTTGATCCAGTCATCTATTTTTGGGCATTTGGGCTGTTTCCAAAGCTTAGCTATTGTAAACAGTGCTGCTATAAACAGGGGTTAAAAGCTAAAGATTTTACTATGTAAATTTTACATTTCTTCTCAAACAGTTTTTGGATAATAATGATGAGACTCAGAGAAAAGAGTCCTGTCTTCTCAATGCCAATCAGAGTCTCCCTGTTGGCACAGAGTTGAAGTCTCAGCACTATCAAGCTGTTGCCAGCCACTGCCACGAGTTCAATCCCTGCCAGACAGCTAACCCACATGGTGCAGAGGACCTCTTCTGTCTAGCCCAGTTCTCCCCTTAGCACTGTATCCCAGTAGATCTGCCTGTTCTACTCCCCACTCTGTCTCTGATGAATCCTCTCACACACACCCCACCAACACTTCTGGCCTAGACCCCAGTTCTTTTATGGATAAATAAAAAAAGAAATTTAACAATAAAATGTCAACCATTGCACTCATGCTTTTTGTAGAGTTTGATGGCGATCCAATTTAAACTAAAAATTACTGAGATTGAAGTGTTTGAGTGTCTGTGGCACATATATATATATATATACACATAACACATGTACACGTTTATATATATAAACACTGTGTACATGAAAGGGTTATCTAAAGAAGAGTCAAGTGATGATCAGAGTAAAGTTTTCAATTTTTTTAAGGCCCAGAGAAATCCCAGAGTTCACACTCTAAAGCATGGGAGGAAAAAAATTTTGACTCACAAAAAATAGGTAAACGAATTCTCCTTTTGCTTTACCAGATTAATTTGTCTCTGACTTGCTGGATCAAGATATTGTCATGGATAAGTGGCCTGTATCCTATCTAGGGCTGTCATGTTCATTTTCTCTGTTTAATGGGTAGAATAAAATCTCTTAAGCAAAATGCCTTTGTTCTCATGTGAGTCCTATTATTATCCAGTGAAACATTGGGCAGGTCACCAAATCTCTCTAAGCCTCAGCTCTCTCATCTGTAATATGGAGATAATTATCATACCTACTGCATAGAATTGTACTATAATAATGACCCCTAGTCCCTGGAATGTGTGACTATGTTGCCTTATATTGCAAAGGGACTTTGTAGATGCAATTAAGAATCTTATGGGAGATTATCTTGTATTATTTAGATAGCTCCAATGTAATCACAGAGGTCCTTGAAAGTCAGAGGAGATATGACCATGGAACCAGAATTCAGAATGCTGTGATTACTGTCTTTCCAAGGGCAAAGCCATGAGCCAAGGAATGAAGATAGCTTTGGAAAGAGAACCTTTTCTCCCTTAGACTCTCCTAAAGGAACATAATTCTACCAACAACTTAATTTTAGCCCAGCAAAACCCATTTGGACTTCTGACTTACAAAACTGTAAGATAATAAATTTTTAAGTCATTAAGTTTGTGAGTTTACAGAAGGCATAGGAAACCAATCCAGAATGAGAAAATGCTTTCAAATGATAATATAATGCCTAACACGCTGAAGTATTCAATAAATATTGTTAATATGGTAATGATGATAATGGTGATGATGTATATTTTTTGTCTGATAATTATTTCCAGATATTTTGATTATTAGGCTTAATTGTATGGAGATGTCAATATTTGGTCATTGTGACCTATAAAAAAAATCTACAACAGGGCCTTGCCGGTGGTACAGCGGGTTGAGCACAGTGCTGTGAAGCTGTCCGCAGCCTCTGCAGTGCGGGTTTGATTCTCAGCCTACCAGGGAGATACCCATACAGCGGAGCAGACCTCTCCTGTCTTGCCCGCTGTTCGCCTCAGCAGTGCTTTCAGTCTGTTTGCCTGTTCTGCTCCCCACTTTGTCTCTGGTGAATCCTCTCACCCTCCCACGCCTCTGGCCTGTACCCCAGCTGTTGTATAAATAAAATAAATCTTTTTTAAAAATCTACAACAGATTTATAGGAATAGAAGACAAGAAGACTTCTATCTCTTTGGTTAATCTCAGTATTTCTCCTTAATTACAACTACCTCATGAGATTGTTATAGAGAATTAATGAGATAATGTACATTAAGCAGTAAAAGAGTATTAACTATAAGCCTGATGTATTAAAGAGCATAATAATGGTTAACATGTAAGTTCCAGAACAGCTACTTTGTTTTATTCAATGCTGTAACTTCTGCTTGCACAACAGTGCATTGTCATATGAATTATTAAAAAATTCAGACCAAAAAATTTCTGTTTTCCTACAGTGCCTGTCCAATATGTCTTTTGTTAGCATTGTCATGCTTTAAAAAACTTTGTTGCATTAAAAACTATCCCTTGGGTTTCACTTTGTCAAGCATTCTGTTTCTCTTTTGTATCATTTTTCTCCTTTTGTATCTTACACATTTGTATTTTTCATAGAACCTAACCATAGGGGTTTAAGAAAAATTGTTTTCACCAGTTGACTGATACAAGTAACAATGTCTTCTAACAGTGCCTTCTTTCTGCATCCCTCCTGATTAAATGAAATCTGCTTTTGTACATGGCATTGTAGAACTGAACCAGAAACGTAAAAGTTCCAAAAATATGGCAAAAGTGTTACTATCCACTAAAAAAAAAAAAAAAAAAAAAAAAGAGCAGCACTCCCCCACATTTTCCTGACCCTTGTCATTAGGTAGAGCCACGTGACCAGTTATGGTCCACGCTCTATGAGAGGAAATGGTATGTGCACCTTCTAGATCAAAGCATTTAACTGTTTATGTGGAATTCCTCAACTTTCAACCTTTGTCAAAGAGATTTGATATGGTACAAGAAGCAGAGACGCCTTTAGCCTATATTTCATTGTGAATGTGAGGAGTGCAGTCCCACACAGTCATGGTAAACTATTAGCATAAATGAGAAATAAATTTACTGTGTATGCATTTGTTAAGTCCTGAGATTTTGACAATATTACCATAGCTCAACAGCTCTTAGAGCAAGCAATAAAAAGAATGTATTTAATAATTTAGTATCCTCATTACAGATTATTAAATATATGAGGGTAAGACAGTCATTTCATAGTCCCGATTACAGATTGATTATTGATTAGTAATTAACTGTCCCTGCCCTCTTAAAAACAAGTTACTTTCAAAATAACTAAAAAATTAAATTGGGCTAAAGTGAATATTGGACCTTGACCATGTGTACGGTGTAGCAACACATCAGAAAATGTGTGATCCTGTACCACTCATTCATTTACTATATTATAAACAAATGTTACCTCAATAAAAAAATAAAGGGAATATTGTAGACAAAATAGCAGAAATCAAAGAAACTAAAATGTTGGATCTGATAAATGAAATAATAGTTTTTAGAGATAAAACTAGAGAAATATTGAGATTTATGCTATGTACATTCATAACATACACAGAAAAGCAGTAGTTTAGGTTCATAATGCCAGAGAACAGCCACCCTTGGCTCAACATTAATATTGTATGTTATTACGCACTATTATTGCTTGTATTAAAATTCTAGACAGATGTTCACCAGCTGACAACTCTGAGAATTTCAAACAGAGAGAAATCATCTGAGATACTACACGGTGAAAGTAGCACTCTACATCAGTGATTATCAAATCTCAGTGTCAATAAGAATCATCAAAGGATTTTGTGGAAAATGCAGATTCCTGATCCCCACCTCCAACTATTGGTATACACCAAGTTTAGAGAATTCTCTCTCTCTCCCTCTCTCCCTCTCTCTCTCTCTCACGCACACACACACATTAATTTAGCCAGCATCCAGATAACTGATGGGGTAACATTGCTTTGGGAAATTGCCCCTTGTTAGGAGACAGTAACTCTCCAACATAAAGGTAACCCCCCCCCACATATAGGCCAATGTTTGCCTTTCCCTTCAAAATAATTTTAACAAAATGAAGTTCAATGTTATATTGGAAATTTTTTCTTCCTTTACATAAAATATTTTTCTTATACTTATCCTGATAACTACATAAACATTAATGCCACTGGAAGAATTAAGTTGAAAAAAATCTTTCTTATACAAATGTATTTCTATAAGAAATGTCATTTTTGGTATTAGTGGTGTCATATTTTAAACATAGTCTTCTTAACACCTTTTCAATTAGAACAATGTGAGGATTGCCATAAGGATTAAATGAGATATGTAATTGGAAGTCTTAAACTATGGTAAGCTTCAATAATACTATGTATTATTGACAAACACAAATTTCATGAAAGTAAAAACTTCATATTTTATTCATTTCTGTCATTTGTGCTCCATCTCAGTACACTTGACATATACTTAGATGAATGGAGGGGTGAGTAGGACTAAGTAGGGCTATAAAAGTTACTACCACCCCCTACTTTTACATATAGTATTAGGTATAATACTTATACCTTCCATGCAGAAACTCGAGGGTTCAAACCTCACTCCTGGTGATATATTCATATTCTTTCTCTTTTTCTCTTCCTTACTCTCCTCACCCTTATCTTTACATGTTCAAACCAAAACATAACATCCTTATGGTTTTTAATTCTAAAGGGACAATGATTCAGAGCGGCTATCATCTAGCATTCCCAGAAGTGGAGACTTTCCTCCCTTAATGTGAGGCAGTGCTCAGTGGTACAATGCTCAGTGGATCTTCCCCCTGAGTCTGAGAACAGGTGGATCTAGTTGGTGTGCAGAGAATCCTTGAGATCATCTGGTCATTACATCCCAGCCACCATTTAGAATTTAACAATCTCCAGCAGTAAACACATAATTTGCAAACTTGTGATCTGGGTTTAGCATACAAACTAAGCTACTCCTGAGACCATGAATGTACAGCAATGTGGCAGAGTGATGGGCTGCTACAACCAAACCTGACATCAAACTGTGTCAAGGAATAGCTCTGTGCTGAATAGGGGTTCACAAAGTTATGAGGAAGAGAAAATATTACATTCAATCTTTTCCAATCTCCTAAGGATGCCAGCAGCTGGATTTTTTAAATTTTTGATAAAAAAAAACCCATAAACCCTTCAAAAATCATATCAAATGCATACTATTAAGCATTGCAACACATTGTTCCAAAGAAATTTTGACTTGCAATACAAGTTACAACACATCTGCTAGTAATTATTACAATGATTTTATTCCCTAATTTTGAGTAATGGTTGTGTTCCTACTTTTTAAACCACACAGACATACATTGTACATGACATTAATGTTACATTTGTTTCTCATTATATGCATTTCTCATTAACAACTAATTAGTCTTGATTTTTCCTTTTAAAATATGTAGTATTAAACAAAATAGACCTTAAAAGATGTCAACAGCAGTCAAAGTTAAGTCAATATTAAAGAAACAAACCAGGTTGGCCTATAGTTAACCTTGCAAGCAGGAGTAAAAAATGACCAATCACATTGCATGTTTAAATTAACCAAGAGTGTGAAAGAGTGTGAAAAAGGAAACCTATCTTTCAGACTACATTTTCCTCTGTGGAAGAAAAAAAAGAGTAGGAATTTGCATTTGGTATGAAACCAGATTATATTAGACTTTAACTCCCCTTTTCCTCACAGTTGGAGATCTGGACAACGAATGTTTTGTTGTTGTTGTTGTTTTTTAAGTAATTCCTTTCAATACATTATGGTACATTAAGATGTTTATAAGTGCTTAAAATGGTATTTTTTAATCTAAAACATTGACTGCCATACTAGAACATTCTAAGGAAGTCAGACAATTCTAAATATGCTGATATCAAATTGAGGGAAATTTTACTCTTTTTCTTTGTTATAAATTCTAAAATGTTATGTGTCACCTATTAGGAATAGAGGTTATAATATTCCTTTCCTCCCATCTTTAACCTCTGTACCTGACTGCACTGAAGTTTAAAATATCAGGGGATCCTAATGATGCCATGTTTAGTAATTTCATAGAATTTCATAATTTCTATTAGTAATTTCATAGAAATCTTAAAATTGTCCTAATTGTTTAACTAGAAGTAGAACATTTCTCATTACTTACTTTTTTGAAACCATCCCAGGCCAAGTAGGTTCACTGTTGGTTGTAGCAACTTGAAAGAAAACTTTGGAGCCCTTGGCATCATTTTCACAGGTTTCAATAGTAAGCAGGGGAAACAAGCCAGCAGGGAGAGAGCAACTTGTGGCCCCTTTGAATCTCTATACACTCTTTTCTCTGGGCTTTCTCTAGTGTTCTCTCGTGGTCTCTTCCTCTCACAGCCATCACTCATCAATGCTTTCATAGCCATTCCTCCATCTTCTTCTTGAGTAAAGCCGCCCTTATATCACTGACCTCTAGGCTCAGGTGTGCACACTTGCACATGCGCACACACCCTTGCTCAGGTGTCCATAGTCAGGCACGCGTGCCCCACATGCACGCAGCCTCTGTGTCAACAAGATCAAGGCCACAGGCAATAGCCACAAAGGCCAATGCCATAAAAGCCTGACCCTACACCTACCCTGCCAGCAACACTGCAATATGGGAAGAGAGGCTGTAGTTGTAAAGCATTTCGGAGAGAGGAAGTAGAAGTTCAATGTCCAGATTTGATGTCTTAAAGGTCGAATGGCTGAAGCAACCTTAACAAGGTACTAACACTGCAATACGTTTCCAGCTGAAACAAGGGGCAAGCAACATAAAGGAGAAAGAGACTGAAAAAAATAAGTCACACCACAGCTGGAAAAGACAATGTAGACTATAGAAAAGTAAAGAATATGAATTTAGTGAAAGGTTTCATATAATTGCTATATATGAGGACAATATCATATAAAGAACAGTTTGCATAATATATTACTACTCAAACCACAGGAGTTATTTTAGATTCTCCCTTTCACTGAATCCCAGTTTGGAGCTGGAAAAAGTAGTGCTTTTTTATTTTCTGTTGTCTCAAAAAAAATTGAAATTTTTTTAATAATGTTCTCCCATTTTTTTGGTTTTGATTTCTTGCATATTTTATATATTTTAAAATGCTTTCTCCCTGAAATATGTAGCTTTATATTTTATGCATTCTAGTATTTTTATGTATTGTGTTTTTTGTACTTCATGTCTTCATCAAAATCCCCTCAGTCCTTGTTCTTTTGAAGCTTGTGCTGAGGTTTCAGCTTTTCTATGTTTTATATGCCACTGCTTTGAAAGAGAACCTGGAATATATAGTTGTATTATTGTTGCTTCATAGTTCAAATTTATATGGCTGTGAAAAAAAAAGAATTAAAATGAATCGATGAGGAAAAAAATTAAAAATAATGAAATAATGTTCTCCCAAGCATTTTATGAAATGAAAACAGAGGAAGGGGAGAAGGAGCTCTAGCGTTCAAAACCTTAAGCAGCTGAACTGAATAAATAAAGTAGTCTTGGTTCTAACCATGACCTAAACCAATGTTTTTCAAACCATAATATACAGGATAATCACCTGGAGATTTTGCTCAAATGCAACTGGTTCTGGGGTCTGGAATGGGATCTGAGATTCTAGATTCCTAAAAATGTTCTCAGTGAGACTGACACAGCCTGTTCATGAACCACACTTTGAGTACATTCCCTACATTCCCCTGCATATCGACAGAAGCTCCTCCTAGATGGATTCATTCAAATAATTGTTATTGGTCTATTTTGCTCTAAGCTGTTTAAACTTAAGTCTTTGTGACTTCTCATTCTCTTTTGTGTATGCTTGTTCATATTCTTATTTCCTACGTGTATTCCATGGGAACCAGAGAGTATTTGATCACCAGTATATGACTATTGGTTCCCTTAAGCCTTGAATGTCCTGTATATTAGTTATTTGATTATTAATGAAATATTCAAAACCCTCCTCTTCTCAACATAGGCAGAAAGAAGGGAGTTTCAGGCCAACTAATCGAATCAGCAGATAGCAAGCAGGCCTATTAACAAGCCACACTAAAGCAAAGCCGGATAGAGGGTAAAATGCAAGCAATGTGTCCTTCTGTAGGAGAAAGAAAGTTTCTGGGTGCTGATTCTTGTTCCTAAGTATCCCCACAGTAAAATTACTGACAGCAATTAAGTCCCAACATGCATGTATTAGGTTCTTAATAAAGAGAATTTGTATCATTCAACTGTATTTCTCATTTCTATAAAGCTTTTGTAGTACAGTATGTGGAGAAAATATTTTAATGTTGCCTTCTAGCACACAGTGAAGTTTAAAAAAGGAGGGAGTGGTTGACTACCTGAGTCTCAGACATATCGGTCTGTTTGTGTGTTTGCTTCATGACAAAAATAAACTATTTGATAGCGGAGAAAGAAAAACATAACCTCAATGAAAAGTCCCACTGCCATATTTCATATAATTGCCAAGATTCAGAATTCTAAGAAAGAAATACCCCTGAAGGAGGAAACAGTTGGAAAAAACTGGGCAGTAACAGTGGGAACTAGTGAACCATAGTAAATGTGATGAGGCAAATTCCATGTGAATGTAAATATGTATCCTCTTCCATGGGCATAACATCAATCCCAAAACAGTTTTTGATCAGAAATGTTAAGAAGCTAAGTTTAGAAAAGTGAATAAAATGTGGACTAGAAAGCACTCACGTTAGAGAGCAGAGCAGATGAGGACTACAGTAGAAAGGCCAGAGATGAATTCACTCTACCACGGAGCTAGAGAGGTGGGGACTCAACAGCGATGAAGGAAGCAGAGTAGGGGTTCGCGAGTCAGAGAAGATACACAATAAAATTATCAGAATGAAGAAAACGATCATTAAACAGCAGCAGCATTCTGAAATATTAAAAGTGAAACCAGAAGTCCAAAATCCTGACTCCCACATCCTAAATGAAATCTACTTTTTAATGCAAAGACTACAACAGAAGAGGGAAAAATGAAATCTTATTCCTTTTGAAAAATCATCACATAATTTAGGCAATAAAATTCTGAGACCTTAAACAAAGCAAGCTATCTTTGAGTGAAATGGCACTCATAAAGGTAGCTGAACTACCTTCTATTAAACTCACTGAGCCCATAGAATCAAAAGAACATCTCGTGATAACACTCTGAAGATAAACTGTTTTCATAAATGTGGATAGCAGTAGTCACAGGACACTGTCTTATGTCTCCTTTCTTTTTATTAAAACCACAATTTAAAATACCATCACAAATGAACACCCCAAAGCCTAGGTCTAAAGTTGTATCTGCCTTAGTAAATTAACACATATCAAAACAAAACTAATTTAAAATAGTAACTCTAAATAGACATTTATTGGGAGCTTGTTTTTCTGGGAGTGATATGTTCTCCAAAAGGTAATGCAGTAGAAAAAAAAGATATACTTAGGATAAAAGCGTTCATTTTAAATGTATCTCTTCTTATTGTCAATCCACTTTTTCACTCAATAAAAAACGGGGCGGGCGGGATGGGGGCGGGTAGTAAAACGTCATTTAACTTTAGTCTTACAGTGACATCTAGTGGTCATAAATTATAACACTCGTTAAACCAATGTAAGAGTAGACATTGCAGCTTTGATAGTAACTGGTTATTCTGATTAGTATCTTCCATTTTTTGTGAAGTATACAAAGACTTTCCTGAATCTGCCTCTACTTCTGTTTCTTTTTTTTTAGAAGATTTAGTTTTGTACTATGTTCAGCACCCGATCACTAGCTTGTCTCTCTTACCTGCATAAGATAAAAATACAAGATCGAGATGTGCATTTTCTCTAGTCACGTTTTTACCTATAACTTACATTATAAATGCACAACATGGATGATTCAAAACAGGTATTCTACATGCAGCAATTTTTTTAAGCATCACATTCAGAAAACCTTACAAATAGCAATCTCATATATTTTTTTTTTTTCTCCTTCTAAATAACCGAACAAACCTAAGGGCAAATTCCTTGGCCCACCCATACCCAGCATTCCTACCCTTGGTTTCACCATATGATATAAGGTAAGAGCTTGAAAACTGAAATCAAACAGCTCTGGGTTTTATTTCTATGTCTATATTGTTTGTATGGCCAAAAGTACTGTTTAACCTCTTTAAGTTTTAGCCTCTTCAGGGAAGAAATAGTACTTGTTCCTACCTCACAGGATTTGAGGTTATAAATTAAATGATACATAAGAGGCACCATAGATTGCCCCTTAGAAAATGTTACATGTATGTAATAATTTTCTTTGGTATCTTTCTTCCACTGGCTCCACAACCAGTCAAATATAGTACCAGTTCCTAACCAGTCTGTGGATTTCAAGCTACTTAACTTTACTCATGCTGCTCCATTCACTTGGAAAATCTTTTTATCAAAGCCTGACACAAGTACATTCTCCCTAATGAAGACTCCTTTACTGCTGCCACTTTGTAGGGTAAAGAAAATATCAGGCTTTTCTGCCCTTCCGCCATCAGGATAGATGATGGATCCTTGTCCTGAATGCATGCCTGATGGCGGGCACCTGGAATAGGGTGTGGGCATAGGTAGATGGGATTCAGCTGAGCTAAGACTGTGCTTTTAAGGGCGGCATCACGGGGACGCCAGAAGCAGCAGCAGCAGCAGTAGAAGCTGAAGCCGAAAGAGAAGCCGAGAAGCAGCAGAACCAATGTCAGAGAGCCCAGATAGAGTAAAGACTTGCCAGAACCCCTGCCTTGCACGTACGCACTGAGCCCCAATAAAAGACCTGCAAAACCACTAAGGACTCTGACTCCTCCTTTACCCGGTCTGCATGGGATCTGAAAACATGCCCTGTGCCCTGTCCGGCCTTTACACACTTGTCCCCCAATCTCTTTCTAGAAACTTTTTTCTTTTTTTATAGAGGCATGTTTATTTATTTATTTGTTTGTTTGTTTGTTTGTTTATACATGCACTGGGTACAGTCAGAAGCACGGGAGGGTGAGAGAATTCACCAGAGCCAGAGTGGGGAGCAGAGCAGGCAGAAGGACCAAAGTACACTGCTGAGGGGAGCAGCGGGCGGCAAGAGAGGTCTGCGTGCCATGTGGGACCCTCCTCCGGTGGCCGGGGAGCAGCCGGGGATCGAACCAGCGGCGCAGAGGTCGCGGGCAGCTTCACAACCCAGCGCTCAACCGCTGCGCCACTGGGGAGGCCCTCCCCCAATCTCTTTCTCTGGTTCAAAGCAACGTTGGGGTTCTTAATATGACTTATTTCATATCACTAATACCCCCTCCCAACTGAATTTTAAGCGACTTTACTTAGGACAATGTCACATAGTAGGTAACAGCCGTTGTGATCTTAGCAATTGTTGGGAAGTGGAGACGTTCAGATGATGGCATTTCCTTAAGCAGGAGTATAAATGAGAGTCTTCACACCAAGTCAATCAATAAACCTATTTTATCTGAGGAAAACAGGTGTAGAGGCAGGAAGTCACAGGCAGGATCTCTAGGATCCTATGCAGGTGGTAAAGGAGGAGTCCAGGAGCCCTCGGTGGCTTTTTTAGGCCTTTAGTGCCATTTTACCAGGTACATGGCAGGCAGGGGTGCCGGGGGGCCAGGAGGCTGGCAGACCTTCTAGCCCCCAGCGGATCTTCACTCTTTCTGGGCTCTTTGGTGTTCTCTCATAGCCCCTGCTTCTCTGCTGGTTCTCTTCCTTGTCGTCCTATTCCTTTCTCTCGCTTGTTCTCCTGGTGGTTGTTCCCTTCCACTGACGCTGCCCTTACAAGCCCAGTCTCTCAGCTCAGGTGAATCTCACCGACGTATGCCCACACCCGGCCGCAGGTGCCTGCCATCAGGCATGCTTTCAGGACCACATGGTTCCATCATCAATCCTAATGGCGGGAGGGCAGAAAAGCCTGACAATCATTTACCCTACAACAGGGTTTTCCAATATTTGAAAGGAAATAAACAGTAGGCAATTTTAAGTCTTTATCAATGGAAACTTTTCTCTGACTCCTTGTTATGTCCATCTGACATAGCATCCGGTGGCACCCCTTCCCTCTTGCCCCAGTTTCTTTCCATATATCAGGAGTAGCTGACTTAGTTGGTGAGTGATTTTTAATTAAAATCTATAAAAAATGAAGATCAGGGATTTTCTTTCCTGCTTCCCTGAACCAATGATCCCTGAACCCCCTCCCTATAGGGTCGGTGAACTAATTAGGCTTTTCATGTTACTAGTCTCTGTGGCTATCACTTATGGCCTTGATTGTGCTAGTGCAGGAAGCACTTGGGAGCATGGGCACAGGGCACCCATGCTTGATGGTGGACGCCTGGAATATGGTGTATGGTAAAGAAAATGTCAGGCTTTTCTGGCCTCTCGCCATCAGGATAGATGATGGATCCTAGCGGTCCTGAATGCATGCCTGATGGCGGGCACCTGGAGTAGGGTGTGGGCATAGGTACATGGGATTCACCTGGGCTAAGACTGGGCTTTTAAGGGTGGTGTCATGGGGACGCCAGCAGAAGCTGAGAAAGAAGCAGGAGAAGTCAAAGAGAAGCCAAGAGAGAAGCAAAGAAGCAGAAGCAGAGAACGCCAGAGAGCCCAGAGAGAGTGCGGATTTGCTGGGGGCTGGGAGGCCTGCCAGCCTCCCGGCCCCCCAGCACCCCTGCCTGCCGTGTACCTGGTAATCCCAATAAAAGCCTGCAAAACCACTGAGGACTCTGACTCCTCCCTTACCCGGTCTGCATGGGATCCTAGAAAACCTGCTCAGTGGCCAGTCCTGCCCTTACATATGGTGTGTAACACCATTTGTAAGTGTGCACACCTGAGCCTGGAGGCCAGGGAAATAAGGATGGCGTCACTCAGAGATGGACAGCTATAGGACAACAGCTATGAAAGGGTGAGTGACTGCAGAAAAAGTGTAAAGATCTGCTGGGGGCTGGGGAGCTTAGTTGCTGCTAGACTCCCAGCCCCTGGGCCTCCCTGCCTTGCCAGCCTACAGGCTTGCCATTATACTCCCCTTCAGGCTCATTATCCTAAATGTTAAATCCAGTAGGTGAGGAGGTAAGTGTGGAGGCAGAATGTCAGTGGATCATAATTGACCACCTTCTCTAAAAGCTTTATCAGGAAAAAAAAAGCAATGTTGTTAAATGTTTACCTAATCCCTATGTTGCTCTCTCAATCTCAGGCAGTATCAAATTAAATGGACTATGGCAGAGAATTATGGGTGCTTTGAGGGTAGATGTGGTATGGTAGCATACCTCAGAAGAGGCAAGAGTGTTGTGAACCACTGTTACAGTCACAAAAATAATAAAAAAAAAAAATTTTAAAACATGGTGGGGGTGGGGGGTAGTATCAAGTTCTGGCCTTCTGCTTGCATGAATGCCTCACACACCTCACCCTAATCCCAGCCTCAAAATTCCTTCTAACAATCATTGAGTGAAAGGTTCAAGGACCCACAGACCAGGTTTGTCAAAATCATATTATCCCATCTTCCTAGCAAGAGAGAGGTTTGGAGGGAGCATTGGCACACAGGAAGCAAGAAAGACCAAAGTCCTTCCTTCAAACTGGACTGACAGAGAGGAGTTCTCATTCCACTGGAGTTGCTAAGTCTGGAAGGTAGGACTCTGGGGCTACCAGCAGGCATCTTCTCCATCATTTGAAAGGGCTTGTGTGCAGAACAAAGCCAATCAGAGAGCAGCGGAGATAAAAGCTACATAGAAAGAAAAAGAGAGTCCAGAGGTACTGAGACCCCGTCAAGCATCTGAGGTCCTGGTTGCACTAGCAGTTCCTCTGGCCTGTGAACTATTCCAGCCAGGAGAGCCCTCATATCTCCTTTCTACTCAAGGTCATTTGAATTGGACTTTTTCAATTCTCACATACACACAAATCTCAAACAATTGCAGGATCTCATTATTAAAGTCTCTTTAAGTTCTGTTATTACCACATACAAAAAAACTTTTTTGTCAATTCTTTTGATTGGTCTAATCTTTAGGACTTTCAGTTCAAGGACAGCTGGCAAATACTCTGACATAAATAATGCCCACAACAATGGACTATAATAACATAGGACATTTCCTAGGATCCAAGACACATGAGGAACTGCTATAAATTCATCACAACAAAAATTAGGGACTGGATAAAGTTTGTAATTCAAGTCCTAAAACTTTCAAATTCCTTTATGCACTTTTCAACAATGCCTCTTAGACACAGTGCTTACAACTCTTTCTTAATATGTTGAGTTTTAGCAGAGGCTGTAGGTGAAGAAAATGACTACAAGGCATCTAGAATTCTTCCCCAAAATGTCCAGGAAGCTTAATAAAGCCAATAACAGAGAAATCCCCCATTGAGTGAACCCTATCGAGAAAATTTATCTTAATAAAATGTCAGATACCTCACTCTACTTTATCCAGGGAAAGTGGAACTCAAAGATAATGGGATTACAGAGAAACTCTTCCTCCAAGGGTTCCTGGGCACATCTGTGGTCTCTGAGAAGCTGATTTCTTGGGACTTCAGAGATGACAGGGCTTCAGTCTTGCGTCATCTAGATAGTGAAGTCTGAATTTTTTTTTACTTAATATAAGAGTACTTGCAATGTCTCTTAATCATATTAAATATCTAAATATCTGTCAACTTTTATTTTAAAATGCTTAAATTTTGTCTAAAGAGAGGGTTTGGTTTTTTTATTGCCACCCAAGGGTCTGAGCAGAACAGGGTCCAGAGGGTGTACTCTGCTAGTAGGCCAGGCTAAGCCCTAGGGAAGTTTGGAAGATGCAGGTCGCCCTCTGGTGGCTCAGAGTACACAGCAAATCGTGTGTTTGAGGCACAGGCTGTAAGCCCAAGAAGCAACCTATAGAAATTGAGGCAGGTGGCTGCTGCGTATAGGCTGTACTGCTACAGCATGCAGAGGTGGTGGTAAAATCTGTCCCTTAATTTCTAACCAATCTGTGCATCCTGGCACTACTTCCTAATTGTTCCCTCCAGTGAGGGCTGGCCAGGAAGAAGCAGTATATACTAAAGAACCCCCTTAAGAATTATAGTCCAAGATTTGAAATTTTTGCTTTAACCAAACAAACAAAACAAGGCAGGGAGTACCATGGAGCTTTATGTCCAAGTAAGAAACACTCAGGATTCCAGTTTTGAATAAAATAGCAAAGAGCAGCAAATAATTTTGATCATAAATGAATTGATTTCTGCTAATCAAATGAACAATAGATCATGTAGGGTAGGCAGAATTATAGCCTCCTACACACATTCTCATTCCCAGAACTTTCAAATATGTTAAATGACATGGTAAAGGGGTATTAAAGTTGCAAGTGAAAGTAAGTTTGCTCATCAGCTGATCTTAAAATTAGGAGAGTCACCTCATTATCCAGATGAGTCCATTGTAATCACAAGGGTCTTTTAGGAAAGCCCTGATAAAAACTAGACAAGCAAAGATAAGCTCATTAGAAATTTATAATTAGAAAATCATAGTTTCTAATTTGAGAAAATTTCATTGGTATGCACTAGTTTTAGAAAGGTTATTTTTCCAGTGTTAAAAAAAGAAAGATATTTGATTTGCCATGACAAAAACCTTGCCATGTATTAGCCAGTTTCTATGATTAAGAAAAAATCATATTTATATGATTTAAATCACATTTATAAATCAGGGTTTTGTTTATACTATTTATAGAGAAGAGTGTACACGTATTCAATGAAATATATAATATAAGCTGAAAGTAAATAGTAGAATCCAACGTATATTAACTTGTAGATCTATATGCATATTCTTCTACACCTATATCCACTAATGTCTTCACTGAGACATGAAGATTTAGCAGCTACACAGACATCATTACACTACATTATATTTGGTTCTTGTAACACATCTTGTGTAAGGTAGACCTTTGTCAACTATGTCAGAGTGGCATAATGTAGTCACATTCTCTACATAACTTGAAGTGACTACAGCAATTCACTCAGGGCTCTGAATTAATTCAAAACAGTTGCTTCCTCATCCCAACCTCAGTCACTGCTTGTTAGGCTATGATGAAAACCCTTTCTTTAGAGAAGCACCAACATGGCCAAGCAGAACTAAAAGGCTAAAATCATTAAAGATGGAGGATATCCAATGATATACAATGATACAGGTACTCAGGAAAACGTTTACAAAAGTAAACATTCATCTATAGCATGCCCAGCAATTCCTTTCTATCTCAAGCATATACCAAAGACAAATAAAAACATATGTCCATATGAAGATTTATAGTCATCATACTCATAATGGTCAAAAACTGGAAACAGGTGTCTAGCAAGTGAATGGATAAATTGTAGTCACTACATTTTAGGTAATTTTATTCAGAAATGAAATGATAACTCATAGCCATATAGATGAATTACAAACATATGCTCTATGAAAATCTTATCAAAATTGTATATATGAATGATTTCATTTATATGAAGTTCCAGAACAGCAAAATTAATCTGTCCTTAAAAAAATAAGAACAGTGGGGTGGGAGCAGGAAGGAACTAGTAAGGGGCACAAGGGATCTAGGTGCTAGCAGGTCAGTGATTTGAGTGATACAGGTTGTAGGATAAGTGAATTGGTCAGGCTTTTACACCACTTGCCTCTGTGGCTATCACCTGTGGCCTTGAATGCAGAAAGCGGTTAGGAGCTTGGGCTCAGAGTATGCATGCCTGAAGGTGGACACCTGGAGTATGGTGTGGGGATGTGTAAGTGGGCTGAGGTTATAAAGGCGGTGTCACTCAGAGACAGAAAAAATAGCTACAGCGGAAGGGCTAAGAGAGAAAGAGACCATGAGGGAATGCCAGAGAGAGCCCAAAGAGAAAGACTAAAGATTCACCAGGGGCCTGGCTCCTGCCTTGCCAGCCTACAGACTTGCCACAACATTTGGTGTAGAAAGAGCATTAAAGCTCTTCATTAATGAAAATATACCAGACTGAGGGCTCCTGGACTCTCTTTATCTGTTTGCCCAAAGTGATTGAAAACCTGGCCTGTGCGTGCTGACACCACACAGGTATTGCAAATAAGATGGATAATGGATGTATAGAAAGACAGGATGTGTGATACCACCATTATAGGAAAAATCAAGCTTCAAACAACTTCAATTTTAAAAGGCAACAAGTAATGTATATCAAACTTCCATAATTAAGTAACTAGCTAAAGGAGCAATTTTTTGGATTTCAATATTCTCCAACTCTCTTAATCAGTGCTCTTGTACTGCTGTTTAATGGATCCAAACTTTGTCCATAATTGCCACCCACACCTTGCATGGACAGCCACACTCACTCAAGGAGTTTTATATGGCATTTCATTGATCTGAACATTACCTTATAAGTCAGTCTCCCAAGACTCAAGCACAACTCTAGGTCAAGGAAGGCAAAAATTAGCTAATACAGAATGAAAATGTACCAAACTAGAAAGAGCCATTTTCAAATTTTGAACATCTATATAACTACAGTAGCCAAAGTCTCCTTTCAAACCAGTTCTTAAAACAATGCTATAGTCATAAAGAATGATGAGACTAGTAAAATAATTTCTTTGGACTTTCCTTACAAATATTAACAATCCTGGGAGCTTCCTTGGTGACACAGGGGTTAGTCTCAGTGCTATCACCACCACAGCTTGAGTTGGATCCCCATCCAAGGAGCTAACCACATACGGTGCAACAGACCTCTCCTGTCTTACCTGCTGCTCCCCTTGGCAGTGTATTTCAGTAGGTCTGCCAGTTCTGTTTCCCATTCTGTCTCTGGTGAATCCTCTCACCACCACCACCACCCCCCCATACACACACACACACATCTGGCCCATACCCCAGTTCTTCCTTGGATAAATAAATAAATAAATCTTTTTTAAAAAAAAATTAACAAGCCTGGGCCTCCCTGGTGGCGTAGGCAGTTAAGCACTGCACTGTGAAGCTGTCCACAGACTCTGCAGTGCCGGTTGGATCCCCGCCCGCCGCAGAGCAACACACATGGTGGGGCAGACCTCTCCTGTCTCGCCCCCTGCTCCCCTCAGCAGTGTGTTTCAGTCAGTCTGCCTGTTCTGTTCCCCGCTCTGTCTCTGGTGAATCCTCTCACCCTCCCCCACATCTGGCCTGTACCCTGGTTCTTATATAAATAAATAAATCTTTAAAAAAAATTAACAATCCTGAGCCACTGAGGAGAATTCTGAGAATTCATCTCAACATTTGAAATGTTCATTTTTATTCAGCACATGATATAAAGTTTACCTATTTATAGTACCTTCATCAAATCTTTATTTTTATTCATTTAGCCACACAAATAAGGTCCAAACTTTTCTTCTTTCTGCCTTCTTTATGATTTATTTTGTTCACAGTGAATAGAAAACTGCTATGCCATATAAAATGCAAACCATCCCATCTTGAATACAGAGTAACAATTTTGTGAATGGTCAGAATTGCCCCTGACCTGAAATACTTTCGCACCTCCAAGGTAGAGCAGTTAGAAATTGCTGGGTTTCTTTCTTTCTAACCACAATCCTTCAATAACGCCTCATAAATCATCACAATTCTTCAAGTCCTTTTGTAAGAAATTTTAAGTAGAAAAATTTTTGGCACAAGGAACCCAACCCCCCAATGCAGACCACATTTCAGAATGAATGCAAAACCAAGGATTTGTCTTTATAACACCTAAGATAAAACCCAGATGAAGATTAGAAATAGCATTTTTTTCTTTGTGAGATGGTATTTTGGAGAATTATTTATTCTCGCTTTGAAAGATTTAATCTCAAGGGAAAATAAAATATAGTTCAAACAAAACTGAGTGGCAGATGTGATTCTGAGAGTTCTTACTGTTCTTCCACAGAGGTGGCTAGAAGTAATGTCCCTGAATTCAACTAATTGTTCTTATATAAAACTGTCTGCTCAACAGACCTGTAATATTTCCCAGAGACTTAAGTTTTGATTTATTAAAAATAATCTTTAGCCTTTGATATTCAAGAAACTGAGACTGATGCTGAAAGCTCCACGTAAATTATTACAGGTCAGAGAACTTAGCTCCCTACTAACCTTCCTTCTCCTTGAATCAGAAAAAGTTCCAAGCACAAAACCCTTTTCACTTTCAATCCATGAATCTAAGCAAGTGTGGAGACTGAACCGTAAATTAGTCGGATTCTGTCAGTGCCCCACTGCCCATGTAATTTTAAACCCCAAATGCTAACCTTATGCAGTGAATTTTCTGGGACCAATTTTGATGGATAGAAAAACTTAATCTGCTTATATTCCTAATGAAATGAGGTTAATAACTCCTTTGAGTATGTATATGACTATATGTGGTATGTAGAAGAGAAAATGTTAACAAAATAAATTGGGGAGGATTAAATAAGTGTCTTCTCTCATTTTTTGTACCATATCCTTTTTTTAATTATTTAAAATTAATCAGTCTGAAGGCAATTCTAGCCTATCAAATGCCAGAAGACATTGCTCTGATTCACTATTCAAAAAATGTTTATAGAGCTCCTACTTTGTATCAGGACCAGAAAAAAACAGCTATTCAAGATATATTTGTAGCTTAGGTAGCTTATAATCACAGTACATAAGCAGCTGGCAGAGCAAAAGGAGGAATTTTATTGTTGAAACTTTCTGACTCTGGATTCCTTATAATAAAAATACATAGAAAAACATTTTAACAAAATGTCCCTTGCAGAGCTGAAATTCTATAATTGTACAAGTTCATTATATTTTCAAAGCCCATTTTAGTGTAAAGTTAGTTTACTGTGATAATTGAGTGAATTGAGGAAGAACAAAAAGTCATCTCAACCGTTTACTCTGGCATTCAAGCCCAACTTTGAGTCCTCCTTGGTGTAGTCTCAATTCTGTAATGATTCTGCTATTTTCCATTTTAGTTTTTATAATGTCTACTTCTCCTGGCATTACTCAGTAACTCTGCTCTTCTTCCTGCAACCTTTGGCTTTTGCATATGGTGGCTTTGGCAAACTAATGGAGTTTACTAATCGCCTTTTTTTCTGTGATTCTCTGATTCTGAATTGCCTCACCATTTGTATGTGTGTCACATTGAATTCCTTAAGAGCTATCCAAGTCCAATCTGCTATCTCCTGTATAGATAATTCCTGTTTGCTGGGGTTCTCATGCCACCCCTCAGATCACTGATCATTATAGTGCAGGCTTGCTTTGACTCAAGTGACAGTTCTCAGTCCAGTCAGCTGTGGTCCCAGGAAAGGGACTGTGCCCAGGTAAGAAACCACCTGTGCCTGTGCCTTCAGAAACAGAATACAGAGATAGCTGGCATTAAAGCCATCACCAAACATACTTGAGGACACCATTAAATTTTCTCAGATTGTACCTATACCATCACCAGCTCAAATCTCATCTGGTATGTACATAAAAAGAAGTTAAGAAAATTTGGCTGTCCTGCCTCTATAGCAATAGCAAAATAAGTAAGTGCTCATTTCTATAATTATACAACCTCAGAAACTTCATACTCAAAAATAGGAAAAAGGAATGAAATTTTAAAACTCACATATTTCCTTTTTAAATGATGAACTTAAAGTTACTAAGATAATAAAAATATAGACTTAGTTTCAGGTGAAAAACCTAAATGTTAAAAAAAATCTAGCCACAAAGATCAGAAACATTTATCAGAGAGGCTTATGTTTCTGATAAATATTTAAGTGTGTAAGGCAGAACCACTGAGAACAATAAATACTTTATAGCTGGCACTTTGTCAAACCTATAAGTGGCTCTGCCTTAGAATTTTACATCATCACTGAATTTACAGTCATTTGATAAGTGGAACAGGACAAGAATTACTTCTTTCTAAATCTAAACCAGGTAATAAATCTAACATCAGGATTCTTCTTATTGTCTGTTATCATCTGATGACAATGCCTTTTACCTTCATTGTCTTGGCAGAAATATGATATGTAAAATTATAATGTCATATCACTCACAATGATTTAACACTATCCAGCCCATACCATTTTAATCAATCAAAATTGTCGCTTTTTAGTGTAATGATTTTGTGGTGAATTCCAGTGTTTAATATGATATATATTCCTATCTACCCGTTGATTTACTATTCTCTTCCAAAGTCTAACAGCTCAGGAGGTTGTTCTAGCTTTTGAACATCTTTGGAATTAGCAAACAAGAATAATTTGTGGTAATATAAATGCTTACTTCCATGGAAAAATGAAAGCTGAAATTTTTTCTTAAATGATTGTAACTAAAGCTATTTTTAAGTGGAAATAAAAGATGGTTTTGTAAATGAAAACCACAGAAGATATAGAGCTTTTCCTCTATATGCACATATGATCAGAGAACCTGTAACACTATAACCAGTTACCTTAGTACATGATTTTTCCTCAATACTATCAAAAATCAGGAACACACAAATTGTTTCCCATTATTAAATTCAAAATGCATTGTGCAAATATCTGTGTTCTTTTTAAAAAATTAGATAATTTTAAATAATTCCTTAAATATTTATAAATCTTTTCTACTAAAGATACACTAATAAAAATCAACCCCAGTTCCCATTTCTCAACTATGGTATGCATTTAGGATTGGCTGAATGCAGTAACAACCAACCACAAAAATCTCAGTGGCCAAACACTATAATTTCTCTCTCTAGCTATGTGCCCCAAACAGGTCTACAAACAGTCATTTAGGGATTCAGTGGCTCAGGGATCCATTCTACATACTCCACATAGGTCACAAGAGAGTCAATCAGAGATACTGGTTTATGGAGGCTCTATCATCTTATAGCCACACCATCTGGAATATGTAGCCTCCTGAGACACAGTAGAAAAGGAAGAGTGAGCACAGATCCCAAGCCAGTGATTACATGACTAAATTACATGTCTCTTGTGCTTATAGCCCATTGGCCAGAACTAGATACATGACTCTTTCCAAGTAAAAGATGGGAGGAGAATGTAATCCTTCTATATGCTTTGTAGGAGAAAATAGATTATGGGCGAGCCAAACAAATCTCAAACTTACATGCTTTTAAAGAATGAAAATTTTCTCAGTTTATTACAGACAGTTCTCTTTGCAGAATCTTGAAAATCATGTACTTATTCTCAACTCTATAATCTTACACACTTAGAAAATTACCCATATGACAGTTAGTTAAGATTAACCACTGACTCCATTATTTAAGCTGTCATATATAATTAAATGAGGAAATCAAATATCCTGCCTATAGTTTAAGCTAATAAAAGCACTTATATTAAAAAATTTTTTAAACCTTGTTCCAATTGGCAAAGTAATAAAAATAATTTAAAATAAAAATTCCCCATTTTTACACCCATTCATTCTGGATTGTTGAAATATAAATGCAAATTTTAGGCACAAAGATATCAATAAGAAATCTGAGGTTCTAATCCTTTTAATTTTACATTAACAGAATGAGATGAGCTTTTCTGAAATGTGTCATCATAGGTCCCTTTCCCCATTTCCACTGGCTGAGTCAGATGCCATACCCCTGCAGTTTGCCAATGAGCAAAATCAGAAGCTCCTGGGTGCAACTGTTTCGCCAAGCCCTCTATGCTAGTAGGGAGTTCATAGGCCTGTAAGAGTTCATTTATTCATTCAATAAATATTTATTGGGTATCTATATGTACCAGGCAATATGCCACACTTAGAATGTAACAATAACTGAAACAAAAACCAAAAATGAAAATAACAGAATTCTCCTCTCTTGGACCTCACATAAAGTAAGTGAGAGGACAGACAAGATAAAGAGAAGACCAAGGATAAATAAATAAAAGAGGATAATAATTCCATGTAATGATGAATATTACAAAGAAAAGATGTTAAATAATAGGACTTCAGTGTTGTTTGTCAATATTAGTGAGTTTAGAATCTTTGGAATGGGTAACCAGAAAAGGTCTCTGAGGATGTGACATTTGAGCTGAGAATGGGAGTAGAGAATGGGAGTAGACAAAGAACTTGGGGTTGAAGTTTTTAAGCAGGGATCAAGTTTGACATAACATAGAAAAAAACAACAATGCACAGAGGGCTAGAAAATGAGGAAAACCAGTAGATGAGTCATGTCAAGATAGAATCAGAGAAAAATAAGAAAACAGTTTAATAGCACTCAAGATCAGTCAGTAGTTCTCAGAGCAATATTTTACTATCCTTCACAGTCTATGCTTTGGCCACCAAAATTCATGCCCTTCCCACTTTCTCTCAAGAGTCAACATTTTCATCCTATTGCAGCATCAGGCTTAGGCTCAAGATCCAAGATCTTGTCAATTAAATCAGGTCCAAGTGCAGATGTGCTGCTTCCTGAGGTCTAATCTTCAAGTATGTTCCCTATCAGTCTGAAGACCTTTTATCTAAAGAAGTAAATTATCTGTCACTTGCATACCAAAACAATGGTGAGAATAACTAGGATAACTGAAATAAAGACACTCCTCTTCACAAACACATAAAATAGAGAGCACAAAATAGGTCCACAGTAGTTCTGAAATCCATTTGAGTGCACATCCCCATTTCTTGATTATGGCATAGTCCTATTTCCTAGAAATGTTTTGTTGCCACATTTGGCTGCTCCTTCTGCCCTCTGAGTCAACCTTTCCCCATGAAAATAGTCATCCTTGTAACTAAGTAGGTGTTTTGTTTTTTTTGTTTTTTTTTTTAATCTTTCTTCTGAAGTTTAGAGAAACAGAAAGGTCTCATCCCTTCATTACAGGCTAAAATAATTCCTTTTAAAATGTCCTGGGTTTCTTGTGTATCAAATCATACTCCAGTCCATTCAACAAAAGTCACACCCTGATTTCCTTCCCAAAAAAATACTTGACTTAAATATCCAGGTCCCATGAGACCATGGCCTTAAGATATGGACGTAAAGCATTTTTGTCTAACTGAAAATACCGAACTGTCATACTCTTAAAATTCTTGAGGGGCTCTATTCTATTTTCTACCAGAAAGCATATGCTATAATATTCTTAGAATCCTTATTAAGCACACCCTTAAATTTTTTAAAGTCATAACAAAAGATCTTACAGGCATAAATATTCTTCAGATATTTATTTGTACCATCCAGCATTTGATCTTTGTTCCGATGTCATATCTGACTTTGAGGATGTTTTGCTGAGAGACAATGAAGATGAGAAACAATTTTATTGTAATACAGAAAGCCCTGACTTCCTTTTTATTTCTTCCAATTTTGCTTAAAAAGTTTTCCTTGTAAATGTCTAAATATACTCAGTCATACTTCCAAGTTCATTAGATACATGTATCAATGTAATGGCTGCCATTTCACTTTTGCCCCTCAAATCTCATTCACATTTCTCTGTAGTAAACCTTAACCCAGAAATCAAACAGGGAAAATAATAGCGGGAAACCAAAAAAAAAAAAAGTTTAGCTGGCACAGTATAAAATCATTATAGTTACATTAGCAGCAAAAATTATGTTCCTCCCTTTGTTATAAACATCCCTCTTTCTCTATAAACACTACACAAATTAAAATAAAACAAATAAGACTTTTGCTGCATTACATAGTAACAGTGTTTTCTTGTGAAATCTTGGTAGAAATTCCTTATCTCTAATTATCTATTATCTCTAATATTTTAAAGATTTCCTATATAACATGGTAGTGAAGAGAAAATAAGCCTAACCTAACTCACATACATATTTTCAGATCCTGAATAATTAGCAGAACCAAGTTGTCAATCAGAATTATATTAAGGAGCTGAGCTAGTGAGATTCTTTCAAAAACAAAATCAAGATCATAGTGCAATCCCAGTTGTAGAGCAATTACAAAATTAGGTTGGAGAGAGAGAGAAAATGCTACTCATTCTCAAATTTGATTCTATAAGATGCGATTGATAAAAGCAAATAAACATATGGCTTTCTTGATTAAATGGCTTAAAATAAAATGCTGACTAAAGACAAGGGCAGGAAAACCAAATCTGCAAATACACAAACCATCCTGTTTACATTTCATACAAACTGTCTCTTTTAGCAAACTGCCTGTCTTAACTAGAAGCTACAAGTAACATTAGTAATGAAAGAAAATGTTGGTTCTCCACTCTGGACATCAACTCAGAATTTTTTTGAAATTTCATTCTGAAAAGTCAAAAATGCAGTACCTTCATTTGGAAGATTCTATAATTAAGAACTAACACTAATCGGGCCTCCCCGGTGGCGCAGCGGTTGAGCGCTGGGTTGTGAAGCTGCCCGCAGCCTCTGCAGTGCTGGTTCGATCCCTGGCTGCTCCCTGGCCACTGGAGGAGGGTCCCACATGGCGCGCAGACCTCTCCTGCCACCCACTGCTCCCCTCAGCAGTGTACTTCGATCCTTCTGCCTGCTCTGCTCCCCGCTCTGTCTCTGGTGAATTCTCTCACCCTCCCGCGCTTCTGACTGTACCCCGTGCTTGTATAAATAATAAATAAATTAATTTAAAAAAAATAAAATAAATAAATAAATAAAAAATAAAAAGTTATATAATCTTATAAAAAAAAAAAAAGAACTAACACTAATCTTTTGAAGGACAGTACAAACAGGAAAGAGAAGGGTACATGAATTTTACTGCCTGTTCTTTCTGGGAATTGGCCTGTAACTATAACCATTGTGTCCTAATTCCGAGATACATGAAAACAGATCAATTGGTTAGCTAAACAGTTTCAATCAAGATGTTTTTGCATATCCCTGAATATCAAATTATCTTTTGATATTCTGTTATAGCACTGTAGAATTCAGGATGACCTTAATCTTTGTATTTCACACATTCAAGCTCCATTTGATTTTATAATGCATATTTCCAATAAACATGCCATCCAACCAAAGGTGAATTAAACAGAAGGTAAGATAGGTGTTTACTTGAGTTGCCAGGCAATAATGGACACCAAAAATTTCTTAAATAAATTGAAACTATGACATTGGTCAATTGAAGTTTTCGATATAACTCTTTACTGAAAACTTAAAAGTGCACTGCTCCCATTTAGTATCTTGTTTTGACTATATCCAGATAGAGAGAGAGAGACAGACAGACAGACAGACAGGCATATTCAAAATAATTTTCTGGAAAGAGACATATCCATGCAGAAAAAGCGAATTACATAGCATTCATAGTCCCTAATTGCCTTTTATAGAGTGCATTCTATCATGGGGAAGATCTTTTAATGGCACTATTTTTTAAAATCTCATTCATTATAATGGCTTTGACACTATTTCTATTTTAATAGAAAAATATTATGTAGTAGACAGAGGTAGGTGGTGAATTTAAATATATTACTAACTAGTGCTGCAAGGACACCAGCTAACTTAGCTCCTTTGTAAGGAAATAGAAATAAAGACTCCCATTGGTGTCTCTGTCTCTCTAGACTAAACATCCCATGATTTTTAGAACTGGCTTCATTATCATAGTTTTAAATCCTCTCTAATGCTGGTTGTTCTCCACCCCCTAAGCCACAGCCTTCACTGATGCTGATGAGAGTCTCTATGTGCTCCCACCAACAGGAATAACTACATCACCACCTCTCTTAAATTTATCCTTTAAATGGGTAAAAATTAAACTAGCTTTTCTTAGCAACTTCATCATCCTGTTGCCTTATGAGTTATCTATAAATAATCCTTTAAAATATTGTCTTTTTTAAAGATTTATTTATGCATTTATTTATTTATTTACTTATTTATTTATTACCATATCAACTTCTAGTAGTTAGATATGCCAGTGACAGACAAGATAAAAAAAAAAAAAGCTGGGGCACAGCCCAGAGGTGTAGGGGGTGAGAGGATTCACCAGAGACAGAGTGGGAAACAGAACAGGCAGATTGACCAAAGTATACTGCTGAAGGGAGTAGCGGGCGAGACAGGAGAGGTCTGCTGCACCTTGTGGGTTGTTCCCTGACCAGCCAGGGGATCGAATTCATGCTGCAGAGGCTGCGGACAGCTTCATGGGTTGCGCCTTAACCCCTTGTGCCACTAGGGAGGTCCCTAAAATATTGCCTTATTAAATTCAAAGTTTATGTCAAAATACTTCATGAGAAAAACAGACACCTATTTGGTGACTCTAAGAGGGAATATGCCAAAGTCATTTTTACTCTACTCTAAAATGCACAAATCACAATCTCCTAATATATAATCTATTTATCCTAGCTGCTTAAATTAAAAGTTGTTCAAAAGAAGTGTTTTTATACTTAACAATTAGTTAACATTTCCATGACTATGAGAAGTATCTTTTACACCAATGTTTAATTCACACATCAGTAAGCACTAATGATAAGTATATTACCATATCAACTTCTAGTAGTTAGATATGCCAGTGACAGACAAGATAAAATTAAATAGGCAACTAGTATTCAAAATTATTGTGGTAATTACCAAAGTAGAAATTGAAGAATTTTAATCAAATCATGTTCTTGGGTCCCTATATTTTCATTTAAAAGTGAGTTTGATGGTCCTCCCCTGGTGGCACAGGCATTTGAGCACCGTGTTGTGAGGCTGTCCACAGCCTCTGCAGCGCCAGATTGATCCCGGCCAGCCAGCGAGGGTCCCACATGGCGCTGCGGACCTCTCCTGTTGTGCCTGCTGCTCCCCTCAGCAGTGTATTTCGTCATTCTGCCTGTTCTGTTCCCCGCTCTGTCTCTGGTGAATCCTCTCACTCTCCCACGGATGTGACCTGTACCCCGGTTCTTGTATGAATAAATAAATAAATCTTTTTTAAAAAAAGTGAGTTTGAGAAATCACAGAGAAGGCTGTTACTTTCAACCTAATTAGTGACTTTTGTATTCTATTAATAACCACCACACTCAGTACTCTGGGTGTATTAAACTTGAAATATCCATAATATATTCCAGCAGATATAACAAGTTCTATACACAAGTCCAGAGTTTAAGGAAAATATCTGAACTAATGATATAAAATTACTTTTGTAATATGTTAATAATATCCACTTCATCCATTATGCACCAAACAATGTACTAAATAGTATAGATAAGTCATTTATTCCTCAAGACAAACTTTGGAGCTCAAGAGTTTTAGTATCATTATTGTTGTTTTTTTTTTTTCTATCACCTATGTAAGCTACCAAAATACTTTTTGAATGAATGTTCAGTTTATGAAAAGCAAATCAAGACTCTGAAAACAGACTTAACCATGACCAATAAGTAGCAGATCTAGGATTCAAAAGCAAATTTGGCTCTAATTGCAAATAGTTACTTTTCTTTTTGCTGCAAAGGTAGTATCATCTTTCTTAACTACAAAGCAACTTTACACTCATTAGTTGCTTTAATTTTCACAATGTCCATTTGAGGTAGGAACAGTGGAGAGAACTGTAGCAAAGAAGCTAAAGGGTCAACAATATTACACATCTTGTCACTGTGCCAGGACTATCACCCACAGCTAAAGATGTACACATAAATGGACCGTGCAAAACCTCTTAACCAAAAGACACCTTCTGACAACAGAAACCGTCTACTCCAAGACTTTCAAGATCCCCTCCACTGCTTCAGTAGATGTTATAGTCAACCAGACTTCAAAACATTTCATCATGCATTTTTGTAGCAATAATCATTTGTATTTTCTTCCTACTTCTTTAAAGACCCCACAGAATGACAGATATTTTTCTCCTCCTCCCTAACAGAGCAAATGAACCTTGGACTACTGGAAGTCTGGGAACTCTATTGCCAAAGGGGAAAGTTAACAGGTTCCATTTGGAAGCTTTTCTGATTGGAGAGCCCAGAGTTTGGAAAGGGGGTTGGAATGATTGAAGAGAAGTGGTCCTATTTGGGACAAAAGGAGAACTTCTCTGAACCTGAAAAATGGAACGTATTTAGGATGAATGCAGGAGACCTCTCCTCTTTTGCACATAGTGCCCTGGGTGAAGGGGAAGGTTTTGAAACAGGCTTTAGAAAATGAGTTAGTGGATTCTTAACTGTGTCTAGAATGTTCTTCTCTCAAATATTCATATGGCTGTTTCCATAAGTCTCTCAGGACTCTATTCAAATGTCACAAGCTTCTGGAAACCTTGCCTGACCACTCAAAAATATCTACCAATGACACATTCTACCACCTCCACCTACTTTGTTTTTATATATTCTAATGGTAACCTCAACCCAAAATTTTATAACATGTATACTGTAACTGTCAATTTAAATATTCATTTATATAAAGGCTTATTTCATTTTTCCACTAGAATTGATGCCCTTTGAAGGCAGTATTTTGTTTTTTTCAACATTATAAATAATGCACAGCCCGGTACCAATAAATACTTGGGTTTTCCTACTTTCTTTTCAAATTTTATGGATTTATCAATTGTTCAAATGACTGTATAATTTGAGGAGTCCAACTTCACACCTCCATATGTTCACATGCTTCACTCACCTTCCACCAAAGCTCCAGTGCCAATACCTAGCACTCATCCCTCATCTCCTCCAACCTCCCCATACCAGGCCCTCGAGAACCAGGGTTTAAGAATTATTTTTGTCATGTTTTGCCAGTTCATTCTCTTTGGTTATATTCCATAAATGAGTGAAACAATCTGGTAACTGTCTTTCACTTTCTGATCTATTTCACTTAGCACACTTACCTCAAAAGCCATCCATTTTGTTCCACAAGGCACTATTTCATCTTTTTAACAGCTGAGTAGTATTTTATTGAGTATGTATTCCATAATTTTTTTATCCAGTTATCTGTTAATGGCTATTTAGGTTAACCCATAAGTAGACTATTGGAAGTAAAATTAGTAATACATACATCTTTCTGTATTAATGTTTTCATATTCTTAGGTAAATACCTAGCAGTGGTATTTCTGGATAATGTGTTTTTCTACTTTTATTTTTTTTTTTTGAGGAGTTGCTAAATCATTTTCCATAGACACAGCACCAAATTACATTCCCACCAACAGTGGATGAGTTTTCCTTTTGCCCACATCCTCACCAACATTTGTTGTTTCCAGTCTTTTTGATATAGACTATTATCACAGGGGTGAAATGATATTAATTATAGTTTTGATTTGCATTTCCCTTCTAATAAATGATGTTAAGCACAAGTGTTTATTAAATGATTAGTTTCCCATATCACTGTGAAATACATGAAAGATGCAAATGGAAGTTTTAGAGCCCTCCCCCTAATTTATTCTAACTTTTTGGGAGTTTACATTTTTTTATTAAATGTTACTTATATAAATATACATATATAAATTATAATTCATGTTAGGTGAAAAGAATAAAAGAACAACCACAAATCACTAGTTTGCCTAAGAAATGGAACATATCAATAACTTCAAAGCTCTTTATGAGCCCCGTCCTTTACCTCACAGGGAATGACTGCCAGGAATTTTTGTATATTTCATCTACTTGCTTTTCTTTATATTTTATATACTTGCAAATTTTAAAATATTGTTTACTTTTTATTTTAAAATACTGTTTTAAAATATTGTTTACTTTTGCCCATTTTTAAACTTTATATAGATGAATTATGTCCTACATATTTTTCAACTTGTTTTTTTGGCTAATTTTTTTTAAAGATTTATTTTATTTATTTATGCATACAAGAACTGGGGTATAGGCCAGAGGTGCAGGAGGTGAGAGGATTCACCAGAGACAAAGTGAGGAGCAGAACAGGTTAAGAATACACTGCTAAGGTGAGCAGCGGGCGAGATAGGAGAGGTCTGTTGGCCATGTGGGTTAACTCCCTGGTAAAGGATGGAACTCAGGTTGAGGATCTAACTCATGTTGCAGTGGCTGGTGATAGCTTAATAGTGCTGAGACTTTAACCTCTTCACCACCAGGGAAGAGCATTTTTTGGCTAAATGTTAATCAAGAGATGAACTCATATTGGTGCTTATCACTGTAGTCCCTGAATTTTAAGTTCTCCATGGAATTCCATTGTATGAAAAGCACAGTGTAGTCATCTATGTTTTTTTGAAGGATGTTCAAGTTGTTTCCAATTTTTTGATATTACAGGCAATACTGATTCTTATATAGGTCTCCAAATATACACATTCAAGCATTACTTTAACCTATATGTCATAGAGAAATTTGGGGAGTCATGGGATATGTGTGTATTAAATTTCATAGGATAATGCTAGATTGTCTTCCAAACTATAGAGTCCCAAAGCTAATGTTTTACTGGGACATAACAGTATGGTTTGACTAATTTTTAAAATATTAAAATACCCAGAGTCCTTTGTAGGTACCCTTGAAGTTTATATGCTCTAAGTTGACTATTCTTGTTTGTCTGGGACTGAGCAGGTTTCTGAGATACAAGATGTTTAATTTTTAACCAGAGAAGTTTTCAGAAATTTGGGATAATTTGGTCAACCTGTTTGGCCAGTGACCTAGAGAACATAGACCTTAGTATAATTCAGTAATTAAAGAGTTATTGTCTGGCACAGTAGTTAAATATTGTATCTACTGCCGACCATTGTGCATGTTTGTACACCCACCAAGAGCTCATAAGTTTCATGCCTCCCTGTCTTCACCATCACTTGTGATAGTTCTAGTTTTTCATTTTTGTTATTCAGGAGTATAAAATATTATCCCATGATAGTACTGATTTTTATTAAGTGAATTTTTTCCTAAAGTGGTTGATCATGTTTTATAAGATAACTGGCTATTTGTGTGACTTTATGAAATTTTTTCACAATGTCAGAGGAACTGATATGACCAACCTAGAGAAATAGCTCTAGGCTATGCAAAATTTTATTTCCCAATAGTTTTTTAAAGACCAAAGCTTTGGAAAGATTCCCAGTCCCAGCTTTGCTTAGAGTGAGTTGGAATTCTGTACCTTCAAACCGGTCATCAAAGTTTGTACCATGAACATCAATAATAATGACAAAAGAGTAAACAACAATCAAAAGCCTTTCCATGATCAAAGATCTACAAATAACTTACACAACTCAGCAAAAACAAATCAAACAACCTATCAAAACGGGCACTTCTTCAAAGAAAAAATGCAAATGGAAAACAGACATATGAAAAAATGTTCAGCATAACTAATTATCAGGGAAATGCAAATCAAAACCACAGTGAGATACCACCTCATACCAGTAAGAATGGCACATATTAAAAAAAAAAACAAAAAACTAGAAACAACAAATGCTGGCGAGGATATGGAGAAAAAGGAACCCTCTTACTCTGCTGGTAAGAATGTAACCTGGTCCAGTCACTATGGAAAGCTCTGTGGAGGTGCCTCAAAACACTAAAATGCATCTATCAAATAATCTAGTGATTCCACTCCTACGAATCTACTCAAAAGACACAAAAACACTAATTTGAAAAGAAACCTGAACTCCTATGTTTATGGCAGCACTATTTACAATAGTTAAGATCTGGAAACAACCTAATTGGCCCAAAACATCAAGAAGATGTGGTATATATAGACAAAAAAGATAAATGCATGCCATTTGCAGTAACATGGATGAAGTTGGAAAGGATTGTGCTAAGGAAAAAAAGTCAGAAGGAAAAAGAAAAGCATCAGAAGTCTTTACTTATATGTGGAATATAAAGAAACCAAACAAAAGGTCAAAAACAAAAAAAGGACAAAACTCGCAAGTTGACCACAGATCAGAGGCATACAGCAAGGAAGGGGGAGGGGGAGGGGTCAAAACAGGGGAAGGAAGAGCACAAGGGACTATGGTGATGCTTCACAGGTGATACAGCAGTGGGAGAAATACAGGGATTACACCTGAGAGGAGAAACCAAATAATGTACAAAAAGGAACAATGATGTAAGAAAATAAATACTTTTTTAAAAGGCCCTTCCATGATTTTTTTCAATTGTGTGAGCCACTTGAGCATCCTGCACCATACCAAAAAATAAGAGAACAGCAAACAAATAATAATTAATATTGACTATCTAACCAAGCTAAAGTGGATAATGAATACATAAACTTCATTTGACTTAGAAAGATACAGCAATAAGATACACTTTTGTACCTTCATCTTTTGAACCATATTTATACTCCCTAGACTCCTTTGACCACTAAACTAAACACTGTATAATCTGCTCTAAATATATAATCCATGCAAATGATTATGTGTCCAAAATTAGTAGTACAAAATTGAAGAGTAAAACAAACATAGAGGCAGTTATAGACTTAAAATTGAAGTATCAGAGCTGGCTGCCACATCTTTTAAAATGTTTTAATTGTGTCTAAACGCATTGGATTTAATGAAGGTAATAGAGAAAGACTCCATGTAATGGCTGCAACAGATGTGTGATCTCTTAAAACTGTGACATTTCCCTGGTTCAAAAAGCTTTTTCCCAGGTTCCATAACTGGAAGAAAAAAGATGATTTTAAATTTTAACAGCAATATTTCTGTGACTTTTACATTCTGTTGAAACATACACTCGTGATCTTCTACAAATTTGGTGCATTACAAAATTTTTTTTTGCTTGCTTTCATATGTCCATTTTAAAATAAAAAAGATTTTATCTAGGAATGATGATGGTGCATTTTTCATGTTGATATGTAGGTAGCAAGGATAGAGGCAGTGGGGGAAATACAGTAGGAGAATAAGTAGTTCATAAAACCACTTAGAATAAATGGGAAACATAATTTAGTTGGTTCTGAGGAGAATTATCCAATCCCAAAATATCTCCTAACTCCTTGTTTCAAAGCTTAGAATTCTACCATTAGACCTCTAATTAATAGGCCTTCAAATTTTTCAACAAGAGCATCCTACATATTCCTTTTTTTAAAGCAACTATTATCAGTATATGTGATTCAAAATAACACAGTATGTGAGAAGGGAATGAGGGAAGCTGTCTCATCCAACATAGGAGTAAGTCCTATAATTCTCAAGTGGGTTTTATACTCCTCAATTAACTGAAGGAGAACTAAGAAAATCATGGTCAAGACCTACCTTCTCTATAGCCCATGCTAATCAACTACTACTGAGTTATTTCCCCACCATTCCCTTTTCCACTAGTCACAGCCAACTGATAGTCTGTTTTCACTGTTACATCTTCAGATCCCAGTGGAACCAAACCTGCCTCTGACCATTCATTCTCCAAGCCATGAAAATGGAATACCTGGCCTCCATGTTCCAGTTTGTAGGAAATTGTATGCTTCTTTGTCCATAAAATAGAATACTTTTGTCTAATGTTATTATTTTAATTGTAAAAATTTATCAACTGAAAGTGAAGTCTACAACACTAGCCAAGAATTAGAAAACTGCTTTTTCACTAAAACCTGAATTAATGCTGAACAATATGGGGCTTTTAATGACTAGTATGTAGATGATATATTATTGTGTAGTTTTTATATGCATTATCTTTTAATTTAAAGAGTTAAGACCTGCGGCAGTAATAAAAAACAAGAACAAGCAGAAAATCTCTGCAAATATATAATCATATAAATATATGCCTGGAAAGGAAACACCTCCCTTTAAATGAACTTTATACAAGTCAGTGCTGATATCTGGAGGTGGAGCCTTTGGGAAGTAATTTGGTTTAGATGAGGTCATGAGGATAGTGCCTTTAAGAAAAAAATAATGCCCTTAAAAGGAGTCCCTCCCCTTCCCTCCCCTCCCCTCTCCTCTCCTCTCCTTCCTTCCCTCCCCTTCTCCTCTCTCTCTGCTGGCACCTTGATCTTGGGCTACCCAGCCTCCAGAACTGTAAAAAGTATATGTCTGATATTTAGACCACCGAGTCTATGGTATTCTGTCACAGCAGCCAGAGCTGGCTAAGATAGCGAGTTATACAAAGGCAGGAGAATTGTGAAGCTTAATATCTATGGTTATACACAGATAGACACATACATTCAGAGACATAGGAAAAGAAATGTCCCTCTATGAAGGAAAAGATAAATCAAGCAATTTGTTATTTTTTTAACTGAGAGACTCAACAAAATAACATGTAAGATGAGCAGTGAGGGAAAAAATAAAGGATTTGGCAAAAATCTAATTAGTCATGTCAGCAGAGAGAGATTCCGGTTGGTTTCAGTCAACACAGGGTGCTTTTAGAGTGGAAAGTAAATAAGTGCACTGAGGTACTGTACTAATCACATTTGTTCTAACATTGACCTTATAATAATTAAAAATTGATGCTTGCAACATAATACAGCTGTGTAATCAGATTTAAACCTAATCATTTCATAGAGAGAGGAAAGTTGTACAAAAAGGTCAGAAACACTTTAATTTCATGACAGTAAATTTACTCTTTATTCCCAAAGTGAAAATGTCTAATTTCTAAAAGAGCAAACCAATAATTACTTATTATAAAGCTATTCTAGTCAATACTTAATTTCTCTCTATTGATTACTGTTTAGACATTTAAAATGTACCCTACAGCAAGAATATGTGTTTACAATACTATTCTCACTACTGATGTTTGTAAGTATTAGAGATATCGATTTAAGATATGTCTGAAAAATGTCAAACTTAATAGTAATCATATAAAAAAGAATAAGACTCTTTTAAAACTAGAATTTAATTTTTAAATATTTGAATATTAGTGTCCTTAAAGGTCTCTGTATCTTGATCACTATTTCTGCCATTATATATTTTAATGGTGGGTGCTCGATTAGACTGTGCATAATAAATTCCTCCCCAATAGTAATAGAAACAGAAATATAAAAATCATCAACTCTACCACTCACAACTGGAACAAAATGTTTTCTCTTTATTTTATGTACTTCTGATTGTCAAATAAAGACTGGGATATTATTTTCCCCTTAACTTGCATTCTGTGTAACTTAGAGCTCCTTGCAATAAAATGAAATGATGCCTCATCAGGATGTTACTGGGAGCACCAAGGCAATTTACAAACTTTCTATCATTAAGTCTGAGAACATCACTGTGAGGCAGGTATTAATATAAGCACTTCTCTCTTGAGGAGTTTGATGCACTTTACATAACTTTATTAACTACTCCTTGAGCTGGGCAAAAAGGCTATAATGTCTACACATGTACCTCATTCCAATGCCTGCACAAAAATAGAAGATTCTGTACAGTCTCATATTTTAAATTCACTTTTACTTCTAATCTGAAATTATGACTAAAGAGGCAGTCAATTGGATCACTCAATATATTTGGCTTTTGTTAATATTGATTTTTAACAGGTTCCCATTTCGTGAGTCTAAAGTCAGAATTAAACATTAAAAGATTACTAATCACATAATTATTAAGCAATAATTGTTTCTGAAGATGGAAGCAATTTAGGATAAAAATCAATTTGCCCCTTTGTTATCAATACTAAAAACTTCAAAAGCAGATTATAATCCTGGGGCAGGCATCACATCATGAAGTATATCTATTCATTTCTTAGCATGAGAGCATCTATATATACATGGAGACAGAAGAGAAATATAGAAAATATAATAATATTAATAATATTCAATAGTGCTTACCAATGTCAGCCACTATTATAAGAAATCTACATGAATGAACTCATATAATCTTCACAACAACTCTAAGAGGCAGGATATTATCTCCCTACTTTAGAGATGGGGAAACTGAGGCTCAGAAAGCTGAACTTGCCCTAGGTCACAAAGACACTAACTGGCAGAGTTGGGATACAAGGTAGGAAACACAATTTCACAGCACAGGTTGTTAACCAATGTTCTGGAAAAGAAAGAGAAGCTGTTTCCAGCTACCCCAATCCATGGTTTTCCTCATCATAGAGTGTCAGGTCCATAAACTTTTCCCACTCCAATTGCAACATTTCCCACATCACAAGCATCATAGAAGAACAAGTGCTCCAGTTTGTGTACTGTACTTTCAAATACACGCCAGAAGTTAGAAGATGGTCACAGGGAGGCAGTATAATATAGTTAGGAGTACAGACCTGTGCATCAGATGATTTTAACAGGCTGCCTCTAGGCAAGTTATTTCTATGCAAGCTTCATAAAATAGAGATAACAGAACTTAGCTCATGGTGATATTGTGAGAATGAAAAAGTTTAATATAAGTGCTTAACACAGGGCTTCATTTGGTGTAAGCACTCAACAAGCTGTTTTATTAGAGCACACTAACAAAATACTTGAGTCATTCTCAAAACTGAAATTCAGAATTAACAGTGAATTCAGCACATCAAAATACTGGCAGCAAATTGAACTGAATTTAATCTTTTAGCAAATATATATCCTAGGCATTATACAGTATCTTGGTTAATCCTCAGAACAAACCTACAATTGAAGTGTAGTTACACCCACTTTTATTTTTTTTAATTAATAAATTTTATTTTTATATTCCCCATACAATTGCAATCCCCCCATTCTGACCCAATCCCTCCCCTCCCGCCCCACCCCCAAAAAGTATCTCTGGTTCATAGTTTTTGTTGATTTTGATTTTCACTTTCTTATAGTTATTCATTTTCCTGGTCCCTTATTTAAGTATTCTAGATTCCTGCTATGAGTGAGACCATCCGGTATTTTTCTTTTTCTTTTTGGCTTATTTCACTGAGCATGATCCCTTCCAGCGCCATCCATGTTGCTGCAAATTGCATGTGTTTATCTTTTTGAATGCTGAGTAATATTCCATGGTATATATGTACCACATCTTCTTGATCCAGTCATCTATTTTTGGGCATTTGGGCTGTTTCCAAAGCTTAGCTATTGTAAACAGTGCTGCTATAAACATAGGGGTGCAGGTGTTCTTTGGAATTGATGTTTCTGTGTTCTTTGGGTAAATACCTAGGAGTGGAATTGCTGGATCCTGTGGAAGCTCTATGTTTAGTAGGTCCAGAAATCTCCACACAGCTCTCCATAGTGGTTGGACCAGTTTGCACTCCCACCAACAGTGCAGAAGAGTTCCTTTTTCTCCACAACCTCGCCAACATTTGTTGTTGCTAGTTTTTTTAATATGTGCCATTCTCACTGGAGTTACACCCACTTTTAAACAGGAAAACACGCTTAGAAGATTTGTTATTTGTCCACTATGCTGCCAATAGTAATTAGATGATTAATCGACCAATTAACTAGATGTATCCCACAAAGCAGGATGAAATGTAACCAATAAGCAAGAAAATGATTTGTAAAACTCTCCTCTAGCTCACAAAATTATGGAATTGAAAAGTTCCTAGACTCATGTTCTCCTTGCTTAGCTTTTGCTATAATTAGAGTAAAGCTACACCCAGAGAATAGTTAGAATAGAAATGATAAAAAGGAAAAACACAGCCCCAAAATTTGTCCAACACACCCTAGACTCTTCTGCTATTTCCATCAGAGTCAGCATGGAAAAGAGCAAGGATTGAGGTTGAGGTAGGAACTTTCAGAGAAGTTAACAAGGGAACAGGCAAGAGCTCTGCACTTAGGTAAAGAGTCTCTAACCTAAGGGAGGTAAGACTGTGGTGGTTTAAGGCAGATTTGCCTCAAATTAGTCTCACCTCTGCCCCCCAAATATCCTGAAGAGGTTGGCCTCTGGTCTACTCATAGAAATCTGCAGAAAAAGAGAAAATACATTACATTACTCTTTTACTGAACTCCCCCTGAATCCTGACCTAGCTCTAGTCCCTAAATTGAAAATGTGTTAGTTTTGCCCAAACATTATTACCTCCTGCTGAATCAGGACACTATTTCCTCTTTCTGTCTATTTAATGCAAATAAAAATATTGTGTCATTTACATAATATCTGCTATATACAGGAATACTATCATTTTCACTTAAATATTATTCAGAGCTGATTGTAATAAACACTGTATTTCCACATAACTGAAAAAAATATTTAAATGAAATGATTGAATTTTGTCTTTCTCAGGTCAACATACAAGTCAAAATGGAGAATGTGGCAGATATAAAGCAATCATATATAAAAAGCGACACAAACTAAATTATAAGGGTTCTGCTTATACAAGTGTGGAAAGAAACAGAAAACAACCTTTGACCCATATGTCATCAAAAAATATAAATAAAATATATTCACATTATCACAAGAATGTATAAGATTTTGTGTTTTGGCTATATCGAACTGAAAGGCTTTTGTACCTCAAAGTAAACCACTACCAAAAAAAAAAGGCAACCAATTGACTGTGAGAAGGTATTTACACATGGTAACTTGGTGCAGTCTCTATAGAAAATGGAATGGAGATTACTGAGAAAATTAAAAATGGAAATACCATATGATCTAACAATACACTGCTGGGTATTCACCTAATAGTGAAGATTTATGCACTCTTATGTTCACAGCAACATTATCTACAATAGCCAAGACATGGAACCAACCTAAATGTCCATTGACAAATGACTGGATAAAGAAACTAGAGAATATATATAGTTGATGGACTACTACTTGGCTATTAAAAAAAGACAAAATGGATGGATCTTTAGGTGATTATACTAAGTGAAATAAGTGAGAAAATGAAAGACGGCTACCAGAGGATCCCATTCACTTATGGAACATAAATAACCAAAGAGAGCAAACTGGAAAAACAAAAAGAATAATTCTCAGACTCTGTAAATAATAAACCAGTTACCAAAGGGAATGGAACAGGGAGAAAGAGAGGATAGAAGAGGAAGGTGACAGGTTGTGGCATTGGAGCTTTCATGAAGGGTAAAGAGGCATGTTCACATACAGAAGTATGCAGTTGTACTCCCAAAACTATACAGCTATGTAAACTAATGGCAAGTCAATAAAACTTCTTCTAAAAGTGCCAACACTAGAAAATGTAATGTAGGTCTCTGTTGATAACTGATACTATTAATAATAAAATTTTAACATTAACCAAGAAAAAATCTGTTTCATTATCAATTAGCAGGCAGCATCCAATCTAATCATTTCATCCATGTTTAGAACATATGACCTCTCCCAATAACTCATCTGAACACATATAATTGTTATATAAAGATAAGCCTTTTTTAAATCTAACTTCCATCACTCATATGATGTAACTTAGAATGATGCTAAGCACATACAAGTTTCCATAAACCCTTGTTTATAGAATGGTGAAGTCTATCAACAAAGAAAAGGGAAGTTACTTCCCTTTTCTCTGACCTCAGTGGTGACAGGAGAAGGGCTTGGACATAAATACTGGAAAAGTGGTCAGAGATAAGAAGAAGTTAATGAGGGACAAACGCAGGGAAGAACTGAGGTAGAAAATAACACAGACTGACTCACTGTGCCCTCATACAATCTCACCTACTTTAGACAACACAGCCAGCTACCAACAAACCATGAATTGTAACACGGAACTTGCTAAAGTATACATTCAGAAAAACTATTGCTTCACTACTTTCCCCCTCAATCCCTGCAAATAATTCCAAAATGGATCCATCCATCTCTTTCTCTCTTACCTCTCCCCAGAGTTTCAGTTCCACTTACAAATGGATAATTGTATTGCATGGTAAAATGGGATATTCCTTCCCCATAATTCACTCTGGGCTTCTCTACAGCTGAATGCTAGTGGAAGGAATCTTTGATAGGACCCAGTAAAAAGAAAAATCATGGGTTGCCATAGTGACCCATTGACATTTCAGTGTGAGGAGTAATCAATATTAACAAGTAAAAATGTTTACTTGACTTACAGATTCTCCAGTATCTTTAAGCCACCAAGTACAGAGAAGACCTGATGCTGAGTTAGAGTAAAGTGGTGAGGGTACAGGGTAAAGCACCTCGGAAAAAGTCAAGTAGGATATGGGTTTACAGTAGGACTCTCTGATAATGACTTGCCTGTTATCCCCTGCAATAAGATCCAGTAAAAAAAAGGGGGGTGTTTAATTTGGATAACATGACAGTAACTTAAACTTAAAATTTCGAAAATTAACCATCCTCAAGAACCAGTTTCTGCTGACTTCCTTGTTTGTTAAGGATACACTTGTTCTCTCAGGCTCCAAACATGAGTCATCTTGTCTCATTCCTCACCCACCCCCATCATATCTAATTAAACACCAAGTAAGATGTTTTTTTCTTCAGCAGTCGTTTCGCAACTCTCTGCTGCTTTCTTTTCCCATCGCTTGTCTCTAATTGTTTTGACCTCACATTTAGCTCTCTGACTATCGTCCCTTAACTCTAGAAAATCCCACCTGGCAGGTAGCTTCTATTTTGAGTTTGAGCTCTGACTTGATTGCATCACTATATCAAAAACATTGCTGAACAAACATATTCCAAGTAACTTCCAAATGCACCCAAACTGCCTTTCAGTTTTTTCTTCTCCTATCAAACTGATCACCAGGTATGCTGGCCATAATCCTATTCCCCACCATACTCACCTCCTTACCACTGTCTATTCCTCTCCCTGTAATGCAATCTCCCTAGCCCCAGTACACACACACACAAACACACACACACACACACACACACACACACACACCCCTTTTGGCATCACCTAAGATAACCTCTACGCCTAAAAGTCTCACATCATCATCCCACAGATACACCATCAGTTTTTCATACTCTCTTAAGAGTCTTTATTTGCCTTCATTGTTTAGCAATATACATTGCTTTACACTGTAGCTGTTATTTTTATTCAAGGATCTTATTTTCCCTACTGACTCTCTGTTCCTGCAAGGATGTATCATGTCTTATTTACCCTCTTATGTCAGTTCTTGGCACAGTACCCCACACATTCCGAGTATTTAGGAACCACTTTATGTGAATAAGTGCAGAAACAAAATAACTGTTCCAGTTATATTGTTTTTAAATAGTACTTTTCAAGCACTAGAATAACACAGAATCACCCGTGGTGCTTATTCAACTATTCTGATTCAAAAGATCTGGCCTGACACCTAAGCATATGCATTTTAAATGATTTTAAAACATAACTCCATTACTCCCATGGGAAAAGGTGTTGCCTATGCAATTCAGAATCTGAAATGCTGATAGAATCTACAATGTTACCATCCTTTAAAAAGAAAACTAAAACTGCCTACCTCCACCTAACAAAACAATGTCATTCAATAATAGCAAAATTAATAAATTGATGTACAATAGTAATAATAAACATCAATATCATGTAGAGTTAAATTTTATATTTAAGGGACATTATTAAGTCAAATAAATGAAACTAGATAATACATCAGGTGGTAGTTTCTACTGAAAGTTGCATTGCAAGCCAAAATTAGTTTTCTAATATTTACTATAATGCACTTTCAAAAATAATACTCTCCTTCCTTACAGAAAAAGATTTATCTTACTATAGAAATTGTGTTGTTTCCCCAAAGTTCAAATAACTAGTACTTTAAGATTTATACAAAATCATTTCCCCTAATTCATAGTGGAGCCTTTACTTGGTCTATTTGCACCCTTGCCTCATCTTGCTTTTCTGCTACCATTTTTCATCTGTGTAAAGTTCGCCTTTACCTTGGCACCCCTGCCAGAGTCTTTATCAGCCTCTTCACTAGTTGTTAGGACAAACATTGTCTATGCAAGAAGAGTAAGCAACTGAAATTTTAAAATGAATTTTTGTTAAGAAATCCATGAATTCAGAGAAAATTTTTTTCAGTAGAATGTAGATAGACAATGTTAATTATATCAAATTATAAATTTGAACAATATATTACAAAATTTTATTACAACTAATATAATTTTTTTATTTTTAAAGCATTCACTCTCATTTTAGAGAGATAGCCAAGATAAATAAATAATCATGGATGTGAAAAATACTTGTGTATAAAAACTTAGTCACATTATTTTTAATAGCAAAGTAGCTCTAAACTACATGCCCAAAAGTAAAAGATCAGTTACATATACTATAATTTATTAATAAATCAGAATAGTGTATTACTAAAAGTATAAGCGGTCATTCAATAAAATAATAGAAGTTTTAAGACTAGATTACAGAGTAATATATGTAATATTGTAATATTTCACAAAACATCTAAAATGATGGAAAATAAACACTAGAAAGACATTCACAAAAATGTAAATCATGGTTGTTTCTGGGTTTAGGGGTTATTGTTGATCTTTTGTTGTGTTCATAATACTTTATCTCTTTTCTACAATAGCTTCAATAATCTTGTAACATTTTTGCTACCATTACAAAAAGAACCATCCCTAGATTCTAGTGATAACTGGGTCACTTGAACAAGTTGCTTAAGCACACTCAGCACAGCTCGTTACTTCACCAAAAAGTTGAGCCAATAGTTGTACCAAACTTACAGGGTTGGGTAATCATTAAAATTTATATAATGCATGCAAAATAGCACTGGTACAAGAATAAACAGGAGTTTGGAAGACAAACTAAATGGACCATACAGAAATTTCATTCTCAATCATTTTAAACAAGGTTGTCTACACTTGAGTTCTAGTGCTCCTAAGTCAAATAATTGTTTCACTAACTTGTACAGGTTTGTTGAGCCAAAGAATGTTAACTATGGCTGTGGCCCAAGTTGATATTTTCCACAGGCTACATTACATATTTCTGGTTTCAATAAACGGTCATAATGACCAACAGAGGAAAGAAAAGAATTATCTTCCAAATCCACACTCTGGGAATTCTAAGAAGAAAACACATAATTCCTAGAATTTGGCTGGCATATTGAAACTGGTGTGTTAAGAAAAGTCATGGGGCTTTTAATGATAGAAAATGGTACAGACTTCAGGTTTGTATATCATCAAATAAAAATAACTCTTTTAAGCAAAGTATTCTGATGAAAAAAAATGTTTTACTTCTGAGTATACTTTAGTTGTTTTAATTGGAAAAATAGTGTTATTCTGTATGATTACTGTATTTTCATTTTTCTTGGATGTGGGTATCACTGTTAATCAGTAACAATCTTACTGAAGACATGGCAAGTTCAGGAATGCACTCCTTCGTTTCTTCATTCATTCACCCTACAAATATTTATTGATCACTTAGTAGCACTGTTCATTCACTCTCCGGGTCCTAGGTACACATGTAAGGCTACTGCTCATAGAGGACAGAGCATAATGAGGGGAGGAAGAGGAAGAATTCAAACAACTACAAAAATTAAAATATAATTTAATTGATGCTACAAAATAGAGGTAGTTATGTACTAGGTGAAGAGTAGAGTGTGTGAAATTAGAAGCATCATATTTTTAAGATGCTGAGACTTCTTTACTGTGGTGAAGAGGTTTCTCTCATTCCCCTCTCCAGTCTCTTCCCTACCCTCTCACCCATCTTCTGAATATCAATCATGCATATCCACACCCATGCTGTAACCCAGTAAGTTGAAAATGTAAAGGTGCATTTTAGTTTGCTAGGGCTGCCATAACTATATACCACACTGGGTGACTCAAACAATAGTATCTTTTTTCTCACAGTTCCAGAGGCTGACAATCCCTGATAAAGGTACCAGTAGTTCATTTCCTCTGAGGCTCTCTCCTTGGCTGGCAGATGGCCACCTGGTTGCCAACTCTACACATGGTTTCCCACTTTGCATGCAGTTCTAGATATCACTTCTTCTTCTCACGAGGAATCCAGTCATGTTAGATTAATGCCCTACCCAAAAGGCCCCATTTTAAGGTAACTATCTTTTCAAAACTTTATGTCCAATACAGTTATATTCTGAGATAGTGGGAGTTGGGATTTCAAAATTTGAAACTGGGGGAAGCATAACACAGCCCATAATAGTGTATTAAGGGCAGAGTTGCCACATATGACTGGACCAGTTATGCACTGCACAATTCCAGGAGGTATTACCCACTTCACAGGTATTATATGTTTGCATATTTTTTACTTGAATCTGTACCCTAAAAACCTGCACTTTACAACAGCAAAAACCAACTGTTTATAACAGCATTATCTACAATAGCCAAGATATGTTAGCAACCTAAATGCCCCAGAACAGATAAGTGGATCAAGAAGATATGGTACATATACACTGTGGAATACTACTAAGCAATCAAAAAAAGAAAAATTCATGCCATTTGAGGTGTGGATGGAACAGAAAAGAATTATTCTAAGCGAAGTCAGCCAGGAGAAGAACAAATACCAGATGGTTTCACTTAAATGTTGAATCCAGAGAAACTGAACAAAGCATAAAACAAAGACAAACTGTAAGACTAGCCCTTGAAACTGACCATATATCTGAGACACTTAGGGGTCTGGGGGAGAAGAGGGGGAGAACAGACAAGGTGTGGAGGGAGGAGAGTGAGGTAGAGTATGGTGGAGGACTATGGGTACTTTGGTGGTGGGAAAACTATGGTGACCGCATTCAGAGGGAGAAATGCTATATACTGTGGAAAAAAAAAAAAACTATTCCTATAGAAAGTGTCTGGAAGAAGGGGAGTAAGGTTTGCCTTTTTCTGCATTTCACAAAGGCCCCTCCCACATGGAGGGAGCTTCCCCAGAGTAACAGTTCTGCCTCCCTTTACCTCTCCTTCCACTCACTCCTCCCTTGAAGAGAGATTATTGTGAATGGTTAATTGGAAAGGAGATTCTTGAAGGCATAATAATGTGGGGTAAGGTTAAAAGGGCAACTTCCAGGATTAAATGACCGGGTCTTAAACCCCAGTACTACATTGTGTGACTGTGTCTTACTTAACAAGTGTGTGCTCATGGATAAAATAAAAATGATAAATGTCCCCACCCTTTAGGGTCATTGTAAAAATTCAATAATATTATATCTCTTTATAAAGTGCTTTGGATAAATAAACATTCAAAAAAAGGTTGTTCTTACTACTTCTGTGTAGATTTTAGGATTGCCCTTCTAATCCCCTTCCCAGAAACTGAAGATGAACAGAGGGACACATTGATAATGATGTGAATGTAGCTCCAAAAGGGCTAAAACTTTTTCCCATTACATACTAAATATCTGATACTGCTCCTGAATGAAGAAGATATTCCAGACCTGTTAAAGCAATGAGTTTCCTAAAGGAATCAAGGACAGAGGGCAGAGTACCAGTCTATAACAGAGAGTGAGTTTTCTTTTCAGTCTGTATATCCTTTTAACCACCTGATGGTATCTTTTTTCTAACAGGAATCAAAATATTTATTGAGTTGCTCTCAGTTTAAATAAACACCAAATAAGCTAATATAATTTTTGCCATTATTCCTTTTCAGGGAGATTTTTTTACTTACAAAAAATGTCACATTCTTAAAAATGCCTACTGTGGAGTTCTGGAGCTGGATTTTAGTGACAGTCACAAAACAATATGGATGTATTTGATGCCACAGAGCTGTACCTTTAAAAATGATTAAGATGCAAAACATTAATTCAAAGGAATATTTACACTCCTGTTCATTGCGGGACTATTTATAATAGCCAAGATACGGAAACAACCTACAGGATGAAGAACAGATGAATGAATTAAGAGGTTTTATATATATATATATATATATATATATATATATATATATATACACACAATGTAATACTACTCAGATGTCATATATATAGACAATGGAATACTACTCAGCTATAAAAAAAAAGTTGAAATCCTGTTATTTGTGACAAGGGTGGAACTGGAAGGGTTTATGGTAAACTAAATGTCAGAAGAAAGACAAATGCTAGATAATTTCATTGATCTGTGGAATAAAAAAAAAGGAACAGACAAAACTGAACCAAAGCAAACCTTAGAAATCTGACTGCAGAATTAAAGCTACCAAAAGAGAAACAAAGGGGAGAGGTAGTCGAGGACTATGGTGAAGGATTATGGGTACTTCGGTAGTGGGTGTGGTATGGTGACATATATCTGAGGAGGGGTAAACTATAACCCTAAATTTTATACAGAGTTGTAAGCCATTATCACCTCAATTTAAAAAAAAAATAACATCTTTTAAAAATGTTTAAAATAGTAAATTTTGGTAAGCATATTTTACCACAATTTTTGAATGTCCACTATGGAAGAAAAAGAAGTTATGCTTCTGAAACACAAGGACGTTTTAAGAATCAAATAAGATACCAGGGTGCCCCGCACAAGGCAGTAACTCAAAAAAAGTTCCCTTTTCCAATAGTTCTCCTTCACAACTGCCCCTGACTGTGATGAGTTACCCAGACTGCCCCTTCTAATTCTTGTTGCCAGATAAAAAGGTTTTTCTCAGGAAAAAAGATTTTCAATCTTGTGTTTTATGCCCTTATACTGCAGAAGGTAGAGATAACCCCTTTGAAAGAAACCTTACAGTTTGGTCTCCATTAAAATAAATTCTAATATAAATTACCAAGTATCCAAGGAAATGCTTGACACTATTAAAAGAAGACATGTCATTTACTATTCATTTTGGATAGGCATCTGTAACATTTGTTTCAAAATAACATACATTTTTTTCAATTACAGCTCTACTGAATTTATGTGTCTCATTATAAAGTAATTCTTTAGGAGTTCAGGGATTAGAAAGTAGAGTCATTAACTCTTCAGAGAAAAACTGTAATAACCTTCAAACAAAGAATGTAAGATGTAAATAAGAATTTCTTATTTAATTTACCAATAGTTTATTTTAAAAGATGCATTACTATTACTGTTCAAGGAGACTAATCAGTCTCCTTGAATTTGACTATTATTTTAAATCAATGTATTCTTGATTGTCTGAGTTTAAATAAATCATGACATGATCCTGAGAACTTGGCAAGAACATCAATGATTTTACATCTGGCATCACACACCAGCTGCATGTTGAGGGAATGAAAAGCTTTCTATTTCTTTACCTTGCTTCATTAGTGAATATGTGGTGATGCATGCACTGCCGCGTGTGTGCAGGCTCAGCTCCCCATATGGAGAGGCATCGAGCAATGTCACAGAACCCATGCATCATTTGCTGTGATGCTGAAGTTCCAAAAATAATAACGTGATATTTTTACTGAAATATTTTTATCTCCAAATGGACACATGATTTTTATCAAGAGGGCTATATACTTAATGTATATTGGGAGAACCTGTTGCAAAAATCTCTAATGGAGAAATAACTTTAGCTGTCACAGTTGAACATATGTACAGTATGGTATCCATCTTCAAGTCATCATACAGTAAAAAACAATAATTCCCTTGCCAAATCTATGTCCAACACATTTTCCACTTAGTTCTTGACAACTATACCACTTATTGGAAAAATATCTGCACTGTGAGCTTTATGGTTATCAAATTTAAGAAATCTTTAGTGTCCTCAGTCTCATCACAATTATTTGCCTTATTTATTTGCATATTGTAAGTTTAACAAACACCTCTTTATATTCATTATCTATGACTATATAAAAAATTACCCCCAAAATTTAGTGGCCTAAAATAGCAATAACAATGTATTCTTTCAAGGTTTCTGTGGGTCAGGAAATCAAAAGTGGTGTAGATGGCAGTTTAGTTGCATCTCATAAGCTGCAGTCATCTCAAAGTGTGACCAGAGCTGGAGGATCTGCTTCCAGGATGGTTCACTCATGACTAGCAAGTTGTTGCGGACTCATTGGCAGGAGCTATCAGTCCTTTCTTTTGGTTTGTTTTTAAAGATTTCTTTAATATTCTTTTTTTTTTAGATTTATTTATTTTTATACAAGAGCTGGGTACAGGCCAGAGGCACAGGAGGGTGAGAGGATTCACCAGAGACAGAGCGGGGAGAAGAACATGCAGACAACCGAAATATACTGCTGAGGGGAGTAGCGACACGACAGGAGAGATCTGCCGTGCCATGTGGGAATCTCCCTGGCCAGCCAGGAATCGAACCCGCACTGCTGAGGCTGCGGACAGTTTCACAGTGCTGCACTCAACCTGCTGCACCACTGAGGAGGCTCCCTATCAGTCCTTTTAATGTGAAACTCTCTAGAAAGTCCTTTAAAAGTCTTCATAACATGACAACGAAATTCCCCGATGTTGATTGATTCTGGAGACCAAGACAGAAAAGTCACTGCCTTTTATGAGCTAGCCTCAGAAGCCATGTACCATTGTCTCTGGCATTTTGATCACAAACCAAAACTAGCATGATGTGGGCGTGGACTGTACAAGGGCTTGAGTATTAGCGGTGAGGATTTTTGAGGGCCATCTTGAAGGCTGGCTACCATACTCATATAAATTTTATTTTCAAATTCATTAACACCCACTGTACATCACTCTTATTTAAAATATGATTTTTCACATGTTCAGTTTACTGTTCTGGTTGAGCATTAAAATAGCACCAAAAAGTAAAAATAGAGTTTCACAATCATAGTAATTTAATCAATCAGAGAAATACAAAAACACGCACTTTTAACTAAAGAAAAAGTATATCTGATCTAACAGCAAAGCTATTTGTAATCAATGAAAGCACTTACCTAATAATTAAAACAAAAATCACTTCAAGTCAATATTAAAACTGTAGATCAGGAAACAAATTATTCAGAGAGATTTTGCTTTTTGGTCTTATTCAGTATTCTGAGGTGATAGCAATCATTAACCTCAAACTAAAATACTTATCAAAAAATAAATAAAAAATGTCTGATATTCTCAAAATTTCTGATTAGTGACATATTAAGGGAAGAGAATAGTATTTATGGACTTTTAAAGCCATGAAAGGCTCAGGCAAAGTAAGAGAAATAACACTGGAGCCAGAACAAAGGATGCTCTTGTTTTGTAGACATAGAAAGTTTAGTAACATTGTCACCTGTGGTAATGTGAAAAGTGGTGATATATAATGAACTCACAGAGCTAGCTAAGGGACTTTTCAAATGGAACATTGTAATTGCCACTCGATTTCTACTCAGTGCCAGTGATAAAATGCAAAAGCAAAGAGATAGGTTAAAGAATGAACTGTTAAATACAGGGGAGCCAAGATTTGCTGGGTTTTGAAAATAAAGCTTTCATATTCCCAGCCTCTCTAGACAGCAAATGATTCTAAAATTAAAAGTAACTTCTGAGCTGAGATGAAATCCAGTAAGTCTCAAGAAAATATGGTCTAAACTAAAACTGAGGGTTTGACTATAAAATTATTTGCTAAGATTTTAGAAAGATATAAAATGGTACCTCATAGGAACTTTCAATCAGACTAAAAGCTTTTTAAGGATCTCAAGAGTATGCCTTGGTGATCATCTCAGTTGAATGAGGAGGATTGTAAAATCTGAAGGATGTTTTACACAGCAGTGTCACCCAGAGCCAGGGCTGGACAAGGGCTTATCCTGAAGAAATAGGAGGGTTTGTCTTAGAATCATAGTGATATACTTAAATACACAAAAAAACACATTATTTTGAAGAGAATAATGTGGGTGGAACCATTACCAGGACTAAAAATGACAGATAAATACTAAATAAGAAGATGACTTTGAACTACTACTGTCTTACAAGCAGGAAGCAGTCAAGAAGGCTACTTAGCACAAAATCAAGTTTTCATTTTGGGGAAAATAAAAAACAAAAAGATTCTTAACAGTATAACCAAAACCCCAAGAAAATAGAATGTAGACCTATGAAAAACACCTCTGGGTGGGTGGACTGATCCCTAACGCAGGCTCTGAAGACATGCTAGAAAATAGAAATGGTTCTGTTCTTCTGGTTTAACATAGAATGTGCCACAGTCCTATGTTAGGGTGCAGGAAGAAAAAAGATGGTCTCTTTAGTTCAAAGGTGTTCAAATTCAGAGAAATGGTACTCAAGGAGATGTACTCAAAGAACCACATTTAAGAAGACTCATCTGCAACTGGGTCTGATTGTGATGACAATATACTAGATATTGAACAAATGCAATAAAATGAGACTCGGTGGAAGGGGAATGGATAAGTACATTTTACACATGGAATGAAGGTAAATTGTTAATGACCAAAGCAGCAAGCCTCCCATACTCATATTCTATTGTGACCTTGTGAGGTCACTAGCCCCACTGGAAGGGTATATGTCACCTAATCTCTGAATCTGGGCAGACATAATTACGGCAGAAGTGATATGACTTAGGAGAATAGGTTATAAAAAGAGAATCCATTTCTGCCTGTACCCCTTGGGACACACCTCTGGGAATCATTGATCATGTCATTAAGGAAAAAAGGGCTCATTAAGAACCACATGAAAGTGTTCAGGTTAATAGCCCATTTGATGTCACAACTAAGAACCAGCATCAGCCTCTACACATGTGTGGGAGTGAGTCAAAAGACAATCCAGCCCCTGCCACTATCTGACTATTACCAAATAGCGATCTCAAATGAGAACCACCTTGCTGATCTCAATTAACTCCTAGAAGAATAAGGGGAAAAATGCCTGCTATTATTTTAAACCTCTAAATTATGGGACAATTTACTATGCAGCAATAAATAACTAGGACTATTGTCTGTTATATTTTTTAAAAAGCAAAGGGGGTTAAAGTTAGAACTAGGGGTTTTTTCCATAATCATTCTTTCAAGGTAATGTCTTTCTTTTATATAAAAATTTTCCTTTAAGGTGATATCTTTCTTCTTCTATGTAAAAGTGTATGAAGTCTGTTTCAGTAAAAGCACATTGCTCTTTGTCTGCAAATCCACACATATATCGACAGCGAATTTATGAAAAATGAGCCAAGAGTATACAAAGAAAAAAGGAAAGTCTCTTCAACAAATAGTGTTGGGAAAACAGGACAGCAACATGAAAAAGAATGAAACTAATCTACTGTACTACACCATACACAAAATTTAATTCAAAATAGATCAAAAGATTGAATGTAAGACCTGAAACCATAAAATACATGGAAGAAAATAAGCTTATCAACATCAGCCTTAGAGATGTCTTTGGGGATCAAATGGCAAGGGAAACAAATGCAAAAATAAATAAATTGGATTACAACAAATTTACAAACTTCTGTATATAGCCAAAGAAACCACCATAAAAATAAAAAGATACTCTTCTAAATAGGATTATATATTTGCAACCCACACATTTGACTAGGTATTAATATCCAAAATATATAAATACAACTCTAAAAGAAGAAAACACGGAACCAAATTAAAAAATACGCAGAAAATCTGAATTGATGTTTTTTTAAAGAAGAAATGAATATGGCTAATAGGTACATGACAAAATGTTAATCAACAGTTATTATTGGGGAAATGCAAGTAAAAACTGAAACAGTACTTAAATAGCACAAAAGACTCTTAAAAGAGGTCTCAAACAGTATTAAAAGAGTGTTAAGGGACATTACCTGCAGCAAAGGACAGGTCACTGTCACTTGATTCTTTTTTTTTTTTCTGTCTGCATTCCTCATTTTTTTAATGAGCATTTTGATTTTATTTTATATATTTTTACATCATTTTTCATTTTTGCACAATGTATGCATTTTCTTACCCATATACACAATTGCAAGACCACTCAACTGCACTCAGGCTCAGGTGGAACAACAGGGTTTATTTAACAAAAAGGAGACTGGAGAAAAGGAAGAGTTTTGGAGGCCACGTGTGGTGGCTTTCTCACCCCAGATAGTGCCCACAATGCCCAGAAATCCCAAACAAAGACTGCTCATGGAAGATGAGGTGATAGTGCAGCAGCTCATAGCAGCAGTTTAAAAACTGAGCCTCACACTGAACATGACAGCAATGGACTCAACAGCACCAGGAAGCAGTGCTGGAGAGGCAGAGGCTGTGGTCAGCTCTTTGAGATGCTGGGCTGAGCCCAATGGTGCTCCTTGCAGGACCGGAAGCAGGTGCAAGGGCCAAATCTCTGTGAAGGTCTACAGAGATGTGGAGTTATGGCTGTCTAGAAGTCTATGCAGTCTACAAAAGTTTACAAAGGCTACAAAGACCTGTGTAGGTCTGGTGAATTCCAATGAGTTTAACTGCTTGATGCATCTCTCTCTCCAGAGGTTGGGAGCAGAATACTCTTTTTCAATGGTGGTCCTATGAAAGCTTTCTCTTCAGAGGTCAGGAGCAGAATAAATCCTCTTTTTGGAGGCAAGGAGCAGACTGTCTCAAGCTGGCTCTTGCTCTGTCTTATATCACCTTCAGGATCCCCACCCTACAAAAATTGATTGGACCATTTTTAATCCTAAGCATTTGATTAGACCATTTAGCATCAATCAGCTCATTCACTTTTCAATCCAAATAATTAACTAATGAAGTGGGCTTGAACCTAATTGGTCCATTTTGCTCAAACCTGATCAGTTCATTTTGCTTGTAATTGACTGGTCCATTTTTGAATCCTAGAGCCAAATATAAAAAGGGAAAAACCCATCCCAGACTGTACTCAGGTCAGGGCAGGCTGGTAGGCCTATTGGCTCCAAGGAGGCATGGCTAGAGCTGGCCTTGCTGGGTCTAGGGAAAGGAGTATGTCTGCAGGAGGTGGGTTGAGGCCTGCATACCTCAGCCCCAACAAAGCCACACTGCCGCATGGCACCCAGAGGCTGTGGGGATCCAGTTATAAAACCACGATGTGATGTCATCTCACACTTGTGAAAAATGTCTGTATCAAAAAGACCAGAAACAACAAATGATGGCGAGGATATGGATAAAAAGGAACCATTATGCATGTTTGGTGGGAATACAAATTAGTGCAGTTACTTTGGAAAACAGTAGGAACTCCTCCAAAAATTGAAAATAGGAATATGGTACAACCCAACAATTCCACTTCTATCCAAAGAATATGAGTCAAACATTAATTTGAAAAACTAGGGTTTTTGTGACAAATTACTATAAACTTGAATGGCTTAAAACCACAGAAATTGATTGTCTCATACTTCTGGAGGCTAGAAGTTTGAAATTAAAATTTTTTCAGTGTCATACATTCTCTGACAACTTTGTGGGCTGGGGAGGGGTGTAGGGAGCCCTTCCTTTCCTCTTCCTAGATTTGGGATTGGAAACCGTTGGTAACCCTTGGCTTGTAGATGAATCACTCTGATTTCTACCTCAATAATCATACTGCATTCTCCTGTGTTTGTGTTCTAATTTCCCTCTTCTGATAAGGACACCAAACACGTGATAAGGGGTTCACCCTAATCCAGTATGCTGTCATGTCAATTTAATCAAATCTATAACCTTACTTTCAAATAAAGTCACTGTTACAAATAGGGGATAATGAATAAGAAATTGATGTAGTAGGGGGCAAAAATTCAACCTTAGTTACTAATTTACTCCTCAGATGACATAATCTAGTTTAGATGAGGAGAATATACTCTGACTGTGAATACGACTTGAGCCCAACACTCAGTAAAATAATAGCCCTAATTGATTTTGCTAGAAAATTTACACCTTTTATAGGCATGGAACTATTTTTGTTTGGTTGGTTTTTACTGTCTAGTTCTCTGGAATTTCTGAGTTTGAAACCCCTGGATACAATCTAGTTCTACAGGACTGGAACCACTCAGATTTTTAAGGTGGTTATGTATATATCTGAAAAGTCCTCTTTGTGTTTTTCTTAAATTTTAACCCTCAAAGAATAAATTTTATTTCAAATTTCTTAAAGAAATGTACCACATAATTGCCATAGACTGACCACAGGCACTTTATGTTGTTCTTTTAGATGTATAATGTCAGTGGTAGGAGTTAATAGAGAGGCAGATTTTACTAAAATTATTTCAAATTTCTAACAAATTACTTATCATTAAAGTAATCTGAAAATAGATAGACTAAGGAACACTCTGACCTGAGAAGGAGTCTGCCCCTATAACTGTTTATTCAGAATATCAATAGAACTGTGTCAAAGACTATAAATTAGAGTGAATAATGACCAGCACATAGTATATGTTCAATAAATTTTAGTTGAAACCATGGTAGAGAGAAGATTCCTCTGTGATCTCATCCAAATCTGAAAATCTCTCATTTTACCTAGGGTCTATTTAGAAAAACATCATTTATAGTCTTAACATTTTAAGTACTTAGCATTTTTACTATAATTATAGTTAAATAATTATATTGAAAACTTTTATTTCTAAGACTTTACACTAAGCACCCTGGTTTCATCTTATAAAAATACCTATGTGAGGTAAGTATTGCCATTTGATAATGGTGAGGAAAATACACTGACCCTGCTTACTTGACACATGCAGGATCACACAGCTGAAAAGATATAAACTCAAGATTCAATCCAAATCTGACTGGCTCTAAAATTATACTTACCAACCATTATGTCACTTTAAAGAACAAATGGCTGTTTAACTTTCAGAGAAACTACTAAATGAATAATCATTTTCATGTAAGGCAGAAATATACATACATTTCCTAGTTGAATCAAGAAGGTACTATTACATTTCCTTGATAAGGTCTCAAGAAAGAAAGAGACTAGATGAGCTCGATCCAAGGAGATTTTACCTTTGCTGGAATTCTTGCTTGTGAACAAAAGCTGAGAGAAACTCCAGTGAGGCTTCCAACAATCATTTTAATTGGAGTTGGGGACTATAGACCAGAGATCTCTGTTAAAAGAATTTGCAGACTGTGAAATTTCTGAAGTGTACATCTTGCTAAATCCTCTATTTCAAAATGATCAGTTAAAAACTCATAAAGAGGTAAAGAAAGTTGAATTGATTTATCTTCAGGCTCAATAAAGAAAAGGAGAATTACTTTTAACTACCAGACCTAAATAAAGAAGCCCTTAAATGACACAGTTTGCAGTGGAAGCATATAAAGAAAGATATTTTCTTACATTGGAGAACGAAAATAAAAAAGAAAGAAAGAAAGCTAAGTGGTCAAACCCAGTAGGGGAAAAAAGGAGAACTTGGGTGAGTGGGAGCTGGTTGGAGCCTATCTCTATAAGCAGAAGAACATTTCACTATCGCTCCAAGTCAGTCAAAGATCACTGACCACACAGGATGGACACAGAGTTGAACTATTTGAGTGACTCTCAGGGTTCCCAGGCCAGATCATCATCACCTGGGAACACATTTGATATGCAAATACTGTAGCCCCTTTCCTGGGGCATTGAATCAAAAACTCTGGAGATGTGACCCCGCAATCTGTATTTTAACAAGCCAAGTGGTTCGGATACACAGTAAAGTTTTCAAGCCATAGCACTAGAGAATAGGATTTGGCTCATTATAACAATTCATCTCAGGAGGTACTGTTCCCCTGATACAAGGTAAAGACAAAAACAACTTGATTAGAAAGTATCTGTGCTAAAGAAAATGAGAGAAAATGATTCATTTCTTCAATATTCACGAAAAGAAAATGTCACAAAAGAAAGAAGGCAAATAATCCATTGAATGATTATGAATCATTCTCAATAGCATCTATCTTCTATGTGCATCACTGTATGATCCACATTTGTTTGCTGACAGTTTTACTTGTTAACCAAAACCAAGAATACTCACTATAAATGATTGAAAAATAGGACTAAAATTAGTGAAACTTACCATATCAGTTAGCAATAAATTTGGCTGAAAACAACATATGCCTAAGATAAACACATATTATTCATTCCAGTCAGGCATTTTAAAGAAAAAAACTAATTTTTTTTTTTAAAAATCCAGACTATCTACCAATGTTCTATCACTGATGTTCAAAAATGAGATTTATTATTTAAATATACTCATAAATTCGTTTAAAATGTGATAAATCCCACTCCCCTTAATATGATGGCAAATGTTTGTTTACTCTAGTGAGTTATGACAATGAAAAAAATAGTATAGATCATATGCCTAAACCCATCTGAATCTGTTTTGTTTCCCAGATTACAGTATATGAATTTTAAAATGTACATTTCTCATAACAAATAATCAATGTCCTTTTATGTCATACTGAATCTACTTTCCTTCAGAAAACAGAAAGAAAAGCTTTTGAACAAACCCTTTTATTGAATAAAACAAAAGGCCCCTCATCATTGGTAGAAGATAATCTTAATTTTTTAATAATCTTAATAATGTGATGAAGAAAGAAGAAAGATAGCTAAGTCACAAATTAAAGCAGACTCCAATCTGTAGAATGTTACACAAATATCAACCACACTGGGGTGAAGCCAAAACTTGTCAGTGCAAAAGACTGGAAACAGGAGTCACTCAAGTTCCAGAGAGAAAGGGAAGGTGGAGCAGTGCTGGTGCCCTATCTGCCATAGCTATGGTAGGGGGTGCAGATTGTTCTCATCTTCAAACACTTAGGATGTTTCTTTATTAAAACAATGATAGCCCACAGAAGGTTCTGATGTTAGCAGGGAGTGAGTGGGGGGCAACAGAACAGCAAATTGTTTCAATTTAGCTCATACAGTTCTCTTTCCAACCTTGCTGTATTCAGAGACACCTAATTATATCACCATATGCTTTGAAATGAACATTTTTTCACTGCATCTAAAACAAGCATATGGTGAAATACATTTCAGCGTTATCTCCTAAATGGAATGAAGAGGAGTAGATGTAGTATATAATACTTCTAATATATAAAGAGCTTGAAAATCTTAGAAATATAACATCAGATAGATTAATGATTTTCTTGACATATTTTTGCATGTTTGATTAATTAATTGGAGTCTTGAGACTATGTCATTTTATATCAAGATTTGAATGTACATGGGTTAATTTAGTAATGCATATCATTTTAATTGGATTTGAAATTGGGCTGTATGTCTCCAAGGATCTTAACTGGTCAGGGTAGTCAAAAGTATTAATTAATGTACTTCAGAATATTAACTTATCTTCTGAATGCCTTATGGTCTTCATGAGTTCATAGATTCTTGAAAGTTTTTGTCTCAGCAATAACTCATGCCCATTGGGCCTCCCCGGTGGCGCAGCGGTTGAGCGCTGGGTTGCGAAGCTGCCCGCAGCCTCTGCAGCGCTGGTTCGATTCCCAGCTGCTCCCCGGCCACCAGAGGAGGGTCCCCATGGCGCACAGACCTCTCCTGCCGCCCGCTTCTCCCCTCAGCAGTGTACTTCAGTCCTTCTGCCTGCTCTGACTCCCCGCTCTGGCTCTGGTGAATTCTCTCACCCTCCCACGCTTCTGACTGTACCCAGTGCTTGTATAAATAAATAAATAAATCTTAAAAAATAAATAAATAACTCATGCCCATATATTTGGGTGTTATAAAACATTAGTCAAATGCAAAATTATGAAAGAAAAGATTTTAAAATTTTATCAGAGGCCTTCTGATACTGATTTTTAAATGAATTTACTGAAATGCACTGATAATATCTAGGGGAAAATTCAACTGTTTCTTGAATGCCTAGACCTATTTTCTATCACGAGAAGGCATTGGCCTGTTTTATCAAACTGAGTCATTTAAACAATGATTTTCATCAATCTGTTTTAAAAACATGTGTGTCAAAATATGCATCTAGAAGGCTGGCAGTCAGAAAACATGAGAATTATCTGTGGCTCTGCCATTCACTGATTATGCAGGGCTAGCCAAGATGACCTATCTTTTATGTTAGGGTAAACTGCCCTTACCTGGGAAAGGATGCTGCACTCTAACAATGCCATGGCTCATTGAAATCTGAGTCTATGAAACTTGCAGAATGAAAAGATTTTGTCTATTTGCTAACTTCATTGTGGTTTTTTAAGATGCCTACCAGTCAAAGTCACCAAATACATACCATGCAGTTTAGGAAAGGGAAGTTTGGAGAAATTTTGTAAGCAGAAACCAGTTTCATAGTGCCTCAAGGAACATCAATGGAACCCAATAAATTCCCAGAAATACCATCAGGTAAGGAAAACGGTCCAGGAAATACCTTTCAGGCAACATGCAATGGATCCTGAGATATTCCCTTCCCATCAAATACCCTGCTCCATGAGAAAACAAAGTCTAATCCTTTATGCACAGTGGTCACCATTCTATTTTCTTGCTTTGTCTGGATGAGTAGACTCTGGAGTGTTATCTAGAACCAGAGTAAGGCAAAACCTCACTGAGTATTGAATGTGGCCTACAAGGCACTGCATAATCTGGCCACCTGTCTACCTCTGACTCCACCTACATTGGCTAGCAGTGGGGCTTTCCCTTACCCTCCCTGCTACAGTTAAAGTGGCCATCTTGCCTCCTGCCTCAGGGTCTTGACACCTACAGCTTCCTCAGAAAGGCTCCACTTGCATGCTCCCTAAGCCCACACACAGTATTGACCCGACCCAGTAATTCATTTAGATCTCTTTCTCAGAGAAACATTCCATGACTGTCATTCTAGATCAGATTTAGTGATAATCAACTCTAAAGGATTATGATCCTTTACTTACCTACATTTGTAATTAAGCATTCACTGATGGAATTATTTTAATATCTATCTCCCCAACTTAATGATAGCATCCATGTTAATAAATGTTTTGAACATTTAACTCACCAGTTCTATCATTCAAGTTCTTAGTTGCAAGGAATGGAAATCACTACTGACTGATGTACAAGACAGCATTAATAGAAGTTTAAAACCTATGTCCTGACTTGAATGTAAGACATGAAACCATTAAATACATAAAAGAAAACATAGGCAAAACACTCCATGACATAAACCTCAGAAATATGTTCTAGAACTCATCTCCACAAGCAAGGAAAACAAAGAAAAAGATAAACAGCTTCATCTACATCAAAAAAAAAGCTTCTGTACAGCAAAAGAGACAGCATCAAAACAAAGAGGAACTCCACTGAATGGGAAAAATATTTGCACACCATACAACTGATAAGGGACTGATATCAAAGAGCTACAAAGAGCTTACACAACAAAACCAAAACAAACAGCCCAATCAAATAGCGGGAATAACAGTTAAAAAGGCACTTCTCCAAAGAAAAACACAGAAATGGCCAACAGGCATGTGAAAAAATGTTCAATATCATTTATATTATCAGGGAAATGCAAATATAAACCACAGTGAGATACCACCTTACACCAGTAAGAATGGCACATATTTTAAAAAAAAAAAAAAAAGAAATAATAAATGCTGGTGAGGATGTGGAGAAAAAAGAAACTTCTTACACTGCTAGTGGGAATGTAACCTTGTCCAGCCACTACGGAAAGCTATGTGGAGGTTCCTCAAAACACTGAAAATGGAGCTACCATTGATCCAGTGATTCCACTCTTAGGAATCTACCCAAAGGATACTAAAACACTAATTTTAAAGAAAATCTGAACTCCTATATTTATTGCAGCACTATTTATAGTAGCTAGGACATGGAAATAACATAAGTGCCCCAAAAGAGACAAATGGATCAAAAAGATGTGGTGTATATATAGACAATAGAATATTACTTAGCAATCAAAAAGATAAACACATGCCATTGTAGCAATGTAGATGGACCTGGAAGGGATTATGCTCAGTGAAGTAAGTCAGAAGGAAAAAGCTAAATATTGTATAGTTTCACTTACATGTGAAATATAGAGAAACTAAACAAAGGGTCAGGAAAAAGACAAAACTTGCAAGTTGACTATAGCTCTAAGGAATACAGAAGGGAAAGTGGAAGGAATGTACATGTCTTAAGACACTGTTGAAATCCATACTATCTACCACAAACAGTGAATTTATTGTATGTAAATTTTAAAAATATTAAACACTGAAATGTTAGAGAACTAGGCCTCAAGACTGATGAGAAATAAATAAGGGCCCATAATTATCTAGGATCACACCCAAATCAGTTCCATGGGCACAAAGCATTACTGCTGCTGAATGCACAAAATGTGTGACACTGCCATTAGGATTCACTGGTCCTTCTGTCTCTACAGCTTGTGGGGATGAGACCTTGACACTGCCAAGGAAAACATCTGGCAGCAGAGAGGATTTTCTGTCCCTATTTCTTGGACTATTAGCTACCAACTTGAAAGGTATTAGCCAATCCTAGATCACATACACATATCTTAGCTGCAAGAGAACCTGGATAAATGAGTTTCTACTTTAGCTTCGTAATTATAGGCAAATACAGCCCCCAAACAACATTATTAAGGTAGAAAATTATCCTGAACATAGAGTTGGGTTCAGATGCTGGAAATCAAAAAGTAAAAGCTAATTCAAAATGAACATGTCAGGATAGTCTTCAATGAATACCTCTTAAATAATTTACAGCAGAGAGATGAAATTAGCCCTTTTAGAAAAGAGGTTAATACTAACAAATAACTTTAAGGGTAGTTAGTTACTCCTATTACTTCAATTTAAATATAAACTAACATTTAACAAGCAGCAGTATGTTATGGTGGACTGGGAACTGAACCAGACTATCATAGATTTTGAATTCTTGGACAAATGCCTTGATTCCTTTAAGGCTTTACTCCCATGTCTATCAAACAAACGCTACACAGATTTGTTGTGAAAGTGAGATGAAGGGAAACTATGAAAGAGTTTAAAAACTCTAAAATCCTATATACATGTGAGTTGCAGAATAATATGACACATAAATTATTTAAATCTCTATGTCCTGAAATAGTAAGGTCTCCAAGAAATGTTCACTGGAGTATAAATTGCTATCATTCTGCCTCATGTTTCTGTGTCAGTCCATGGGAGAAAGCATATTGCCCAGTTTCTTTTCTATGAGTGGAGGAATTGCTAATATCATTCATTATCCTCATTCTTGCACCAGATTCTACTAGTAGCTGGTCTACTATTCTTAAAGGGAAGAATAGTTTCCACCAATTTCCTATGACTTCCTGTTCCTATGTTGTCAGTTCACAGAGCAGAGTCTGGCTTCGGAGGCCATCCAGAAATGCTCATTAATAGGCCGGCTAGGTAATAAGAGCTAGGTAGGAAGCCAGGAGCAAGAAGCCTGCTTAGATTTCTAGGCCTCTTCCTCATGAACCACTGCCAATTCAAGAAAACTCTCTTTCTAAGGATATGGGGCATTACTCTTTTATTTCCAAAGTCATTATTTATACTTTATCTCCCACTGCTACTATAATCACTGGGATATTGTTTCTTAGTCAAAAGTCCTAGAGAGAAGGTGGTTCAGTAGTAGGAATAAGTGTTAAAATTCTACCCAAAAATAGCACATTTTTAATGGAAGAAATAAAAACTTAAAAAAATATATATTAAATTCTATTTTTGCCAAAACAAAAATGTCCCAGTTCTAAGTATGTTCTCATATTTTATATATATTTATATATATATTTTTTTTTTTAAGGTAGAAAGGATGCAAACCAAACCCTAACAATACCTACGATTGAGAGGAGAGTGAAATGGAGGGAGTAGAGTAGGAAACGTGAAAAGAGACATTGACATTTTCCTATATGTAGTTTTCTATATTGTTTGAATTTTGACAATGAGCATGTATTCACATATTATAGGGTAAGGCTTAGTAACTTTTGATAAATAAAAAAAGTAACTTGTTAAGTTTCAGAACTCTGAGGAACAACAAAATCATACCAAAAATTTCCTTAAGCAAATATATGTCCTTTCTAAAGCAAAATCTCCCCTGCCATTAAAAAAAAATCTATAAGAACTATGATAATCTATTAAAAATGCATTAAAATAATAAAATATAATACAAAATCATTCCTATTTTAAATTTCACTATTAGCTAGAATAATTAATTCTTCACCTCTAGAACTTTCTGAGAAATGGACTATTAAATGGATAGATGAATTCTCTAAAAACAAAAGAGAAGGTGTAGTTTGACAAAGCAGACACAAACTGATATTTGTCTTATGATGTCAGGTGTTATTACTACCAACTGCTACATATATACACACAGCTAGACATACAGCATATATAAATTCATGTGTGTGGTATATGCACATGTATTAATACAACTCACACATAATAGATATGACTGAGCTTCCTGAAGGCAAGAGCCATGATTTATCAATTTTTGCATCAAGATACCCAGTGCAAGAATTTGACACAATGTTGTCAATACAAAGGTTCTGAACTATATAATGATATCTTACTGACTGAAGACTAATATGTTGTCATTTAGCCTACAACAGTGTACAGGTAGGTATTGAGAACTGAATTGTGTTTCCCCAAAATTCATAGCCCCCAATACCTCAGAATGTGACTCTTTGGGGAGTTAGGGTTTTTAAGGTGGTAATTAAAATAAAATGAAGTATTGGGCCTCCCCTTGTGGCACAGCGGTTGAGCGCTGGGCTGCGAAGCTGCCCGCAGCCTCTGCAGCACCGGTTCAATCCCAGGGCCGCCAGCGAGGGTCCCATATGGCACACAGACCTCTCCTGCAGCACCTGCTACTCCCCTCAGCAGTGTGTTTCGTCAGTCTGCCTGTTCTGTTCCCCGCTCTGGCTCTGGTGAATTCTCTCAACCTCCCGCGCTTCTGACTGCACCCAGTGCTTGTATAAATAAATAAATCTTTTTAAAAAATAAAATAAAATGAAGTCTTATAGGGGGTCTTAATCCAGTATGACTGATGTCTTTTTAAAAAGAGGTTTAGATACAAGCACACAAAGAAGAAAGACCAAGATACTGAAGGAGGATGGTCATCTGTTACACAAGAAGAGTTCCAGCCTCCAGAATTATGAGGAAAATTAATTTGTTCTTCCTCCCACCCAGTAGTTATTGTAGCCCTTTAGCAGTACTAGCCAAGTAATACAGTAGATAAACTATTTCACCATACTGCCTCATTCTTTTGAGGTTTACTCAAAAGAGGATGCCCCAAAGGCCTTGTCATTGATATCTGTACTTTATCTTTCCCACCATCCCTTTTGCTTTATATTGGTAAGAAACCCTGCCCTTTCTAAGAATTCCTATTCCCTAGAGTGCTGATGGGTCTGCCAAATTAAGAGCAAGCACATGATCAAACTATGGCATCCTCATATACCTTCCAACTATAGTTACCAAAAAGAGACTTCTGGCCCATGCCAGCAATCAGCCTGGCTCTCAACTCTTTCTCTGCTTCTGAACCAGTTCATGCCCTTTTTTTAGCCTATGTACACTAAAGATAGTGTTTGTTCCTTGAAGCCAAAAATACCTCAGTGACACATATATTATTGTATATAATCAGTGCCTCCGATAATAGCCTCCCATATGAGTTCACTGTAGAACCTTGGACCCCTTAAAATAAAAAATATGGCGGGCCTCTCCTAGAGGTGCAGTGGTAGAGCACTAGGCTGCGAAGCTGCCCACAGCCTCTGCAGCGCCTGCTCAATCCCCAGACGCCGGTGAGGGTCCCACAAGGCGCGGCAGACCTCTCATGTCATGCCCGCTGCTCCCCTTAAGCAGTGTATTTCGTCAGTTTGCCTGTTCTGTTCCCCACTCTGGCTCTGGTGAATTCTCCCACGCTTCTGACTGCGCCCAGTGCTTGTATAAATAAATAAATAAGGGCCTCCCCGGTGGCACAGCGGTTGAGCGCTGGGTTGCGAGCAGCGCTTGTTCAATCCTCGGCCACCAGCGAGGGTCCCACATGGTGTGCAGACCTCTTCTGCTGCCCGCTGCTCCCCTTAGCAGTGTACTTCGTCAGTCTGCCTGCTCTGCTCTCTGCTTTGACTCTGGTGAATTCTCTCGCCCTCCCACGCTTCTGACTGTACCCAGCGCTTGTATAAATAAACAAATAAATCTTTTAAAAAATAAATAAATAAATAAATAAATTTTTATAAATAAATAAATAAAATAAAAAATATGGAAATGCCTTGCAAAATAAAACTCCCAAGAACCTGTGTCACTTCATACATGAAAAACGTCAAAAATAGGCTTTTGCAACACATCAAACACAACTTATTAAGAAAACTGGGGGCTAGAACATGAAAATTTGAATTGCAGAAGTATAGAATTTGCTCAATAACAAGGCTGGAGTTCATACCTGCAGTGCACTCTGACACACAACTATCAAAGATCTAGAGAGTGAGTACAGGAGTTTTGCAATGACAACTTTGCCCAACTAAACTGTCACACACCAAAACCAGATGGTTTCTATAGAGTCTACCTCATTACCAATGTGACTTAACATAGTGACTTGGTAAAAGAATTTTAAAATCACTTTTGATAGTAGTCTTTCTTCTTTTCTTTTTTTACACCCTATCCCCATCCTCTTAGTGTTCCTTGATATCTCTACACAAGCAAATAAGTTCCATTTGTCAAAACAGTGATTTACCACAACGGAAATTATATTTATCCTACGTGTATTATTTATACCACTAGTACTTTGTTGGTATAAAGTTTATTTTAAAAAAATGTATTCTCCCAGGGCCTCCCTGATGGTACAACAGGTTAAGACGCAACTTATGAGGCTCTCCACAGCCTCTGCAGCACGAGTTCAATCCCTGGTCAGCCAGGGAGCTACCCACATGGTGCAGCAGACCTCTCCTATCTCACCCGCTGCTCCCCTCAGCAGTGTACTTCAGTTAATCTGCCTGTTCTGTTCCCCACCCTGTTTCTGGTGAATCCCCTCACCCCCTGCACCTCTGGCCTGTAACCCAGCTCTTATATGCATAAATAAATTAATCTTTATTAAAAAAATGTATTCTCCCAACTCCCTTTCATTCATGACTTAAATATTGTCTAGAGTAAGATAACACAATTTAATTTCTGAATTAAAATAACCTTTTTCTGCTGAAATTTTAAAACATCAGTATAGCTTTCACTTACTTTTCCATCCTCCTTCAATATTAGAAATTAAATTTCATTAAGTCTTTTCTAATACCTGGGAGATTTTCACTTGAGGTTTCTGCATTTCTTTACCCATCAAGGAACTGCTATAATAGTTTTTGAAAGCTTTATAAACCATAATCTAAATGAATTTGATGACTCGTGAAACTGGCATCATTCACAGTGCCAGTGTGCCACCTTAATTAGTAAGTATTAGGAATGACATTTTATATTCCAATGAAGTAAATCACCTCCTAAGTTAGGTTAACTAATGGGATCAGCAGGAAAGCCTTATTATCATATAATATGCCTAACGAAGTTTGCAGGTGTCCCATTACCAGCTACAGAGCTAGAAGTTATTTCACCCAACTACAAATCAAAAATCAGAATCTCTACTTTACGCTTCCCTCCTTCTATCTTTCCTCCCCTCCCCTTCTCTCTTCCTCCCTCCATTCTATTCCATTCCCCCTCTTCCCTTCTCCTTCCTCCCTTTCTCTTTCTCTCTCTCCCCTGCATCTCTTCCTTTCCCCTCCCCTTTCCATGTCCCCTTCTTCCTCCTCTTCCTCCCTTCCACCCACCCTCCCTCAGTTTCTAAATGCTTCCATTTCAATGTTCTGTATCAATCATCCCAGCTCAACCACTTAGCTCCCAAATTGAGAGAAACATAGGAAGAGAAAATGGTTATGACTTACATGATTATCACTTAAGAGGTGCTAGAAGCCTCCATGGTGCTTTTGCCTTTATGTAACAGTTAATGTTACCCCCAAATTCCCACACTAATAACCACAGGAGAAGTTTAAGAGCAGGTCTCTTCAAATCAGCTTGGTTAAAATATATATATAGCTGCAGGGGTAAGTTAGCACATGAATAGCTATTAATGTGGTATGGGGTTTTGTGCTAGGATGGAAAAACCCAAACAGCATAGACCCAAACATTTACATATGACTTGATATAGTCATTAGTAAAATCACAGATTTACAGAAACAGGAGTGAAAGAACGAGATGGTATAAGAAAGTTATGATCTGGACTCCCTGGTGGTGAAAGGGGTTAAACACCACACTTTGTAGCAATCTGCAGCCTCTGCAGCACTAGTTCAATCCCCAGGCAGCCAAGGAGCAAGCCACATGGTGCAGCAGACCTCTCCTGACTCGCCCACTGCTCCTCTCAGCAGTGTACTTCAGTCAGTCTGCCTGTTCTGTTCCCCACTCTGTCTCTGGTGAATCTTCTCACCCCCGCCATCTCTGGCCTGTACCCCAGCTCTTGTATGCATAAATAAATAAATCTTAAAAAAAAAAAAGTTATGATCTGAAAGGACAGTAGGTGAATTGCTTCAATAAGAATGGCACAGGGCCTCCCCTGGTGGCGCAGGTGGTTGAGCGCAGCGCTGTGAAGCTGTCCGCAGCCTCTGCAGCACCGGTTCAATCCTAGCCGGCTGGCGAAGGTCCCACAAGGCACTGCAGACCTCTCCTGTTGCGCCCACTGCTCCCCTCAGCAGTGTATTTTGTCAGTCTGCCTGTTCTGCTCCCCGCTCTGTCTCTGGTGAATATTCTCACCCTCCCGTGCATCTGACCTATACCCAGTTCTTGTATAAATAAATAAATAAATCTTAAAAAAAAATAAGAATGGCACAGATAGAAGATAGATCCACATTTATGTATTATATGGACTTAAATTCTTTTAAATGCCACAAAAGTATTTATTTAAACTAAGAAAAGAAATAACAGTGAAGTGTGCATGTTTAAAAGTTGATATATATGACAGACATTTCAACACTTTCACATTTTTTTATCTGCTTACTCCTTGACCACCTTTTTAAATGACAGAAATAGGTCATATTTTCTATAGAGAGAACAGAAAAGTAATTCAATCTTTTCCTAACATGGGTGGCATATTTTTGGGTTTTATTGCTGATAGATTCTAAGCATTTTCTTTAATTTCTCAACACCTGACCACGAGTAAATTTTTAGGATTGTTTTCAAATTGGACAAAGCCTCTCATTAAGTTTCTTTCATGTATGAGTAGTTTCTTTACTATACGTTTCAGACCTTGTTTCTCTCCATTGCCTAAGTACTCTTCACGCCATGAACATGTTCACATGACAATATGTTCCCTAGTCTCCCACCTTCGGATGCAGCTGCTAGTGTGGGAAGAAGTTCCTACACAGGGACAGTAGCTTTGTTTGTGAAACCACATGTTCAAAGTAGAACACACATCAAAAACCCTTTTCTTTTTATAACATTTCCCTGTAACCAAGTTGCCAGCTATGGAAGCATTTAGAGGTTCAGGCAAATCTACACACTTTTAATTGATGTTAAATGAAGTAAATCACATGAACTTGCTGATAATTTTCTACTCATCAGAGCAGTAGCTTCTAGTGATATGGCTTTCTTCCAGGCCTATTTAGATAACAGTGCTGACCAAATTGTCCTGTTATTCAGAAAACTCAGTGAAATGTTAGATCATATTTATTTTCAATAATTAAATTCATACCCAGCTGCTAAACAAGAAAATCATTCCTTTTAATGTAAACCAAAATCATTTTTAAGAAAACATTGCTCACAAAGAGTGCATGTAATGAAGCAGAATATCTGACACTTAAAGCTACACCTAGCAATATAGGCAAATGTGGACATACTAATTTGCAGGCAATAAGAGGAAGTCCTACTATTCATGTTATTTCATTCTTATAAAATATAATGTTCTACCATAAACTGGATAATTTACAAAAGAATTGAGAGCTCTCAAAATGCCTAAAAAAAGATACTAGGTTTTAAAACAACAATACAAAAACACTTCTATAAAGCTAATTGAAAAAATCTATTCACACTATTTTTTTTTAAGATTTATTTATTTATGCATACAAGAGCTGGGGTACATGCGGGAGGTGAGAGGATTCACCAGAGACAGAGTGGGGAAAAGAACAAGCAGACTGACCAAAATATACTGCTGAGGGGAGAAGTGGGCAAGTCAGGAGAGGTCTACTGCGCCATGTGGGTAGCTCCCTGGCTGGCCAGGGATTGAACTCGTGCTGCAGAGGCTGCAGATTGCTTCATAGTGTGGTGTTTAACCCCTTGCACCAACAGGGAGGCCCCTTTTCACACTATTCTTAAGAAAGCTATGACGTTTCTGATTTGTGTCACAACAATTTTAGAATATTAAAAAGCTACATGGACTCCTTACTCTAAATTTCAAAGTTTACCAGAACATGGAAACCTACAAATACTTCTTTATCACCTATTTGATCATTTAGGAAATGCCGACAGAAAAAATAAGTTTATGAGTTAAAGACAAAATAAATTTGTTTTACAATTCTTTTTGATTATAAACAATAGTAAAATGTTACTAAAAGGCAGCTACACCCAATCTTGGATGCATATGGGGGTCCCTTGTGGAACTCTTAAAACTCTTACTGGCCAGACTACAAATTAACTAGAATTTGTTCATCTAAGATCTAGGCATCTGTATTTTTAATGGTTCCAAGTGATTCTGATGTGTGTTCAAAGCTGTTTTTCTATATTACAGATATGAACTCTGAAATTATTTGGTATTTGTCTTTTCCTTTCAGACATAGTTCAATTAGCATAATTCCCTCCACTTCCATCCACATTGTCACAAATGTCAAGAATTTGTCTTTATAGTTAAGTAGTATTTCATTGTGTATATTTGCCACATCTTCTTTATCTTCTCATCAGTCCTCTGACACTTAGGTTGTTTCCATAACGGGGCCATTATAAATAGTGCTGCAATGAACACAGGAGTGCGCTATCCCTTCAAATTAGTGTTTTTGCATTTTTCAGATAAATACCCAGCAGTGAAATTTATGGATCATGGAGTAGATCAATTTCTAATGTTTTGAGAAACCTCCATACTGTTTTTAACAGAGACAGGACCAGATTACATTCCCACCAAGAATGTATGAGAATTCCTTTTTTTCCACATTCTCGCCAACACTTGTTACCAGTCTTTTTGATATGGGCCATTCTCACAGGGGTGAAATGATATCTCATTGTGGTTTTGATTAGTGTTTTCCTCATGATAAGTGATGAACATTTTTTCATGTGCCTATTGAACACCTGTATGTCCTCTTTGGAGAATTATCTGTTTAGCTCTTTGTTCATTTTTTTTTTTTTTACTGAGTTCCTTGTCTTCTTTTTGTTAAGTTGTCTGAGTTCTTTGTAGATCTTGGATATTAGACTCGTATCAAATGTTATATGCAAATATTTTTTTCATTTTATTGATAGTATTTTTGGGGTTTTGCTGTGAAAAATTTCTTTAGTTTGATTTAGTTTCATTTGTTTATGTTTGCTCTTGTTTCTCTTGCCATTGGAGTAGAATCTCTAAAGACATTTCTGAAGTCATTGTTTGGAAGTGTTTTACCTATTTTTTCTTCTATGTATTTTATGCCTTTGGGTCTTCCTTTCAAGTCTTTAGTCAATATTGAGTATTGTGTGAGAGAGTGGTCTAGTTTCATTTTTCTGCCTGTGACAGTCCAGTTTTCCCAGATCATTTGTTGAAGAGACTTCCCTTTCGCCATTCTATGTTCTTTGTTCCTTTGTTGTAGAGTAACTGTCCATATAATAATGGGTTTATTTCTAGTCTCTCAACTTTATTCCATTGGTCTGTGTGTCTAGTTTTAGTCTAATACCATACTATTTTGATTGCTATAGTTTTGTAGAATCATTTGAAGTCTGAGAGTGTGAGAGACCTGTCTGGACCAAAGTTGACAAGACTTTCGAGTCTAGATGTTAGAAGAAATGGAGTGCTTATCAGTGAGAACTCAAAAATGAATGCTTGGGGGACTAGGTGAAATGTGTTGTCAATGATCTTGATATAATATAGATCTTGATATATAGGAGAAAAGAAGAATTTGGCTTTGAGGGGCCTCCATGGCGGCACAAGGGTTTAAGCGTCAGCACTATGAAGCAATCTGCAGCTACTGCAACATGAGTTCGCTCCCTGGCCAGGGAGCTACCCACATGGTGCAGCAGACCTCTTCTGTCTTGCCCACTGCTTCCCTCAGCAGTGTATTTCAGTCAATCCTCCTGTTCTGCTCCCCATCTGTCTCTGATGAATCCTCTCACACCCCCACACCTATGGCCTGTACCCCAGCTCTTATATGCATAAATAAATAAATCTTTAAAAAAAAAATTTGGTTTTGAAAAAAACATCTAAAATTACAGGTAATTGGCCTCCCCGGTGGCGCAGCGGTTGAGCGTTGGGTTGCGAAGCTGCCCGCAGCCTCTGCAGCGCCGGTTCGATCCCCGGCTGCTCCCCGGGCCACTGGAGGAGGGTCCCACATGGCGCGCAGACCTCTCCTGCGCCCGCTGCTCCCTCAGCAGTGTACTTCGGTCCTTCTGCCTGCTCTGCTCCCACTCTGGCTCTGGTGAATTCTCTCACCCTCCTGCGCTTCTGACTGTACCCAGTGCATGTATAAACAAAACAAACAAATAAATAAATAAATAATAAAAAAAAATAAAATAAAATAAAATACAGGTAATTGTTATGCCTTGTACCCAGAATACTCATAATAGTAATAACAATGGAAATTAAAAGAAATGTCCGGACTAAAGGATTAGATTTAGGAGTCTTTAATTCAGTGAGAACTGTGAGATAAAATAGATGAGGCTGAAGACAAACTTGGGGGACACACAAAAATGTTCCTATTCTATAAACTCAAGCATTCTTAATGCACAGATAAGCTTCAAATAGATTTTAAGGAAAAATATTTACTTGTTGAATCAGTCATTGTTTATCAAATACCTTCTAGGTACCAAGGCCAGTACTAGATCATAGTTTTATGCTGAAGAACCAGATAGACAAGTCCAATGATTCATAGAACTTAGAATCTATGGAAACAGACATGTAACAAGTGAGCAAAGAATTAAAGTAATGCTAGACTGTTCTAAGTACCAGGAAGGAAATGAATAGAATGTTATGACAGAGAGAATAACAAGGGATGTGCTAAGAAAGATGTGTTAATTCAGTTTTCCTGGCATAACTCAATAAATGAGCAATCATTCTATTAATATAAACTTGGCTTATTCATAAAACATAGCATTTATATCTTAAACCTCTTAGACTTATTTGTTAAGTAGTAAAACTGACACAATACTGCCTAATCAGAAGGATCATTATTGGGTTGTAAATGAGACCATCTACTTAAAACATGTAGAACAATGCCGACTGTAATGCAATAACAATGTTTTTTCTAGCTTCCTTCTTGATTCTTAAAATAAAATCTCATATTAAACATGCACACCTAATTCAATATTTTATAAAAATACGAAAAATAAATTTTATTGAAAACATACAAGTCTAATTTTTTCTTAGAAAAGAATCTTCTTTTATCGTAAGAAAGGGGTGTTAGTTTTATCTGCATAACACTCTCAAAAATAAATCACTCACATATAAATTACTCAAGATTGAAACTCTGTTAAATAACCATAAATACCTTCTATCATACAAAAAAGTATCTTTGTTTCATGTGTACACATTATTGTTTTTGAAGTTAACACTTGAAATGCTTTTGCTTACTTAATGGTGTTTACTAGAAAATGTAAAGTATTTCTTGAAAAAAAATCACAAACGGGAATCATAAAAGTTCATAGTTGGTCAGCAGATGGCGCCAAGCCCCCAAAAATCTTTGTGCCAGGCAAACAAAACTTTTAGAACAGGAAGTTTAAGTCAGTTACTGACTTGTGCTTATATGAACAAACATCTGAAGAATCAAGGAAAGTTATTTCCTACAACCAAGATTCTTTCTGCAATCCTACCAAATTCTTGCTTTATTGTTTACAGTTTAATCTCTCTTGAAAAAATATTTTCATTGCCAGACCTATACTATGTATTTCAATGAAGAAATTATTCATTAGATGCTAGATTATGAATGAAAAAAAGTTAAATAAAATTGATACCAAATTTTAGTTCAAAGTAACCCTACAGACACTGATTCGAATTCATTTTCTCAGGATTAGTAAGCTATATAGTAGGAAGCAGAAATATTTTAGATGTATAAATGAGACATAAATTCCATTCTTGAGGATTGCATTAACTGCTTCTTTTCTAAGAAGTTTAACCTTCATGTTTGTTTCTGTTTTCAATTTGCCAATTTCAGTATTCTATTGTGTACTTTTTTAAAGATTTGTTTATTTTTATACATGAACTGGGGAACAGGCCAGAGGCACAGGAGGGTTAAGAGGATTCACCAGAGACAGAGCAGAGAGCAGAACAGGCAGACTGACTGAAATACACAGCTGAGGGGAGCAGTGGGCGCGACAGGAGAGGTCTGCCACGCCATGTGGGATTCTCACTGGCGAGCCGGCATCGAACCCGCACTGCAGATGCTGCAGACAGCTTCACAGCGCTGCGCTCAACCCGCCGAGCCACCCGGGAGGCCCTCTATTGTGTATTTTTACATTCGCTCTACATATTTCTAGATGATACTATGTGATTTTGTGTCTTCATTTTTTATCTCATTGAAATTATTCAGGTTTCAACAGTCTATTTTTAATTATAAGAAACAGAATACATTGAAATTAGAGATTTCAAATTTTAAATAAATTAAACTAGAAATTATCAGCAAAGAAAATAGAAATTTTATTTTTAAAAAATTGAAGTTTGTTGTGGTATCAATAGACTAGGCCATGCTGCTAAAAGAATGACCATGAAATAGACAACAGGAAAACCATATCTTATAAGTATATTGCCATTAATGTTTAGCCAAAAGGAAGAACTCACCACTGTTATCTCCAGTCTTTGAAAAGCATGCTGGTCCTATAATAAAATAATCTAAAAATATATAATATACATTATTAAATCATAATTTCTCTAGAAGAACTACCAGTTTCAGACATTATTGCCCTTATTCATTATAAGAGGGATATGAAAACATTTCCCTCTTTCCCCAAGACATTGGTATAAAAACAGTGACTCCACTGAATTTTGAGTAATTCAGTAATCAAGCTCTCTATAAGACTGGAGGGGGAAAATTTTACAACCTACAAAATCTCAGCGAATTTTTTAAAAAAAGGTTTATTTTTGGCGTACACTACAAGTCCACTGTAGGTCCTTTGGCACTATCTTTGCATAAAATCATCCCAGGACCCAAGTGGGGAATCAATCACCAACTGGAATATCCTGTTCTCTATGGCACAGGAAAAGGAAGCCAATAAATCTACACTTGCTAAAAAACTTCCATGTAGAAGTACTTTATCATTCACTCACACTTCATTGGCCAAAACCAGTCACATGGTTATAACCAGGAGACCTAGAAAGTCAAAAATGTAGGATGAAATATTCATAACAATTCATAAATATTAAATAACTATATATAATATATAACAGATTCAAGAATACTATAGCATAAAACATTTTATAACGCTTTTTATGATCTTTTCAAATTCTCCTATTAAAGAAAATTCTAAAAAGCGCTTTCTTTAATAAGCATTGTAACTGGTTTCAGAGGCCAGGACACCAAGCTTAAGGGTGTCTTTGGGGATTTGAAACTAATGGCAACTGGGGGAAAATAAAAATAAACAAATAGGACTATAACAAACTAAAAAGCTCCTGAACAATAAAAGAAACTACCACAAAAACAAAAAGGCTAACCACTGATTAGAAGCTATTTGCAATGAACAAACCAGCAATGGATTAATAATCTAAGTATATAAAGAACTCACACAACTCAACAACAAAAAAAACAAACAATCCAATCAAAAAATGGGCAGATCTGAATTGACAATCATTCCAAAGAAGACACGCAAATGGCCAAAAGCACAAGAAAAAAATGTTCATTATCACTTTTTAGGGAAAAGCAGATTAAAATCACGAGATTTCATCTCATAACTGTAAGAATGATCTGTACCAAAAAGACAAGAAACAACAAGTAATGGCAAGGGCATGGTGATAAAGGATCCCTAGTACAATGCTGGAATGCAATTTGGTACAATGACTATAGAAAACAGTATACTTCTAGGTATCTATATGAAGAATTATTTGAAAAGATTTATGTACCGCTAAGTTCATTGCAGCATATGCACAATAATCAAGACAAGGAAACACCTAAGTACCAATCAACAGATGAATGAATAAAGAATATGTGGTATATATACACAATGGAATATAACTCACCTATAAAAAAGATGAAACCCTGCCTCTTGTGTCAGGATTATGCTTACAGAAATAAGCCATAAAGAGAAAGACAAATAATATATGATTTCACATATATGGAATATAAAGGAGCAAAGCAAATGAACAACAAGCAAACAAATAACCCTTAGATTCTGACTATAGCATAGTTATTACCAGAGGGGAAGAGATGGAGATTAGGGGTGGGAGGAATGAGTAGAGAGGGCCTATTGGATGGTAGTGGATTGTAACTAGACATTTGGACATAGGTGTGAGATATATGTACACATGCATGTGTGTGTGTGTGTGCATGAGATGAGATATGAAACCACACCTAAAATTTGCATACTATTGCATACCAATAAAAAAATCTTTTTAATTAAAAAAAGGAAGGTAATCTGGAACAATGGGCATTCAATGCCTTGTTTTTAAGATTTGCAGAAATGCAAGACATGTATAACTATCGCGCAACAGGAAACTCAAAATAAAAAGAAGATAGAATGATTTCCAGTTCTGTGACAGGAGCAACTAGGTGAGGGAATTCTAGTAAGGAAAGGCAAGAGGATTTGTATCACATACATATCAAAGCTGCAATGGTAAAGAACAAGACACAAATGAATTTTCAGTATCATAATATAGAAATATCAAATCATATGTGACAATGGCTAACCTCTAACTTCAAACAGAATTTAGAGTTCTCAATATTTTAGTGATGAACCGCCTTATCAGTGAAGTCCTTTCTGAAAAAAACTTAGAACTGTTGTCAAGTTTGAATCAATGTCCAGCTTAAATATCTTGATATACTTGTTTTCCTAGCCTTCCAGTGTGAATCAGTGAGACTAAGAGCAATTATTGCAAGAATACAAATAGCAAAAAAGCATAATTAAATCTTCAACACACTTTATGAGAAAATTTGAGAAGTTTTCTCAGACCAGGATAGGAACAGTTGTCCAAAGACTGCTATAATCACATGGTATTCTCCAAGATTATTAAAAAAAAAAACAAAAAACCACTCAGTTAATTGTGAACTGAACTGTTTGGGAGATCCTCTACACTTATTCCAACCCCCACTGTAGGACTGACTTCTCTCATTTGTAAGACTTTAATTACAACTGTTCAGCTCTTCCAATAAGCCAAAAGCTTCTCGAAAGAAAAAACCGGCTTGAGAGAATAATACTTAAAAATCAAAAGTCTTACGGTAACCAATGCCAGAGGTTTTGATAAATATTCTCATTAACGCAAAGGAAGATGAGTGAGGAAGCACAGGGTGTTAAGTAAGGAAGACTAATTGAGAAGAGATTTGATCTGGGTGTTACAAGAAAGGTAGAATTTGCACTGAAGGAGCAGGTGGACATCTGAGACAAGAATGGTGATGAGAAAACACAGAGAAACAGGAATAACAACATTGCTGAGTATGAATTATGTAAAATAACTGAAATCATTGTTTCCCTTACTTGCAATTTTTTTAAGGAAAATAGCTCTGTGGGATGTGTGTGTGTGTGTGTGTGTGTGTGTGTGTGTGTTTCTGTAGTGGGGGAAGTGGGAAAGGGTAGGAAGGTGCTAACTGACACTTTTCCCAAGGAAGATGTGTCATCTATTATCTCCATCATTTCATGAAGAAAGCACATTTTATCAAAAAATGCAGGAAATATAATCTCAATTTTAAAAATTTTATTAAGTTTAGCTTTTTTTTACAAATCTAACCACTGTATCCATACTGTTATCATTTTATACTAGGCCAGTGAAAACCTTGTCATAAGTCAGCTTTTGTAAAAAACTGACCTAAAAAATGGAGCGTCCAAATTAAGATTAATGAGAAAGTGAGAAAATCTTCAAACAAAGCTGAATAAGATCATCTGGTTGCCAACCAATATCAACTCTACATATTTGAGTAGGATTGGAGTGCGGAGGTGTAAGGGTGAGCCTACAAGAACCAGAATTTCCAAACTGACCTACAGTAATACAGAAAGATGTAGGAACCTAAATTAAGATGCAGATAGAGGAAAGGAAAGACCAAGGACAAGTTTCTATGTGTGCGTATCTGTTCTGTGCTTTCAATTCTTTCTCAGCAACAGGAAACTTTCAAAGAACAAAGCTTAACCTAACTCTTCATCATTCATTATCTAGTTTTTTTCTATAGGTGAAATATAAATTACAAGAAACTTAACTGCATCTTCAAAATTTGAGAAATAAACTTGATAAAATGAGATTTTAAACTATCAATAAACTTGATAAAATAAAATGTTTTGTCTTCACCAACTTACAGCATAAAGTTTAATACAAGACTCAGACACCCTAAGAAATAGTTCACATTCTTAAGTTCATTTGAGGTTAATGTTTGCTTTTCCCTTTTCCCCTCCCATCTGGAGTAGCAATTAGTAGCAATTAGCAGTTAGTGAGATGAGCCATTGCCGCAATGGTAGAATTTGCTGAGAAAAAGAGAAGAAAGGAAAGAAGAGAGAAACAATCTGTCTCTCTCTGTCTCTGTCTCTGTCCTCTCTCTCTCTCACACACTCATAAACACAATGATTGATTGCTCACTTTGTTTCTCTAGTTCTGGTTAATCTGTGGTTTGCTTAGATTCTTTGTTCTTCATGTCTTCCCTAAATGTGATATCCCATTTCAGACCTGACTGTGTGATGATAAGGGTGACACCTCTGAAACCAGACAACTTTTGGTTGTCATTTTTTCACTTGGGCACAATTATCAGCCTCCCTGTGCCGCATTTTCCTACTTGGCAAAGGGTAGATTAAAATTATCTACCCATTTAGGAGGAGAACAAAGAAAGTAAATCAATTAGCATAATAAATATTTCTAAGGCATTTGAGAAGCACCATAAGAACCAATAGATGCTACTCCACTGTTTTCTGCCTTCCAGTGAGGTAACAGAGAACTCTGACACAAGTCTGAGGATTTTTACCCTAGTAGGACTTGTTCTTTCTGCCTTAAGTCTTATACCACGTTCTACTAATAACTGGAATTCAGGAATTTTTTTTTATGATGCATTAAATGTTTTTCCTCATCTCTGTAGTCTGGAACCTCATGAGATATTCAATATGCACACTCATTTCATTCTTCATCTCATGGGAATTGACTTCCATATTAGTTTATGTATTGCCTGACTTTCAATTTCGATCTCTGGAATTTCCATTATTACCTGCTAGAACACATACAGCATATAATGTGTGTTTTGGAAGAATATTTAACAGGATATATATTTGTATCAGTAAATACAGTTTCTTGAACTGACAAACTTTCCTAAATATCTAATTGCTTCCATTGGGTTCCTATTTCTTTACATTTTTCTCTGTATTTTAAGAAATGTCATGATTTTGATTTCTAGAGACTATTTCAAAATTCAACAGTGAGTAACATCTCCCTGAGAACCTCTAACAAATTATTTGTATGGGTTTCTTTTGGGGGTGGGGGGAGAATGCCAAAGAAATGAATTTTTCTTTCTTTGGTTGCTCTTCTTATTTTTCAACTCAGGATTTCCTTGGTCTCTTCCCAAAATCTGTATTGCACTGATATTCACTCTAATCTTCCTGCATTCTGGCCCTCCTTTACACATCATTTTTCTTCAGTTCAATGGGACTCAATTTTGGTTGTCAGAGAAGGCTGTGTGGCAGTGTCCTGCAGGGTGGACGGCTAAGCTCTCTTCAGCACAGAAACAGGTTGAGACCATTGCCAATTGTGTCCCCTGAAGGAGGCCTCCCTGCACCTCCCCACAAATACCCATCCTCTCTTTATTAAGAATGAAGCAATATATTAGGAAAATGTTTAAACTGCATAGATATTTACCTCTATATATTCTTAGTTTTGAAACTGTTCTTTTCAAAATATAGGCATGATTTAAAGATTTCAAGGGCCTCCCTGGTGGCACAGGTTGAGCGCAGCACTGTGAAGCTGTCCGCATCCTCTGCAGCGCAGGTTCGATCCCTGCAGGCCAGCGAGAATCTCACATGGCATGGCAGACCTCTCCTGTCACCCCCGCTGCTTCCCTCAGTGGTATATTTCGTCAGCCTGCCTGTCTGTTCCCTGCTCTGTCTCTGGTGAATCCTCTCACCCTCCCACACCTCTGGCTGTACCCCGGTTCTTGTATAAATAAATAAATCTTTAAAAAAAAATAAATAAAGGCTTCCCCGGTGGGGCAGCGGTTGAGCACGGGCTTGCGAAGCTGCCCGCAGCTTCTGCAGTGCCGGTTCGATCCCCGGCTGCTCCCCGGCCACCAGAGGAGGGGGTCCCACATGGCGCGCAGACCTCTCCTGCCGCCCGCTGCTCCCCTCAGCAGTGTACTTAGGTCCTTCTGCCTGTTCTGCTCCCTGCTCTGGCTCTGGTGAATTCTCTCACCCTCCCGTGCTTCTGACTGTACCCAGTGCTTGTATGAATAAATAAATAAATAAATAAATCTTAAAAAAAAATTTGGAAAAAAAAAGTGTATCTTTAAATAAATAAATAAATAAATAAATAAATAAAAATAAAAATTTCAAACAGTAATAACAGGTACATAATAAATACTCAGTTTATGTCCCATCTACATCCCATAGTTACTTCCCAGGTATTAATAGTTTCTTAAGTATCACTGCCAGAAAATATATATACTGATATTATAAATATATATGTACTTAGATATCCTTTTAAAAAATGCATATATATATAGTATATACTGTCCTGCACTTTGTTGTTGTTTTTTAAACAACAGTCTATCTTGAAGATTATCCCATATTTTTGAATGTCTGTGTAGTATACCATTTCTACATACTCATTAAGTGAATTTCCCATGTCCCTAATAATGCAGAAAGGGTAATTTTTATTTTTAAATATCAATATCAAGAGTTTACACTTGTTAAGCCCTCTGAGAGCTTAGGTACCAAGCACCTTCTGGAAGAATAGGATTATTATCATCTTATGTTACTAATAAGTAGCTGGAGTTCAAGTTTTCATAGATAGGAGAGCCAAGATTCAGAAAAAGGTTTGCTGTATATTTTATCCTACTTTCAGTTCTGTTTCAGAAATGTATTTAATTTAATCATTTTTATGCCTTCTTGATGAAGATAACAAGTGACTTTATGTTATCAACTACTGCTACTGTGGCATGGTTCAGTTTCCCTAAGCAAAATTCCTTTCCAGTTCCACATGTCCTCTCTTGCCTGGTTGTGCATTTGTACTGCCCTGCACATGGTGTAACTGTTGATGACCCTAGACTTTCCATTTCTCAGACTGTCTCCTCACACAAAGTCTTGATTTCCTTTTCCCCTGCTCCAGCTCTTTCCTGATGACATGATGTGCATACTAAAGATCCCTTTAGCAAGAGACCCATAGTCTAGAGAACCCTGGTTCAGATGAGGCCCTAGATTACTTTATAGCGGAGCTACCTTTGGGAAGCACCTCCCCAAAATAACAGGACAGAGTCTGACCAAGAGCAACAGTGGAAAGAGTTGAGTTTTGGAATCAATCACTGCTCAGTGTTTTACCAGCTATGATACTGAGCAAGTTATTAATCCTTAAGATCCTCAATATTCTCGTCTGTAAAATGGAACTTATATTCTGTAACTTGTAAGGATAATGTCATAAAGATTAGAAAGGTTTGCAAATGTTTAAGATGAAACTCATAGTTGTTGATGTTTTTGTTAGCACTGAAGCTTAGAAAGTAGCATTACATAGGCCTGGGTCCTAGCAGTGGCCTCAGAGCTAATTAGCAATCAGTCCAGAAGGCTATATTCAGACTGCTCTCCTTTGCAGTTTGGATCTCTGACCCAAACTCTAAAACCCAGAAATTGTCTTGTGGGGAAATATGACTCCCCAGACACTGACCCTTGGGATGTATACACAAAACATTTCTTTCTATTCTGTCATCCATGTATTCACTGAGGCTTCCTTGATGCTCCAGTACCTGCAATTACAAATACAATACCTTCAGTCTTTCTGTAGCTTTTTCACCACCTGAAATTACATTCTAAGATTATAGTTTAACTGACCTATTATCTGATTCCACCCATTAAAAATATAAATTCCATGAGAGAAGGTAATTTGTATCTCTTGTTTACCACTGGAACCACAGGACATAAAATAGTGACTGAGAGCAAGTTCAGCAAGTAACTGTTAAATAAAAACAGTCTGCAGCTTAGCATAAAACTGTATGCAGCTTAGCATAAAACTGAGCTCTGACTGAAAACTACTAAACAATTCACTCACACAAAAATATTATTGTGAAATGTTGATTTTACAGAAGATTTTATATGGAGGTAGAAAAAGGATTTATGTTGCTACTCTTCATTAAAAATTGTTCAACCTCACTCATTACAAAAAGAATGCACATTATCACTGCATCAAGAAGCCTAGTTATTGCAGTTTATGAAAAATGAAGAGAACTTCTGTGGGAGACTGAGTTAGAGGGGAGAGATAGGAAGGCATCTGGCACAAAACAGTGAGGAAAGTGTTTATGTGCGAGGGGCAGTAATGTGAGATGTGTTAAACACAGGGAGAATGAGCAAATACTACATATTTAAGGATAATATGAGCTAGGATTCTCACTGCCAGAGGAGGAAATTTAAAATATGGAAAGGAAAAAAAACTAAAATGAATCATAAGTGTTCAATAAGAATTGAAGGTATGGTGTCGAGTTATAGTTCTTAATATCTAGGAATAAATATGGATATAAATATGTGTTTGTTTATTAAGAGGGCTTAGGAACAAGACGCCCCAATAGCAAATACACACCTAGCACCCATATCCTGGCTTCTAAAAAGATTCTCCATAAAAAGATTCCTTGAAGAAGTAGAAGACTCTAAGCCCAGGTCAAGAAAATTCTAAAATGTGTCTGAAACATCTTTTTGAATCAGAAAGTAGTAGGTGCTCACAGAATGACAGGGATAAGTCAACGAACAGATTGAAGGAGCTCCTGCTAACAAAATCTAGAACAAATTGACCACCAAAATAAGTAATGATACTAACATTATAATTCATTGAATGTAATAACAACCTATGAGTGCATAGTGATATAACTGAAAGAAACAAACTGATAAATTGAATTTTTAATACCAAAAGAAATATGAACATAATCCAAAGAACTCTACCACACAACACTAATTACAAAAAAAAAAAAGACTAAATTTACAGTGGAGAATACTGACAACCACCACTTTAATCACATGATCAAATGAACATCATCAGTAAGTCGTGTGATAAATCTAAATCACTGATAGGTTGCAATGAAAAAAAAAAGTGTCACTTCTGTCCTATATCTGCAAAGATGTATAACCTGAACTGAGTCAAAAGTAAATGTTAGGCAAATCCAAGTTAAAAGACACCTTATTAAAAATCTTATCTATAATAAAGTATCAAGGTCATAAAAGTGAGGAACGGCAGAAGGAATCATTTCAAATTAAAAGAAGTTAAAACGATCCAAAAGCTCAGCACTACAGGATGCTGGACAGGATACACTATGAAGGATACACTAGGGATAGTGGACATAACATGAATGGAGCCTGAGGATTAGATGACAACAATGTATCAAAGCTAATATTGATGGTTTCATTTTGGTTATGAAAGAGAATGTCTTTGTTTATAAGATATATATTCCTTTGTTTATAAGATACAGAAGTTTATAAGCCTATAAGCTGTATATTATCTACAGTATTCAGGAATCCGGGGAGAATACAGTACCTTGAATAGTTCAGGGGAAATTTTTCATTTTTCATGTTTGAAAATTTTTAGAACTGAATGTTTTTTTAAACAGACATCCAAAATACCATTTGTTGGGCCTCCCCGGTGGCGCAGCGGTTGAGCGCTGGGTTGCGAAGCTGCCCGCGGCCTCTGCGGCGCCAGTTCGATCCCCGGCTGCTCCCCGGCCACCAGAGGAGGGTCCCACATGGCGCGCGGACCTCTCCTGCCGCCCGCTGCTCCCCTCAGCAGTGTCCTTCAGTCCTTCTGCCTGCTCTGCTCCCCGCTCTGGCTCTGGTGAATTCTCTCACCCTCCCGCGCTTCTGACTGTACCCAGTGCTTGTACAAATAAATAAATAAATAAATAATAAATCTTAAAAAAAAAAAAAAAAAAGTTAAAAAATCAAAATACCATTTGTTATCTATTATACTGTAGAAAGATAAAAGTTTAACAATATATTATTTTGGCAAAATCTTGAAAAAAAAGACCCTTTCATTTATTTCTATTAGAAGTATAATTAGTACAGCTCCTTAGAAGGGAAATGTAGCACTTCTATAAAAATTACAACTACATATATCTTTTCCAACAATACCACTACTGACAATTTAGTCTATGAGTATGCATGCACTAATGCAAAATAAGGCCCATATAAGTTTAGTTATTGTGGTAAATGAAAACAGTCAGAAACAACCCAGTGTCCATAAATAGACTAAATTAATCATGGTACATTAACAAACTAGAATACAGCGGGACAATGAAAAGAATTAAAAAGTTATATAGTTATAAGAAAGATGTCCAAAATATAGAGTGGAAAAAAATAAAACGTATACAGAGCCATTTATGCAAAATGTTAAATTCAGTTCTAGAAAAACAAAGGAGGAAAATAAAAATCAATATCGATATTTGCTTATAGATGTGCAAAGAAATCCACAAGGAATCCAAGAATATGAAACAGTGATTACTGGTGAGAGAGGGGTAAGCACTGAAGGTCTAGGACATTAAGAAAACTTTGCCAGGGCCTCCCCGGTGGCGCAGCGGTTGAGCGCTGGGTTGCGAAGCTGCCCGCGGCCTCTGCGGCGCCGGTTCGATCCCGGCTGCTCCCGGCCACTGGAGGAGGGTCCCACATGGCGCGCAGACCTCTCCTGCCGCCCGCTGCTCCCCTCAGCAGTGTACTTCGGTCCTTCTGCCTGCTCTGCTCCCCGCTCTGGCTCTGGTGAATTCTCTCACCCTCCCGCGCTTCTGACTGTACCCAGTGCATGTATAAACAAAAAAACAAAAACAAACAAACAAACAAATAAATAAATAAATAAAACATGCCTCTATTAAAAAAAATAAAAAGAAAAGAAAACTTTGCCATCTGTCTTTTTATGCTTTTGTTGAAACATGTATCTCTCTTATCTATTAAAAATTTTAATTTAAAAATATCCCTCATTATGCATTGTTGTTTCTCAAAGTATTCCCTTAACCAAGTGGCTACTTCCCTTTCCTCCCTCTCTAAGTAGTCCAGCAAGCTTGTTTCTCACTTTTCTAAGCATTCTCCAAGATCTCACATTCCACTCTCATAAGTACCCCAAAACTCAGTCTTATCCTGCATTCTACTTCTAAACCAACTTGCCACTCTTTAGGGGAGTGACCAAAGTAAAGGTCCATAAATAGAAGGCAATTCACTCTTACTGGAGGGGGAGCTATGGGTGAGTTGTGGAGGAATCTGATAACTCCCAAGCAGCATGTCCAAGTACTTTCTTCAAATACAAACATTCTTTGCCCAAGAGAAGTACAATGAGTGGGATTTCCTCCACCTTTTATAGTGCTCATTTATTCACTAAAGGTGCCCCTCTGTAAACACATATCATTATCCACCTTTGACTTTCTGCTTTTCATTTTGATGAGTCACAATATGCATGGGGTACCATTCCTCTTACCTAATGTTGAACTAAGATGCATCTATCTCTACATAGGCCAAACACTTTGCCCAAATTTGAAGAAACATTCAAGAATTAGTCAAAATTGAGGATTTTGGGCTCAAACTCAAGATGAGGAGGATAAACAAGCCCTGCCCAAATGGAATCTAGTTCTGATATAGTTTTCTCACTTTCTAATTAAAGCCAAATGTTTGGCTATTCCCCAAATTAACTCTAATGAAATTCACTGCATTATTTTGCTTTTTTAAAAGCAAATGAACCTATATTTATATTGTTAACAGATTTGTTTCAATGCATGCTAGTTTTCTGGTTTGTCTTTTGTAGGGTGTCATTAATCTCCACTGTGGTCTCATGAGCTCTGTTCTCTGATGGATTCAGTAACATCTTTCCTCCTGGGCTGTACATGCACCAAAGAAATGTGGAAGGCACAAAGCAGTAAAAATACAAACTCATACAATCTTTCACAATTATTTCTCTCCATCCCAAGGATAGAGGGGAGTCAGGGAAAAGGACTCTAGGATATCAGCAATCAGTGGAAATAAATGAAGTCTTCCTACTTGACCACATTTCAAAATAATACTAACAACCCCACATTTCGGCAGTTCATCTCAGAGTCCATTGTAGGTGTTATCCTATTTGATTTCCACAGTTAAGATAGACATAATTATCCCCATTCTATAAGTCAAGAAATGAGGACTCAAAGGTCGTAACTGAATTTCCCAATCACACAGCTAGAAAAAAGCAAACCTGAGAGGTACCTGAATTAAGCTTACCTTCAATGATCTCAGAATAAATCTCTGTGATTATTAAGTTTAATAACTCCACCGTAATGGGTATTTCCAAATTCAAATGAGTTAACATTTTATGAGGCTATCAATACCTCGAGAACAGTGTCTGCAGAGGCTGGGAATTCCAGAAAATAGGAGCTAAAAAGGTTAATTTATTCTGACAGAAGGATGATTAATACAAGGTAAGATTACCTATCTCTAATTAACCTAGTCCTTATTGAGTTCTTAACAAGAAGGGTATGGATAGAAGAAATATCACTCAGAAGGAATTTATCTGAGAAAGTTTGAAGACAGTACTGCTCTGGGGATGATGATCATTATATCTGTTAGCCACTGGGAATGTTTTAAAATCATCTTCATATTTTAGCCAGAACCTAAAATACTCATTTCCTCAAATCTCTGTTAGTGGGACTTTGAGGTGTGAGATTAACAAGTACATTTTAACATCTACTTAAATGTTTAAAATGTCTTTCAAAGGTCTTAAAGGGAAATTTTTTTTTAAATCAACACCAATCCTCCTTATTATATTCAGAGCCCTTCTAATAAAAATAGCTAGTGTTACTGAGCTCTGTTATTAACTGAACAATGATGTTATAAGCCTAATTCCTATCCTTAACTCTGACTCCATATTACTCCATATTCCAATAGAATGTCAGACAAAATAATTATATTATTCATTAATAGTAGTCCCTTTTTTCTTTTTTCCCCCTCTGTGTATGAAGAACAGCATGTACTTTATTTCTCACCAGAGGGAGATCTTACCTCCCTCTTAATTTCAGAAAACTCGCTATAGTTTATTAATGTTTGCTAGTTTTTGTAATTGTTTTACTTTGTCAAATAGTCTGCTATGTATGTCTAATATTTGCCTTTGTCATTCTGACTTGCTTTACTACACATAATTTCTTCAAAACTCTTCCATTTTTGCTGTAAGTGAAAGCATTTCATCTTTCCTTATGGCCAAATATTTGCACAGTGTGGCTATGCCACATTTTCTTGAGCCAATCTATTGATGGGAATTTGAACTACCTCACTGTTCTAACTATTGTAAATAGTGCTAACAGAAACATTATAGAGCAGGGCCTCCCTGGTGATGCAAGGGGTTAAGACACAACCTATGAAGCTATCCACAGCCAGCCCACTGTAGCACAAGTTCGATCCCAAGCCAGGGAGTACATGGCACAGCAGACCTCTCCTGACTCACTCACTGCTCCCCCTCAGCAGTGTATTTCAGTCAATGTGCCTGTTCTGTTCCCCACTCTGTCTGTGGTGAAACCTTTCACCCCGCACATCTCTGGCCAGTACCCCAGCTCTTGTATGCATAAATAAATATATCTTTTTTAAAAAAAGAAAGAAACATTCAGAGAATATAAATTTTTGAATGAATGGTGACACATTCTTTGGCTAGATGCCAATAGTGGGATTACTGAGTAATATAGTATTTCCATTTTTAAATATTTTTAAGGTAAATCCAAATCACTTTTCATAATGACTGCACCTGTTCCCACCAACAATGAAATGGGGTTTCTCTTTCTCCACATAATCTACATCACTGGTTGTTGGGGATCTTTTTAATATGTGCCATTCTCATGGGTGTGAGGTGATAACGCATTGTCACTTTAACCTGTCTCTCTCTTATTGGAAGCAATGATTAACACTTTTCCATGTATTTATTGGTCTTCTGGATATCCTCTTTGGTTAACTGTCTGTTGCAAATTTATTAATTGGCTTATTCATCTTTCTATTGTTGACTTTCTATATGTGTTTTATGTATCTTGGATATTAATCCTTTGTTGGTTATGTAATGTGCAATTTAGTCTTCCATTCAGTAAAATGTCTCTTATATTTTCTGTTGCTGTGTAGCAGTTTTTTTTAATTTGAGGTAATTCCAATTGCTTATTTTTTCTTTTATTTCCCTTGCCATAAAGTTTAAGTCTCCAAAGACATCTTTCACTGATATCGTGGAACATATCACCAGTGATTTCTTCTATATATTTTATTGTTGCAGGCCTTAAATCAAAATCTTTAATCCACTTGGAATTTATTTTTGTGCATGGAGTTGAGAATAACCCAACTTAATCCTTCTACATGTGACCTTAGAAAAATCTGACATTAGAAAATCAGACATTAGAAAAATCAACATGACATTAGAAAAATCAATGCTGCAGGACTCTCCGGTGGTGCAGCAGGTTGAGCGCAGCGCTGTGAAGCTGTCTGCAGACTCTGTAGAGTGAGTTCGATTCCCATCGTGCCAGGGAGAAACCTACATGGTGCGGTAGACCTCTCCTGCCTTACCCGTTGCTCCCCTCAACAGTGTCTTTGGTTTGTCTGCCTGTTCTGCTCCCCGCTCTGTCTTTGGTAAATTCTCTCACCCTCCCGTGCCTCTGACTATACCCCAGTTCTTGTATAAATGAATAAATCTTAAAAAAAAAAAAAAGAAAAAGAAAAATCAACGTTGCTTTTAAAACATGCCTAACTTAAAATCTTAGATACTGAAAAGAACTGGTTTTTCCATATCCTATGGATTAGAGTTTTTTCTTTTTTTTTTCAGTATGGTTGTATTATCATAAAAAGATACAAGGACATCATTAATTCAGTTTTATGTTGTAATGCAGAATGTTGAGAGCGATTTTTCCTGTTGTCTTGTAAATGGTTACTGTGACTGAAAAACGATAACTAAAAAGGCATGAGGAATCCATACTTTTCAACGCACGGGGCCCAAAGCCTCCTAGGAACTTATTCAGAGGCAGGAAAACCACCTGTTACATCCAAACAACATCACAGCCCTAGGTGGGCAGAAACTATTTTCCTTCAAACTGTCAGAAACCAAGTACAGGGAGAGTTTCAAAAAAATACACATATAATCACTGGCAAGTAAAAAAGATTGAGAAGCTACTACCTAGATAAATACTTGTCGAGTTTAGGACCTGGAGATCAATCTCATTCTGAATGTCTTCAAGATACAATGAGCCCCTTGAAGGAATCTATGGGCGAAATTGATTTGTGTGCTTTGGAATACTGGAGCATATCTGAACACCAAGATTTATGTGTGCTTCTTTTCTGAAAATTTTGAAGAAGGAGGACTTGCTGGCTGAGTCCAGGAATGTGGGACCAGGTTACACGGAACTGAAGAAGATGGAGAAAACCTACAACCCATTCCAGGATTTTCTCATCTTTCAGAGGGGACTTCCATGTTTAACTCAACAGGAAGGAATATTGAGGAGAGGGGAAATCCCAACACTGGTGTTACCTGACGCAGCTTCAAGGGGCCTGGAAGTACAATAAAGGCAGGCCTAAAGAAAAACAAGGGGTGTCTTCTTTTCAATTCAAAGTCAAAGGAGTGTGCTCTCTTCAATTGTTTTTAGTGATGTGGAAGATCAAGGTGAAGATAAATAGTCCTAAAAATTTCAAAAGTTTATGGAAAAATTGTCACAACTTCAGAGACTACCAGAAGGAATAGAATCATGCAAAATCATGAGGAAGGAGGGGGCACTTCCTCACCTACAATCTGCAACCTCTGTCATCACTCATATTCTTCCTCCCTGGGAAGGGAGTTAGATGCTTTTAGAGGGAGTTGAAATGATTATATTTGAATCAGATTTGAGATTGGATTTGTATGCTGGAGTGAAATTTGTTTTGTTTTTGTTTTTGCTTTTTAACAACTGAAAGTGATGAGAAAGTTGTGGAATGTGCCCAAGAAATTATCTTAGGAGAGTCTACAAAGCACTATTGGGAGTTGTAACTGGAGAGAAATAAAAAATATTATGTTTTAATACCCAGCAAGTAGAATCTACTCAATAAGACTGTTTACACCAAAATGTTTACTTTCTAAAACAGGTTGGAGGAATTGTGGTTGTTTTGTTTGCTTGTTTTAGAAAGAGTTGCACATTGTTTCAAAAATAGTGGACAATGAAAGAACAGTAACCACAAAAAAAAGTTAATTCTTAAATGTAAGGATTATAGAAATTCTTAAAAAGTAATTCATATTTGAATATATTATATAAGTTAAAGATACATACTTTTCCAAAAGAAGGTATTTTCAGTAATACCAATCTTGGGTTTGCATTAGACCTTATGGTTACAATGTACTGTTTTGTCTTTAACTTATAAGGAAGACACAAAACTCTCATTTTTCACTTTCATATCCACAGTGTACACAACAGAATCCGAACCACAGTAAATGTCCAAACCATTAATTTCATCAATCTATCACCTACCATTTCTCCCCTTTAGTCATATCTTGATCATTAGTCTACAGTCATTGAAGATTTGAAGGAGGATAGTTTTAATTACTTTTTCAAACTACACATGTATTATTTTTATAATTATGAAAAACAAAAGTAAAGTTTGGCATTTAACTCATTGTCTTCCTCTTCACATCAAATCAATGTTTTATCCTGCATAAATTCAATAATCATACATGTAATTTACCAGTGCTAAACACCTCTTGTTTTTGCAAGAGTAACATCCATTCTCCTTCTCTTAATAGCACTTTAGTTTTCTTTGAGGAACTACCCTTTCCCCATTCCATAGAGTCTTGATAGCATCCTCAAACTTCTGACCAAGGGCATAGGCATAAGACCCAAGCAAAACCATCTAAACTTTTACACTTCCCAGTATTTGAATCCTGGACAGTAACACAAGAAGGGATGATGGTAGATCTGATTTATCCCAATAGTGGTCATGTGAAGAAGCTTACTATTATCTTTAACACTAAAATTGCTTGTTTCATGCATTATTCAGACTGAATTTTATGTATGATTATCTATACATAATTTTTGCATGATTTTGTAAAACTGTAAAATTTTGTATGCATTTTCTCTATGATTATTCACTCTGAATTCTATGTGTTGCCTGATACAGTAAACCCTACCCCTCCCTGCCCTCACACACATACCTTTAAGTTAAACAGAGTTGGTTTCTGTCACAAGAACCTTGGCAAAGGCTATTACTCATTTACCATTCTTCTTCCATTATCCTCCTCTCTTTCTTTAAATTCCTAATAGTTTACAGAACTGTTCATTTCAACATTCAGCATTCATTTCTTAATTGCAAACTCCTTGTAGTCAATATCCTCAACTTATTTGTGCCACATCTTCTGTTTAATTGTTTGCCACATAAAAACTACCTTCTCCACTCCTAGCATTGCAGGTTTGCTTGACAAAATACTATAATCACTCAGGTTGGTTTCACAACTCATCTTCATTTTCTATTCTTATTTAGTTCTTCCATATTGATGAAAAATCTTTCTGGATTTTTGTTGGTTAGTTCATATTACATTCTCATTCTCTGTAGTAATTTCAGAACTCTCTCCACTTTCCTCAAATCTCCAACTAAGTTACTCCTTCTCAGCAATGTCCTCACAGAGAAGGTAAAAGACATAGGATGGAAACTGACTTCTCTTATAGAAGGAAACTCTTAGTCCAGCCTAGCTTGAGCCCATTCTTCCCTCCCATTCTCTGACAAAATTAATCCTCAGATTAATTTTACTCTAGATCCCATTCCTGTCTACCATCTGAAAGAAGCAGCTTTACTAATTACCTCTGTATCTTCTGTATCCTTACCCTCTAGATTGGCACTTTATTAAAAATAATTCTTTCCTGAAAGAATCTCCTTTTATCCACTGTCATAGCTCTTTATTCACAACTAAATGGAAGTGGTTTTATCTCTGCCCTGCTTGTGGAAGTACAGGGACAGGAAAGGAAGCGTGAGAGCAGCATGAGAGTTGGAGCCAACCTGATATGGGGTAAAGGAGGCATCACACACAATTAATCCAGTGCCAATACAATGTCACATTTCCTTCTGTCTTCTCTCCTCCTCTCTCGTAACACCATAGTTTTCACAAAGTCTAATAATCATTTTTGTTGTATTTGCCAGTTTGTTTTCGTTGGTTACTTATGTTCCATAAATGAGTGAAACCATCCAGTAAATTATCTTTCACTTTCTTGAAGTGTTCCATCAAAACCTTAGAATTCAACTTTTCTAAGGTTTGAATGAACCATAGAACACAATGACTATTTCTCAACTCTCTCAAAAATTGAACGTAATTAATGCCATTCTAGATGTTTGAAAGAAGTTAATTTTTTCATACAATAGTTGTTTTAGTGTGTTAGGGTTTCATTCTCTCCCAGGACTCTGGTTGGAAATGGCCCAGAGGTACATTCATAAAAAAACTGGTGTGGGCCTCCCTGGTGGCGCAGCGGTTGAGCGCTGGGCTGCGAAGCTGCCTGCAGCCTCTGCAGTGCCAGTTCGATCCCCGGCCAGCCGGCAAGGGTCCCACATGGTGCGCAGACTTCTCCTGCCACGCCCGCTGCTCCCCTCAGCAGTGTATTTCTTCAGTCTGCCTGTTCTGCTTTCTGCTCCCCGCTCTGGCTCTGGTGAATTCTCTCACCCTCCCGTGCTTCTGACTGTACCCAGTGCTTGTGTAAATAAATAAATAAATAAATCTTTAAAAAAAAAAAACAAAAACTGGTGTATAATCTTCAAAATGTCAAAGTTATTAAAGACCAGAAAAGACTGTACTGCTGCTACCAACCAAAAGAGACTCAAGAAATTTAACTGTATACAATAGTTAAGTCTGAACTGCATCTTTTTGCTCTTGAGATAAGTACTGAGACAACTGACAAAACCTCATTAGGATCTGTGGATTAAATGGTAGTAATGTATAATATCAGTGGCTTGATTTTCATTCATGACTGTGCTATGTCTATATAGGTAAATGTTCTTATTTGTAGGAAATACAAAGCAAAGTATTCAGGAGGGGCAGAACATCATACTGGCAAATTACTTTCAAATAACTGAGGGGAAAAAAATGTAACTTTTGATTGTTTCAAAAAAATTAAATCAAAAACATTTTAAATGAACAAATATAAAACAAAAAAACATAAATTCATCATCACCCTCATTCCTTCCCGATCTTAGTGATTAACTCCATCATTCATCACATTCCCTAAGCCAGAAATACAGTGTCATACCTAACTCTCCTTCCCTCCACTGTAATAAACATCCAAATAATATGTCTCTCTCTGTAGCCATATCAATTACTCACCAAGTTCTAGAGATTCTGCAGCCTACATATCTTTTGAACTTATCCATTTTCCTAGGACTCAGTTACTAAATAATTCTGCCTACCATCATTACTCTACTGAATTATTGAGTCTTAAAGTAGTCTCCAAAACTCCTCCTACCTGTCTCAGTTACACTAAAATAGAAATAGGACCATGTTATTCCCTTTAAAAGTCCTTCAGTGTTTTTAATTACTCCTAGAATCAAAGTTCAAACTCCAAATATCCTGGTTTGTCTGGAACTATTTTTTTTATTTCTATTTTACCAACCCAGTTATTATTGACCTTCCTTTTGTTTTTAAGCATCCCAACAAGGACAATTAATTCTATGTCTCCCTATATGTAAGGTTTTGACACTGTAGCCTCCACTTACTTCTCCCAATTTATTATTAAGAACTCCCTCACTGCCCCTCTCCTCTTTGGCGAATTTTAATTCTTCTGGAAAGCCTCTGCCTAAGCACTGAATCAGGATTCATTCACTTTAATTAACTATTTGTTTATATTCCCTCTTAAACTTTAAATTCTATAAAAGCAAATCTGCTATTTAGGGTGTGACCTTGAGCAAGGTATCAACATTTCCAAATCTCAGTTTTCCCATTTGTAAAATAATATATGGGATACATAGATAACTTTATTATTGTGAAAAACAAATGCATGAAAAAAGCTTATCTTAACCAATTTTATCACTTATGTTTTAAGAATTCTGTAAATAGCCAAATGCAGTTTTCCACTAGAGAGCCTTACAATTAATTGTCTTATTTTCAGAGCTACAGACCAATATAACAGATTAAATAGACATAAAAATCATCTATAAAATCTTAGCAAATCAAATTCAACAAAACATTAAAAGAATGATACATAATGACCTAGTGGGATTTATTCCAGGGATGCAAGAATGGTTCAACATCTACAAATCAGTAATGTAATTCAATGCATCAACAAAAGGAAAGATAAAAATCATATGATCATACCAACAGTTGCACAAAGCATTAGGCAAAATTCACTATCCATTTATGATAAAAAAAATTTTCAATAAAATGGGCCTCCCTGGTGGCACAAAAAGTTAAGTCTCAGCACTATGAAGTTATCAGCAGTCACTGAAGCATAAGTTCAATCCCTGGCCAGGGAGCTACCCACATCGTGCAGCAGACCTCCTCTGTCTTGCCCACTGCTCCCCTCAGCAGTGTATTTCAGTCAGTCCTCCTGTTCTGCTCACCACTCTGTCTCTGGTGAATCCTCTCAACACTCCCCAACCCCCGCACCACACCACTGGCCTACACCCCAGCTCTTGTATGCATAAATTAAAAAAAATAAATCTAAAAAAAAATACTTTCAATAAAATGGAGATGGAAGAAACATACACGAACATAATAAAGGCCACATATAACAAATGTTCAAACAATGTCATACACAATGGTGAGAAACTAAAGCACTTTTTCTCTAAGTACAAGACAAGGATGTCCATTTTTACCACTGCTAGTCAACATAGTACTGGAAGTCCTAGCGAGAGCAATTAGACAAGAGTAGATATTAAAGGAATCCAAATTGGGAAAGAAGAAGTAAAACTATCACTACTTGCAGATGACATGGTCATATACATAGAAAATCCTAAATTTTGCACTAAATTTAGGCACCTCCCCTGGTGGCGCAGTGGTTGAGTGCTGGGCTGTGAAGCTGCCTGCAGCCTCTGCAGCACCAGTTCGATCCCCGGCATCTGGCGAGGGTCCTACATGGTGCACAGACCTCTCCTGCCATGCCCACTGCCTCCCCTCAGCAGTGTATTTCGTCAGTCTGCCTGTTCTGCTACCCACTCTGTCTCTAGTGAATTCTCTCATCCTCCTGTGCTTCTGACTGTACCCAGAGTTTGTATAAATAAATAAATAAATCTTAAAAAAAAAAACCTCTAAGAAACAATAAATCAGTAAAGTGGCAGACTACAAAATCCATACACAAGCATTGGTTTTATTCTATACATGAACAGTAAATTGAATAGGGGAAAAAAGCAAGAAAATAATCCTATTTACAAATGCAACAAAATGAATTAAATACCTAGGAATTAACAAAGGAGGTAGAAGACCTGAATCATGAAAACTACAAGACACTGTTAGAAGAAATAGAAGAAAACATAAACAAATGGAAAGGTATTTCCTGCTTATTGACCAGAAGAATTAATTGTTAAAATGACCATCATCCAAAGCAATATACAGATTTAATGCAATCCCTGTATAAGATCCTATTGCATTCTTCAAAGAAATAGAGAAACTCTACTGAAATTTGTATAGAATCACAAAAGACCCCAAATAACCAAAGCAATTCTGACAAAAAAGAATAATGGTAATACCACATGCCTAGACTTAAAACTATACTGCAAAGCTATAGTAATCAAAACAGTATGGTATTCGACTAAAAATAGACACACAGATCAATGGAGTATAATTGAGAGCCCAGAAATAAACACACTTTTATGGACAGTTAGTTTACAACAAAGGAGAGAAGAACATACAAGAGAGAAAGGAAAGCCTCTTCAACAAATGGTGTTGGGAAAAATGGACAATCACATGCAAAGAATGAAACTAGGCCACTATCTCACAGCGTACACAAAAATTAATGCAAAATGTATTAGACTTGAGTGTAAGACCTGAAACCATAAAATACATAGGCAAAACATTTCACATTGACTTTAGTGAAGTGTTTGGGGACTCAACTGAAATGGCAGGAATGCAAAAGCAAAAATAAACAAAAAGAACTACACCAAGCAAAAATAAAAAACTTCTGCACAGTAAAAGAAACTATCAGAAAACAAAAAAAAACACCTTACTGAATGGGAGAAATATTAGAAATGTGCTAACATTTGCAGATCTAAGATCTACAAAGAATTCACACAAGAAGAAGAAAATAAATTGCCCAATCAAAAAAATAGGCAGAAGAGCTAGATTCTTCTCCATACAGATGGCCAAAAGGCATATGGGAGGTGGGATTGCTCATCATCACTTACTATCATGGAAATGTGAATCAAAACCACAATATACTGGGGCCTCCCTGATGGCACAAGGGATTAAGCACTGCACAATGAAGTAATCCACAGCCTCTGCAGCATGAGTTTAATCCCTGGCCAGCCAGGGAGCAGCCCACATGGCACAGCAGACCTCTCCTGACTCACCCGCTGCTCCCCTCAGCAGTGTACTTCAGTCAATCTGCCTGTTCTGTTCGCACTCTGTCTCTAGTGAATCCTCTCACCCCCTGCATCTCTGGCCTGTACCCCAGCTCTTGTATGCATAAATAAATAAATCTTTAAAAAACCACAAGCTACTACCATGAGAATGGCCCATGCCAAAAAAACAAAAACAAAAACAAAAACAGAAACATGTTGGGGAAAGTGTGGGGAAAAGGAACCCTCCTGCACTATTTGTGGGGATGTAGGTTAATCAAATATCTATGGAAAACAGTACAGAGGTTTCTCAGAACATTAAAAATAGAACTACCATATGATCCACAAATCTCACTCCTTGGTATCTATGGAAAAATGCAAAAGCAAGCTATGGAAATGGCCTAACTGCCCAAGGACAGATGAGTGGACTAAGAAGATGTTATATATATACACAATGGAATACTACTTAACTGAAAAAGGAAAAAAAAAAAAAGATGAAATCTTGCCATTTGCAACAACATGGATAGAACTGGAAAGGATTATGCTTAGCAAAAATGTCAGGAAAAAAACAATTACCAGATGATATCACTAATATGAGAAGTGTAAAGAAACAAAGGAAAGGAACAGACAAAACCAATACAAACAAATCCTAGAAATCTGACTGCTGAACTAAAGAAGACAAGTGTAGAGGGAAAAGAGCAAAGTGGAGAGGTGGCCCAATGGACTGTGGTGAAGATTATTGGTGCTTTGGTAATAAGTGTAGTGTGATAATATATATTTGGAAAGATATGACCCTGTACCCCTAAAGTATATACAGTGTTGTAAGCCAACATTACCTCAATAAAAATTATTTATATCGATTTTTAGACCAGGTATCTTTGCATCCAGAATCCATCTAGACTGCATGGAACTGGGAAAGGTCTGCCCCCACAAGCTAGGCACCATCTGGCCGCCAGTTGGAGCCCAGAGGCGTATCCAGCCACAGCCTGGGCAGACCATGGGCGCAGGGAAGTGGCCTCCTGACTCACCATTTTAGACCAGGTATCTTTGAGTTCAGAATCCACCTAAAATGTGTGGAACTGGGAAAGGACTGCCCCCAAAGCCAGGGGTGAGCTAAAAAGCCCTACAAGACAAGCCCCATCTGACTGCCAGTTGGACCTCAGAGATGGATCCAGCCACCGTCCGGGCAGACTGCAGTCACAGGGAAGTAGCCTCCTGACTTGAAATTTTAGACCAGGTATCTTTGAGTCCAGAATCCACCTAGACTGCATGGAACTGGGAAAGGGCTGCCCCACAGCCAGAGGTGAGCTGAAAAGCCCCCACAAGCCAAGCCCCGTCTGGCCGCCAGTTGGAGCCCAGAGGGGGACCCAGGGATTAGGAGCCCAGTGGCCAATCCAGCCACCACCAGGGCAGTCTATGGGACCGTAAGACCCACCTCTGGAATTAAACAAATACAGAAGGAGGAGATTTTCTGTGACAGCAACCACGAACATATTTATAGTACCACTGCCCTACTGGACTTCTGGCATAACAGTTTTTAACTCGATTGGACCACCAGTTTCCAACATCCCAGAAAGAGCACACAAAAAAGATGCCAGCCAGTACCAGTGACACAGTGTCCCAATGCATAGGACAAATTAGAAAACAAGCAGCAGGGAGAAGAAAAATTACAAGCAGGGCCGCCCCTGGTGGTGCAGGCAGTTGAGCGCATTGCTGTGAAGCTGTCTGCAATCTGTACAGCGCCGGTTTGATCCCAGCCAGCCAGCGAGGGTCCCACATGGCATGGCAGACCTCTCCTGTCTCGCCTGCTGCTCCCCTCAGCAGTGTATTTCGTCGGTCTGCCTGTTCTGTTCCCCGCTCTGTCTCTAGTGAATCCTCTCGCCCTCCCGTGCATCTGGCCTGTACCAGGTTCTTGTATAAATAAATAAATAAATAGATCTTAAAAAAAAAAGAAAGAAAGAAAGAAAGAAAAACTACAAGCAACCAAGCAAGTCCTCAAGGAAAAGACACACCACAAAAAGAAAATCACCTGGCCTCCCAGGTGGCACAGCAGTTGAGCGTTGGGTTGCGAGGCTGCCCACAGCCTCTACAGCGCTGGTTCGATCCCTGGCTGCCAGGTGAGGGTCCCACATGGTGCACATTGTCCATCTGCTTGTTCTGATCCCTGGTCTGGCTCTGGTGAGTTCCCTCGCCCTCCCGCACTTCTGACTGTATCTAGTGCTTGTATAAATTAATAAATAAATCTTTTAAAAAAAAAAAAAGAAAATCACCCACCAGAATGAAACAACAGTGACTTGGAAGAGCTTCTGAGCCTTCAGATAGAGAATTTAAAATTGCCATGATTAAAAAACTGAAAGAAGTCATAAAGGAAAACAATGATAAGGGAAAAATAATTAACAATCAGAAGAATGAAATTGAGTCCCTAAAGAGGGAAGTGAAAGAAATGCAGGAGATCAAAGGATTAATGGAGGAGCTGAAGAACTCTGGGAAAAGCAGTGAAAGCAGAAGAGATGAAATGAAGAACGAATAAGCACTCTCAAAGACACCCAAAACATAAAAGGAAAGAGAAGTACGAAGGAAAAAAAGTGAAGAAAGACTTCGGGAACTATCTGACTCCATGAGGAAAGGAAATATAAGAGTTATAGGAATCCCAGAAGGAGAGGAGAGAGATGTAGGAACAGAGAAAATATTCGAGGAAATAATTGAAGAGAACTTCCCAAACATGAAAGAGCTGAAAATAGATGTACACGAAGCAAGAAGAACACCAAACTTCCTTGATGAAAGGAAAAATACAGCAAGACATGTAATAGCAAAGCTCCCAAGAATCTAAGACATGGAAAAAAAAAAGACGCTAACAAGACGAAAGAAACAGATAACATACAAAGGAAAAACAATCAGACTGACATCAGACTTCTCCAAAGAAACACTATGGGCAAGGAGAGAGTGGAGGGACATAGTCAACAAACTCCGAGACAGAAATGCCAACCAAGAATACTCTAACCCACAAAGCTTTCCTTCCTCTATGAAGAAAGAATAAGGACCTTCCCAGACAAACAGAAACTCCGGAATTTCATTATGACTAAACCTCCACTCCAAAAAATACTACAAGGAGTCCTAAAGCCAGAACCAACAGAGGGATGAATAAGAACAAAATAAGACCCAAAAAAATTAATTAAAAAATAAATAAAACCAGAAAAAAGACAAAATGGCAAATACAGATGCTAACATATCAATATTAACTCTAAATGTAAATGGACTAAACTCTTCAATAAAAAGACACAGAGTCGCAGGCTGGATTAAGAAACAAAACCCAACCTTTTGCTGTCTCCAGGAAACACATTTAACTACAAAAGATAAAAACAGGGCCTCCCCGGTGGCGCAACGGTTGAGCGCTGGGTTGCGAAGGTGCCCGTGGCCTCTGTAGCGCCGGTTCGATCCCCAGCTGCTCCCCTGCTACCGGAGGAGGGTCCCACATGGCGCGCAGACCTCTCCTGCCGCCCGCTGCTCCCCTCAGCAGTGTATTTCAGTCCTTCTGCCTGCTCTGCTCCCCGCTCTGGCTTTGGTGAATTCTCTCACCCTCCCGCGCTTCTGACTGTACCCAGTGCATGTATAAACAAAACAAACAAACAAACAAATAAATAAAACATGCCTCTATTAAAAAAAAAAAAAAAAGATAACAACAGACTGAAAGTAAAAGGATGAAAAACAATCCTACAAACAAATGGACCAAAAAAGAAGGCAGGAATAGCTATACTCATGTCAGATAAAACAGATTTCAAACTCAAAAAGGTAAAAAGAGACCCCAGTGGTCACTACATCATGATCAAGGGGACAATACTTCAAGAAGAAATAACACTCATTAACATATACTCACCAAATGAAGGAGCACCAAAATATATCAGACAACTATTATCATCTCTTAAAACAGACATCAAAGAAAACACATATGTAGTAGGAGACTTCAATACACCGCTATCAACAATGGATAGATCAATGAGACAAAAAATGAGTAAGGACACTAAAGCTCTAAATAAGGATCTAGGGTTCATGGGCTTAACAGACATCTATAGAACACTAAACCCAAAAAAATCTGAGCACACCTTTTTCTCAAGTGCACATGGATCATTCTCCAGGATGGATCACATACTGGGACACAAACAAACATCAACAGATACACCAAGATTGAAATCATACCAACCATCTTCTCTAACAATGAAGGCATCAAACTAGAAATAAACCATAAAAAGAAGGCAAGGAACCCTGCTACCTCATGGAGATTGAAACCCACACTACTGGAAGACCACTGGACTAATGAGGATATCAAAGAAGAAATTAAAAAATACTTTGAGTTGAATGACAAGGAGGACACCAATTTCTGAAATGTATGGGATGTAGCAAAAGCAGTAATAAGAGGAAAATATATAGTAATACAGGCTCACACCAACAAACAAGAAAGAACTCAAAGAAACAACCTAATCACACACCTCAAAGAACTAGAAAAAGAGCAACAAAAAAACCCCAAAACCAGTAGAAGAAAGGAAATAATAAAAATCAGAGCAGAAATAAATGAAAGAGAAACTAAAAAAAAATCCAAAAGATAATGAAACCAAAAGTTGGTTCTTCGAAAAAATAAATAAAATAGACAAACCCCTAGCCAGGTTCACAAAGGAAAAACAGGAGAAAGCACAAATAAACAGGATCACAAATGAAAAAGGAGAAATCACAACAGACACAGACAAAATCAAAAGAATAATCAGAAACTACTATGAACAGTTATATACAAACAAACTCAACAACCTAGAAGAGATGGACAAATTCTTACAATTCTACAGTCACCCAAAGCTAGATAAAGAAGAAATAGAACACCTAAACAAACCAATTACAAGCACTGAAATTAAAATAAATGGTAATTAACCCCCCCCCGGCCAAAAAAAAAAAAAAACAGAAGCCCAGGACCACATGGATTTACAAATGAATTTTACCAAACATTCAGAACCGAATTAGTGCCTATCCTTCATAAAAGCTTTCAAAAAATTGAGAAGGAAGGGATAAACACATTTATCCCCCAAGGGATAAACATCCTTGGGGACACAAGGATGGTTCAACATCTGAAAATTAATCAATGTAATCCAACACATTGACAAAAAGAAATATAAAAACCATATGATAATATCAATAGATGCTGAGAAAGCTTTCAACAAAGTACAACACCCATTTATGATAAAGGCCCTTGAAATTCTCGTGATACAAGGAACATACCTCAACATCATAAAGGCCATATATGACAAGCCAATAGCCAATATTATTCTCAATGGTGAAAAGCTGAAAGCATTTCCATTAAGATCTGGAACAAGACAAGGATGTCCACTTTCACCACTGCTTTTCAATATAATACTGGAAGTCCTAGCCACAGCAATAAGACAAGAGAAAGACATACAAGGAATCCAAATAGGGAAAGAAGTCAAACTATCACTATTCACAGATGATATGATAATATATAGAGAGAACCCCAAAAACTCCACAGAAAAACTAATTAATTAGTTTAGTAATATAGCAGCATACAAAATCAACACACAAAAATCAGTAGCCTTTCTATACACAAACAATAAATCTGAAGAAGAAATCAAGAAAACCATCCCTTTTATTATTGAAACAAAAAAAATCAAATACTTGGGAATAAACCTAACAAAAGAGGTAAAGGACCTATACAAAGAAAACTATAAAACACTGTTAAAAGAAATGGAAGAAGACACAAAAAAATGGAAAGACATCCCCTGCTCATGGATTGGAAGAATTAACATTATCAAAATGGCCATCCTACCCAAAGCAATTTACAGATTCAATGCTATTCCAATAAAAATTTCAACGACATTCTTCAAAGAAATAGAACAAATATTGATGAAATTCATATGGAGCCACCAAAACCCCGAACAGTCAAAACTCTCTTGAAAAAAATAGAAGGTACTGGAGGCATCACACTCCCAGATTTCAAACTATATTACAAAGCCATAATCATCAAAACTGCATGATATTGGAACAAGAACAGACACACGGACCAATGGAACCGAATAGAAAATCCAGAAATAAACCCACTGATTTATGGGCAACTAATCTTTGACAAAGGAGCAAAGAATATGCAATGGAGCAAAGAAAGTTTGTTCAATAAATGGTGCTGGGAAAAACAGGTTGCTACATCTTTAAAGACTCATCACCCAAAGCAGTGATAGTGAAGGCAAAGATAAACAGCTGGGACTACTTCAAATTAAAGAGCTTCTGCATAGCAAAAGAGACAATAACCAAAATAAAGAGACACCCCACCAACTGCAAGAAAATTTTTGCACACAACACTAATGATAAACAACTGATCACAAAAATCTACAAAGAGCTGAAGAGACTCAACCAAAAAAAAGTAAATAATCCAGTCAAAAAATGGGCAGAAGAGCTAAAAAGGAACTTCTCCAAAGAGGAAATGCAAACGGTCAAAAGGTATATGAAGAAATGTTCAGCATCACTTGTAATCAGGGAAATGCAAATCAAAACTAAAATGAGATACCATCTTACACCAGTGAGAATGGCACATAGTAAAAAAAACTAGCAACAACAAATAAATGTTGCTGAGAATGTGGAGAAAAAGAAACTCTCCTGCACTGCTGGTGGGAGTGCAAACAGGTCCAACCACTATGGAAAGCTGTATGGAGATTCCTCAACCTGCTAAAGATGGAGCTTCCATATGATCCAGCAATTCCACTCCTAGGTATTTACCCAGAGGACACAGAATCATTAATTCAAAAGGGCACCTGCACCCCTATGTTTATAGCAGCACTATTTACAATAGCTAAGCTATGGAAACAACCCAAATGCCCAAAAATAGATGACTGTATCAAGAAGATGTGGTACATATACACAATGCAATATTACTCAGCAATCAAAAAAGATAACCTCATGCAATTTGCAGCAACATGGTTGGAGCTAGAAGGGGTCATGCTCAATGAAATAAGCCAGAAAGAAAACAAAAAATACCAGATGGTCCCACTCATAGCAGGAATTTAGGAAACCTAAATAAGGGACCAGGAAAAAGACTAATTATAATAAAGTAAAAATCAAAATCAACAAGCAACTATAAACCAGAGACACACTACGGGGGTGGGGGGGTGGGGGAGGGATTAGGGTCATTAAAATAAGGGGGGTGGGAATTGTATAGGGAATATAACCAAGATGAAAATGCATACATTGTGCAAAAATGAAAAATGATGCAAAAAATATACAAAATTAAAAAATTAAAATTAAAAAATTCATATTTTAAAAAATTTTATGTGATAAGCAGCATGCCATAACTTAACTGGCAATGCTTTTCTTTCTTTGGTGAACATTCAGATAGAACAGTAATATATCTTGGTGAATCTCAGAATTATGGATGATTTTATTTTAAATCAGAAAATCAAAAATAGAAGACTAAATGGTGTTCACATGACACATATACTACTTCTATTACGTATATAATATATCACACTATTGTATTAGTGATGGAGAATAGAAATCAAATTTAATACTGAATTTTAGCAGGAAACCCACACACATTTAAATGTCTATTAAGCATGAAGACTATACATAAGTGAGCTATTCAGTCATGCTGAGTCTCACATAGACAGGAGGTATTACACATGTTGTTATTAAATTTCTCTATGGCTTTTTCTCTTATCCAAAAAAAAAGCATGAAAACTGTAACAAATACCTAATCCTTAAATATAAAAATAAACCCTACTCATTTTACTAATAATATAGCAAATATTACCTGAAATCTCTATACCAAAGTCCAATTGTTGCATTCTGAAGATGTTAAAGAGTTAAGTCAGAGTTACAAAATGTTGAAATAAAGAATTTTCCTCCTTTACTTCTACAGCACTCAAGCCTGTTAGGTGTTGGTTAAAATAAGGAGCAAGCGTGAATTTACTATTTTTTCTTTAAGAAAGTTCCGACTTCTTTTATGATTTTTCTTAAAATCACACACCAAAACTTTCAGTTGAGATGACTTGCTTTTTTAAAAACAATTTTGAGCATTTTGATAAACTATGTGGAAAAAAAATTCGGACTTGGCAGAATTACTGATATATCAACTCAAAATTATGTATCTTAATAGAGATTATCATTTCTCAGATTAAGACAGAATTCTTGACAGTCAGTTTAAGCCTTTATAGTTAAGTGGGACAGCTATCGAATTTAAATCCAAGAAACAAATACCACTAAAAAAAATATTCCTGTTTAAGCTCTGAAGAAGCTATATAAAGGAGAGGTGGAGCTTGTTATTCTGTCTAGCTGGAATTTTATTCAGTTGTGGCAACCGAATCCAGTGGAGGGGTTAGGAGGAGGGAAAGGAGATAACACAGCAGTGGGATGTTGTTCTGGGCACAGAAAGCAGCATGTAACTGCACATTGGCAACAGTGAGACAAGCTAACAAAGGGGACAGAAGATGTACTTGACAGGAGTATAGAGAGTTAGCAGATGAGTAGGAGGAGATGGCATATGAGACGTAGGCTGGGGCGCAGTAGGAAAGAGCCTTAATGGTAAAGATGAATAGCTTAAATTTAATGCAAAATACAATAAAGGCCCAGTGAAGCAAGTCCAGAAGCCCACGATAACTGCCACAAATCAGCATTGTGAGATGTCTAAAGGGTGTTGAAAAGGGGAGGTTATAAAAATCATAAGGGAAAACATTCAAAATTTTGTACAAGTGTTTGTGTTTTTTTAGAAATGAAAACCAAAACAGGAATTTAGAAATGCCAGGGTTGTATGCCTCTGGTTTTCATAGTTTAAAGAAAGAAAAACAAAAAGAAACAAGTAAATTCAGGTTAAGGCATTTAAAAAGTCACCTGACCAAATCTAAGGAGAAGAAAAGTAAAAATGATAGGGGATAAGAACTTCTTGGGCCTCCCCAGTGGCGCAGCGGTTGAGCGCTGGGTTGAGAAGCTGCCCGCAGCCTCTGCAGCACTGGTTTGATCCCTGGCCACGGGGCAAGGGTCCCACATGGCGTGCAGACCTCTCCTGCCGCCCGCTGCTCCCCTCAGCAGTGTACTTCATCAGTCTGCCTGTTCTGCTCTCCACTCTGGCTCTGGTGAATTCTATCACCTCCCGCACTTCTGACTGTCCCTAGTGCTTGTATAAATAAATAAATAAAATCTTAAAAAAAAAAAATTTCTTGGCAACTTTTTAAGTTACTAAGGTATTTAGGAAGACACAGTGAAACAAAGAGAAAGCATGAAACAAATAATAAAGAAAATGATTTCTAATAGCCTAAAAGCTTCGAACAGAAGGCATAAATGCAATATATGAATCATTTATTTTTTTAAAGATTTATTTATGCATACAAGAACTGGGGTACAGGCCACAGGTGTGGGGCGTGGGGGTGAGAGGATTCACCAGAGACAAGAGTAGGGAACAGAACAGGCGGATTGACTGAAATACACTGCTGAGGGGAGCAGTGGGTGAGTCAAGAGAGGTCTGCTGCGCTATGTGGGTATCTCCCTGGCTGGGGATTGAACTCATGCTGCAGTGGATGCAGATAGCTTCACAATGCTATCTTGTGCCACCAGGGAGGCCCAAGAATGAATCGCTTAATGCATAAAATAATTTTGAACTACAAGTAAATCTTTTAGGTCTTTTTTTTTTTTCACTACATGCAATTACAATTGAATAAATTTTATGGAAAATTCTAAAGAATTCAGACATTGCTTGACCACTGATTAAGAAATTTATTTATTTTTTTTTTTATAGAGGCATGTTTTATTTATTTGTTTGTTTTTGTTTGTTTTGTTTATACATGCACTGGGTACAGTCAGAAGCGCGGGAGGGTGAGAGAATTCACCAGAGCCAGAGCGAGGAGCAGAGCAGGCAGAAGGACCGAGGTACACTGCTGAGGGGAGCAGCGGGCGCCATGTGGGACCCTCCTCCGGTGGCCGGGAAGCAGCAGGGGATCGAACCGGCGCCGCAGAGGCCGCGGGCAGCTTTGCAACCCAGCGCTCAACCGCTGCGCCACCGGGGAGGCCCTGATTAAGAAATTTAAAACAAACTTAGTAATGAAGGCCTCACTGTGTACTGCACTTTTAAATCTGTCCCTCGCCCAATATTATTTGAATACTTAACTATTAACATCACATAGCTGACATTTTAGTAAATTTACCACTCTTACCACTAGGTGGCGAAAAAAACCAAGCAGTATCTGTTATCAAAACTTGTGGGCGATCCCAAGCATTGGAATAACCAGAATTTCCACCAGGTGTCAACCAAGAGAGGGGAGGGGGGGGGAGTAGATTTTTCCCACTGAAATACACAAATTCATCGTTTCAAGCATAACCATCTAAACTCTCCCACAGATATATGGCCTGCCCATTAGCTGTCCAAACAGTTTATATATTTATATTTTATATAAATTTAAGATACTGCCTTGTCAAGTAAAATGCAACAAAACAAAATTTAGTTTCTTAAAAAAGAAAAACAAGAAGATTAATACATTTATTGTGACTCCTATTCAAATGTACTGCACACAGACTCTAAAATATTTCAGACATGTACAGTCAAAAATCCTCCAAAATGCATTTGTCAGTCACATAGTTTTAGAATGGTATTTTTTTCTTTCTATATTTCTCTCTTAAGCAGTTTTGTTGATTGCCAAATATCTAAATAAGTTGATGGTGTTTTGCCTTGGATCCCAATATGGTCTTCTGAAAGCACTCCCATTTGTTACGAAAACACTAAAAATAAAAAAAGACAAATGTACTTGTCTTCAAAATGATTTAATGAGTATTACTAACTAGAACAAAAGATTCGGCTAAAAATGAAAATTAAAGCTTTACATAATTAAGTCCCTTATAGTCCCAGTATATACTAAATCACGCTTTAAGAAAATATATGCACTGCACTAATTTCTAACCAATATTTTTGGATCCTGTAAACATTATGTCAGCTAAGACAAGACATGTCATGCTGCCTTTTCTAAGGTGGTATTTTTTCAGTCTGAATTCTATTCTTACTGTTCGAGACAGAGGTATAATCATGTTGTACCCCGCAAATCTAGTAGTAGGTGGTGTCTTAAAAAAGGGCTTTTTCTTCCTTCGAGGAAGTGGTCAGGTTTTTTTTTCCCCCCACTGGTGTCATCGTGCAAACAACTTGGTTGTCTACGTTGCTCTCTAATTAAGAGATAGAAGAAAACGCAGTTGAGAAAGCAAAACCTATTGATGATACTTGTTTCTCTTCCCTGCTCCTTATAATATTCTCTTGCAAGGTCCTTTGGCCTAAATGAACTGAGTTCACTTCCACCCTGCCAACAGAGCACTGGCTTAAAAAAAAAGAAAAGCCAAGCCAAGAATACCCTCGTCTGTGAACATTATTTCTTGTCTGGCTTTTATTACGTTTTCTTTTGAAATTCGTTAGATTATATTCCACAGCCAGCCTCTTGCCCAACCGGTTTCTCCCCTTCCCCCATCTCTCTTCACACATCACTTTTTCCTCCTCTCATCCGAGCACTGGGTGAAACCCCGCGGTGCCGGTAACGCGCGCTCCGGACAGGTCCCTCCGTCTATCCTCACTTGGCTTTGCAACCGGCTCCCCACCCAGTCCAGGTCCCCAGGAACCCCCCCAGCTATTATCTTTCTATTAGAGTGTGCTCGGTATGGGGTGCCCAGATAGCACATCGAGGGTTTACGGTAGCCTGCCTACCAATGGGAGCCCACAATGAAGAGAAGTCAGGTTCAGCCTCCCGGCAGCCCCAGTGTCTTCTTCCCCCGGCTCTGCACCTACTGTACCCGCGAGCGAGCGAGCGAGCGAGGGAGCGAGCCCGGCCAGGGAGGGGGCGCGCAGGGAGGGCGCAGAGCAGCGGCGTGCGCATGCGCACTGGGGTTGTTTTTCACAAAGCTGTTCTTAAAGTGAGCTGGCAGGCTCCAGCCGCCCGTCTTTGTAAGGAGACCACTGAGACGAGCAGGAGCGTGCAGCAGCAGCCTCTGCTGCCCTGACTTTTTAAGAAATCTCAATGAACTATTTGTAAAGAATTACTGATCCTGCCTGCAAGCTTTCTGCACGGCAAAGACATCGATCAGTGTTAGTGAAGATCACATTTTATATGCGATCTTGACTTTTTTTGGTCTTACATTATATTTTTATAGATTTTGTTATAAACATGGTGCTGGGAAAGGTGAAGAGTTTGACAATAAGCTTTGACTGTCTTAATGACAGCAATGTCCCCGTGTACTCGAGTGGGGATACAGTCTCAGGAAGGGTGAATTTAGAAGTTACTGGAGAAATCAGAGTAAAATCTCTTAAAATTCATGCAAGAGGACATGCGAAAGTACGCTGGACCGAATCTAGAAACGCCGGCTCCAATACTGCCTACACACAGAATTACACTGAAGAAGTAGAATATTTCAACCATAAAGACATCTTAATTGGACACGAAAGAGGTAAGTGTATATGTTATTCAGAAATCATTATTAGTCGTGTTTTCTTCGAGTACCTTTTTAGTTTTTCTGAATTAATGTAATTCTACTACTAGCACAACACATAGCAGTTTGAAAAGATTAGCAAAGTTGGGAGATCTGGATTCCCCTTGACATTCATCGTATGTTAAGCCCTAATGCATGCAGGCATCTGCAAAGTGACTGCAAACTGCACTTATTCAACTACCTCTGTACCCGGCTTGGGCTGTGCCTTACGCACTTGCTATCCATTTGCACTTTACTTACAAATTCAGCTTAAATCTGATTCAATAATTTTATTAATGTATTTTCAAATGAATTGCTAAAGCCTGCAGGCCAGTACTGGATTTTTCTTGTACTTCGCAACCTTACCTATAAAAATTAAGCTTCAATGAAGAAGTGGAATAACATTCTTAGTGGGCTAATAAGTGTGTTTCGTTTTTAATATTGTCGTGCAAAAGACTTTAAGAATTGATCATTGTTCTTTGATAAAGGGTTTCTATGGCTTATTTTGACATATGGCATCAACACCCCACGTGTTTTTTCCCTATTCTTTCCAGTTCCTTGAGAAATTTACACCAAGCATTTTCTGTTTTAAAGGACAGTGTCTTGTCGTTATGACAGGTTTTAAATCAGTTCTAGAAGCCATTTAGGGTCACTAATTTCCTTTTCCGAGCATCATGCCTAACTTTGGGACGTGCATTCAATGAAACCCGAGCCCGTCAAATGGAATTGAAAAGTATTCGGCACATTGGATTTGATTTTTGCTTAGAAAGGGGAGATGAAGGGTTGTCAAAGGAAGAAGGGGTCCTGAGATTTCCAGTCTATTGTTTAAATGGTTACATTGTGGAAATATAGGAGACTCTAAGCTTGTTTTTCTAAGTTTCCACCCTTTGTTAGAAGCGGTTCAATCCTGTTTCGGACCAGTTCTGGGGGGTGGTGAGGAGGGGCGCTCGCTCTGCTCTCAGCAGATTGGTTACACGCGTCAGGTGGTGGCGATGACTTAATTCCTAGCCCAAGAAGAATATAATGTTAAAACTGGTTATGTAATTTTTGTGCTTCTCCTTTTAATGCAGTATTTAGTTGAAATGCTGACGATTTTTCAAAAGAATAGCGTACATTCTTACCGTTTTTTGGTATTACCTTGTTAACACATCCCTGAGGAACTGCTACCTAAGGCAAGTGTGCAAATGAAGGATGCTTTGAGTTGCAGCTTTAATGCATTATGTTTGAAACTATCAAGGTGAAGTTAATTCTTTAGTTGGGTTTTAATACCTATACGTAATTGGCAGCCTGAAATAATCTAATATCTACAAAATGGAACACTGATTTATAAATGCAAATACCTAATGACAGTCCCAGTATGTGGTGAAAAGCAGACACATGAGTTTGTGTTTGAGCCTTCCTGGACATTGCAGCTTTTTATAAAATGAGTGAAAAAAAATCAAAGCTTTTTAAGGATTTGAAGCTCGCCGTGGGGTAAAAGTAGAACAAGTTCAGGGGACAATTTCATCACTTGCCTCATGATTGCATGGTAGAGAAAACTATGCCCCGCACCCCACAAGACACCCCTCTACACCCCTGCAAAGCGTGGACGAGCTCTTAGCCTGGAATAGTTTCAATGACTTAAAACTGGGACCTCTCAAACTAGCCTGGTCGCCGAGACCCCGCCCCGGGCGGCCGGGGATAGGCGGAGCCCGGTTTGTTAGCCTGTTGCTAAGGCGATGCCAGGCTCTGATTGGATTGGGCGCGGCGGGTGGGGAGAGTGGGCTCGCACCGGCTGGGCGTGGCTTGGAACCGGCGTGTGCCGGTAACGATCCCTCCAGAGTGGCCGCTCCCGCCCCTACTCGCGTCCCTCTCGGGCTTATGGAGGTGCCCGAGGCCCGAGTCACCTCACATTCTGTCGCCCCCTCGGCCAGCTTGTGGCCCGAAAGAAGCGACTTACGGTTTCCACAGCGTAGAGGAGAGAAGCTCCTGCCGGCCTCACAGGTGCCGAACGGCCCTGGGTGCAACTTTAGCTGACAGCGCGGTGTGGAGGAAACTTGGGTGGGCTCGGTTAACCGGCCCCCAGTCTCCTGGCAGGCGCTGTCAGGTGGCTTCTGGGAATGCTCGTTTTTTTTTTCCTGCTACTTGAAATAAACCGTGTTCCCCGAATAGGCAGTCAAAGGCTCGCTACCTTGATTTGACCTGAAGGGAGAGATCGCAAAGGTTGGCGGGGAGGGGATGGAAAAGTGATACTAACATAGGTTGGGGGGGGGGGTGAGGTCGGCCTCGGCTGGCGTTCCCTGCCCCCCTCCCCATTGTTCACTGGAGCCTTTGGTTCTCCAGTCCCCCCCCCCCGCCTCAGCACCCTCCCCCTCACGGCCCCAGGCTCCCTAGGCTCAACTGTAAAGGTGTCAGGGTGGCCCGAGCCAGATCGAACCGGTCGCCGGCTGGGGCGTGTAAAGCGGAAGCGCGGCGGCGCCGTCGCCCCGCCCCCCGTCAGCAGGCTAGGCTGCGCGGGCGCGCGCCGCGCGACGTATGCCGTATGTATAGCGGGGCGCGCGGGCGGCGGCGGCGCGCGGGCGGGCCGGCTGGGATCTGCTCGCGCCGGTTTAGGCCGGTCCTCTCCTGCTCCGGTCTAGTTCTTGATTGACAGCCCGGCACTTGTTTACCACAGCGCGGCCGCCGCTCTCCTCAATGAGACTGCTGAGCTGGCACAAAAAGGGAGCGAGACGGGAAGAAAGGGTGCGGGAGGCAAACTTTGGGCGTCTTGGAGGGGAGCGTATTTAAATGGCCCCCAACTCACCAGTTTTGGGTGCTGAAATCCGTTCCTCAGGACACGAGGGAAATAGTGCAACTTGCTGTATAAGCACATCACAATGATTTTTGAACAAAAGTATACATACACGTCTCTAGGCGCTTGCCCCCTGTTCTCCTGTGATGTAAGGAAAGCATCACGTTGCTTGTGTCAATTCCAAGGAAAGTTAAACGGGAATAACCGTTTCTCCTGCTCTCATGGTTAATAGAGACGTTTACGTAATTACCTAGCCAAGACGCTTCCAAAATATTTTTAGAGTTGCCTATATTCGTCATGTATTTTGGAGACATTTAAAGCCTGTATTTGACGAAAGAAATCGATAATGATATCAAAGGCAGTCCCTTTATTCTAGCAATAGCAAACTAATTAGACTTCATCTTTCAAAGATAAGGGACACTTGTAAGCAGGCACCTTTTAAATCTGAGGTGTGTTTTTATACAAGCAGTTTTTTAGCTATTGCTGGGACAGACGGTGGTAATCAGAGTCAATGATGAATTTTTATTTTTAGCTATGAAAGTGGCATTAAAATCACTTCTCTTTTTTCATGCAACATCTATAGGACAGGTTCTAGAATTGTGTGACATTTACATCTTCTGTATCAAAAACGACGTGTTTTAAAGGTTTCTATAAACAGGTTTCATTTATAGTCTTAATATACTTAAGTAAATCATTGGAAGCAAAAATAACATCTTAGTATGTAAGCTTTGACCTAAATTTTTTTTGAACATATGTATGAGATGTACATGCTTTCACGTTTGGGTCATTTTCAATGAAAAACTGCCTATGGGGTATAAATATTAATTGTTCCCACTGTATAGATGAGGCAGCTGAGACCCGGAATAAGTAATGAAGTAGGAATTAGCTCTACCAGACTCCAAAGTTTGTGGCCTTAGTTATTAGATGAAGGTCTTTAAAAGTTTGCCATAGTATGTAAAAGGTTTAACAAATTTCTTGTTTTTCTGTTTCTTTTAGATGATGATAATTCCGAAGAAGGCTTCAACACTATTCATTCAGGAAGGCATGAATATGCATTCAGCTTTGAGCTTCCACAGACGTAAGTATTATAAGCAATGCACATTGTTCATAAACATCCATTCTTTTTACATTAAATATTCTAAACATTTATAGTTTAAAAAAACCCTTTTCATTACTGAAACTTGCTAGAGGAAAATAATATACTATAAAAGGAAGCTATTTTTTAATATAGTGTGGCAAAATTATAGAAATCAAAGCCCAATTCTTAATGAGGTTTTTTTTTTTTTACTGTGAATAGTGTTTCATTTTCCAAATAGTACAGTTGAAAAGTATATATTTTATTATCACTTAACATTAGCAGAAAAGATAAAACATGTGATGTCGCTCATTCTGTAGTTTATGAAAAAAATTAGCTTTTTACCTTTTCAACTAATTTTAATCAAAAACAGCAAGTTAAGGAGGTAAGAAATAATTAGGAATATTCTCAATGTAATAGCAGATTGTGAGGAAGAGAACTCACCAAAAAAAATTGTCTAGTAATGCCTTTAGCAAATTAAAACATGCAAAGTGGCACTGGTACTGATTTTTCTACAGAAAAAACTTAATAAGAATTTATCAAGTACCAAAAGTACGTAAGTCTATATTTTTGTTAATTCCAGTACTTGTGCTATATACATGCGTAAACTTTTTAAATGATATTTTTCAAAGTGTTCTATTTAACATTTTACTTGAACATAATATTTTAAGTCTGAATACAATAAGGCTAATGCTGGGCCTGAGCAATTTCAAAGGATGTGGTAATATATTTTTTTAATTCTATCTGTAAACCACTTGTCTAAAATAAACTCTAGAAGAGTAGCATAATACTGCATTTTATTTCTCTGTGCTATGGAAGTTAATGCTAGAGTCTAAATGTGAAAAAAAATTGTAAAAACACCACTGCTTCTCTTACTAATCTAAGCTAGCATTGTACTTTGAAAATAACTGAACATTGAGCATTTTTCTAATGCAATTATGAAAAAGGGACTAAACTCACTAAAATAAAACTTTCCACAGGTAATAAAATCTGGGAGAGTTGAAAAACAGTCATTTCTCTTACTACAGTTCAGTTGAAATATTTCTTTTTAAGCCTATAGAGTAAAGTTAAAAAACATGGCAAGAAAACAGACTTAGAGCATGAGTAAACTGGGATCTGAAAAAGCACTTTTTTATGAGTTTCAATGGACTTTATGAAATGTGAAATTTTTGAAACTCTAAAGACTATTCTAAGCCTTTTTTAGACCTTTAATTAGTTCCTATAAAAAGAGATAATTCCTAGCTAATGAAAAGTGGAACACTGTAGGAAATTTGGTCTGAAATATTTTAACTAGTGACTAGAATTTCCCAGTAGAAATAATTAAGCCATTCTTAACTTCATTTTAAGTATTAAAACCTTGACTCTTTAAAGAATTGTTCATTTCGAAACTATGATAATTTTGCCACCAGCATTAAAAGTAGCCTCTTCTTAATTTAAAAGGATTATGTTCTTCTGGCATTTTGAAACAAAATTTTTATATTAAACTATTATCTATTGTTATTTGGACACAACTTATTTTCCCCAGTGACTTATCCCTTTGGAAATTTTTTTAAAATTATGTTTGATACCTCATTGATCTAGAAACAGTAATATAGTAACACTTCTATGCTGACTTACTGTATAATTATTAGAAAGAGGTATAAGATTAATATATTGACCTTTATATTCTGCACAGACCACTTGCTACCTCATTCGAAGGCCGACATGGCAGTGTGCGCTATTGGGTGAAAGCCGAATTGCACAGGCCTTGGCTTCTACCAGTAAAATTAAAGAAGGAATTTACAGTCTTTGAGCATATAGATATCAACACTCCTTCATTACTGGTAAGAATTGACTGAATTCTTCATTCTTTGTTTTTGGCACATAAATACTGAAGAATAATCACATAAACTATGCAATCTTTATAATTCTGCAATAGTAATTTTATTTTAAAATTCAGTAAATATTTATATAAAAGAAAAACTCGAAAGTATACAAATTAATGAAAAATATGCTCATATTTTCTGATATTATAACATCAAGTAAATTTTTAAAGTAAGATCAGTATATATATAGTATGATATATCTCTTTCTGAAACATTACCATACAAACCTAGTTAACATATAAAATAAATCTGTTCCCTGGATAATTTTAATGGGAAAGGAACAGTATCAATTATTGTAAGACATTATCATAAAATTTGAAAATACTGTTATCTAAAATTTTGCATTATTCCAACATAGGGATAGTTGTCAAATGATGGGGAGCTCACTTTCACGAAAAACTTAATTCCATTACAAAAGAAACCTTTTTTAATTGCATTTTTTTATTACAATTAAAATTTGACCAAAATCTTTATTTGGTTTAAATAAATGATAACATCTTTATGCAAATAAGAGTTAATTTTTAGAAACAGCATTATTTTACATGTTGAATTTTATATCCTCAAAGAAAGATGTTAACATTTAGGATTACCTACTAAGTGGGTTTCCAAACTGCCTTTTTTTAAGGCAAATTAAATGGAATGTGGAAAGGGTTTTTTTGTTGTTGTTTATTTGGTTAGTTGATTTTTAACTACTGTCTGTGTAAATAGTGTGGGCTAAAATTATGTTTATTAAATACAGTATTAAGTCCTGTACCTTTTTTTTTTTTTTTTTTTGCTTAACTGAATGGAAACTTATATCAAGACAATAATCATATAATTCATAAACCATTGATGAATAAACCAAAAAAAGTATATTTGGATACTGAAAGAAAAGCAGCACTGCTTTTAGTGTAAATTCTCCGTAAATGTCGTATAGTATTTGAAAACATTCCCGTACCAAGGCACATATTGATCTTTTTCTCTACATTTATTTCTTACAGTCACCCCAAGCAGGCACAAAAGAAAAGACTCTCTGTTGCTGGTTCTGTACCTCAGGCCCAATATCCTTAAGTGCCAAAATCGAGAGGAAGGGCTATACCCCAGGTACGTTTGAGGTGAATTCCCACTAAAAACATTCTTCACTTAGCTTTTATGTACAAATTTATAATTTCTACTTCATGCAAATATGATAAAGTATTCTTTGATAAAATAACAAAAATTTGTGCTTGTCTGGTTTACCTTGATAAGTTGAAATCTAGGCTCGTATTTTTAAACTGCTCAAAATGAGTAGTTCATTTTCACGAGTAGTTACTTGCCATGATTAGAACTGTTTTTATCCATGTACTCTCTTAAACTTTCAAACTTTAGCCCAAGAATCTACATTTCTTTTGGGTGGTATTTTTTAAACAACAAATACATTTTTTCCCTCTAGGTGAATCAATTCAGATATTTGCTGAGATTGAGAACTGCTCTTCCCGAATGGTGGTGCCAAAGGCAGCCATTTACCAAACACAGGCCTTCTATGCCAAAGGGAAAATGAAGGAAGTAAAACAGCTTGTGGCCAACTTGCGTGGGGAATCCTTATCATCTGGAAAGACAGAGACATGGAATGGCAAATTGCTGAAAATTCCACCGGTTTCTCCCTCTATCCTTGACTGTAGTATAATCCGCGTGGAATATTCGCTAATGGTTTGTATAGACTTATGGTTTAGTTTATTTGTTTGTTTTATATCTTAAAGTTACAGGGATATATTATTGTCTTACATTCAGAATTTTATTTTTATATTCTATAAGTGATATATACAAATGTGAATATATAGTTTGTATATATCATTGAACTACAATTAGTAATTTTGTCATACATGCAAATGTACTATACAGTATAATCAGGAAATTTTCCATGTGTATTATATTTAATGATGTGTTTCCACATATAAAAGTTAAGAAATAAAGTAAATAGGGCTTTAAATAACATTAAAATTGAAATACTAGTTTTTAAAAAGGAAATTGTAGTTGTCATTCTAAACTTAATGTCTCCTTTCAACGTTTAGGTATATGTGGATATTCCTGGAGCTATGGATTTATTTCTTAATTTGCCACTTGTCATCGGTACCATTCCTCTACATCCATTTGGTAGCAGAACCTCAAGTGTAAGCAGTCAGTGTAGCATGAATATGAACTGGCTTGGTTTATCCCTACCTGAAAGACCTGAAGGTAATTTGATACTGCATATCAAAACTTTTATTGTTTTTCAAGAACATAATCTTGCCTCTGATACATTATGATTAGATATACATTTATTTATACCTCAAGAGAATAGATGTGCCCCGATATTAAATTTAAAAGACTGTGTCCCTAGTTTTGATAACAAAACAAATACTTACTACTTTACTTTGACATTCCTTTTTAATATCTACTATTCTGTATATTTTGACATGCATAAGAACATGCTGTTCGAATTGCGTGTATCTTTTTCCTTCAGCACCACCCAGCTATGCAGAAGTGGTAACAGAGGAACAAAGGCGGAACAATCTTGTACCAGTGAGTGCTTGTGATGACTTTGAGAGAGCGCTTCAAGGACCACTGTTTGCATATATCCAGGAGTTTCGGTTCTTGCCTCCACCTCTTTATTCAGAGGTAAGCACAACTCAAGTATGAATGAGCTACTCTCTTGGAAACAGATTTGCACACTATTTAAAAATATAGTTTAGTTCTGATTATTGTGATGATAGAAAAAATTGAAAAAGAAACAGTAAAACTGTTCACTTATATTTGGGGGAGAAATAAAGATAATTAACCTCATGCTTGCAAAATGTGTATTGAAGGAATAATTGATATTTTAAAGCATCAGTATAACTGACATTTTGCAAGCTTGGATTAAATAACTGGAATTTATCCATGATCTTTTCCAACTTAATTCTTGCATTGTTCAATATTCTCGGGTAATGGGGGAAAATATATTTACAGTCACATGTTAAGCAATATTTTTATACGGTTAGATTATCTTTTTTCATTTCATATTGAGGACAACTAAACACATACGTGAATAAAACATGATCCATACTTGGAAGCAGCTCAGAGATTAGTAAGGGGAAAACCTACATAACAGTGTGATAGGTATACACAGTTATTTGAGGAGCAGCTTATTGAGCTTTGTAAATTGGGACCATCATTCCTAAGGTGATTGTTAATCTGACTCTCGAAGAATGAATAGTCCTTAAAAAATAAGACAGTCCTAGGAGGAAAGAACAGCATGTGCAAAGGCTGGAAAGGTTGGGAGGATTCCAACAATTTCAGAACACTTGAGAATACGTATACATAAAATACATGTTTTAGGGGATTTAAAGTTGACCTTGATGTCAAATAATTTTGTAAATCACTGGAATCAGCTTGTTTTGCTTACTTTAATTTAGACTTTTTTTTTAACATTGGAATATGATTCCCAAATAAGGCATAAAGGTGGAGGGTAAGGGTAGTCTCATTCTTAAAAAAAATGTTTTTTTCCCCAACAAATTACTCATTTTTTTTTTTCTTTATAATTACTGTAGTCATTTTTTGGGGGGGAGTGGTTAATAGAAATCTACTTGTTGAGTATAGGACATTCAGAATTTGGTCTTGAAAATTTCGATTAGACATAATTTTGCTATCCCACTTATTCATAAAATTTTTCATTAGATACTAAAAATATTTTCCCACTTGTTACAGGTTTTATGCCACATTTCTGTACTGACATTTGTATCTTGCTTATTAATAGTCAGTTATTTCTAATTTTATCTGCGCCTTCCTGACTGTTAAACAGGCATTTTAAAAGAATGGCAACCTATCCACTTTTAAACAATTTATCATAAAATTCTACTTCCATTTAAAATGAACTGAAGATATTAAGAAGAACTCTCAAGAACCTAAATTGGTTCAGGTTATGATTTAACATCTAGCCACGCCAGGGTGGGGGGGTTAGTTCTAGATAACTATTTTAAATGTTCACGTTGTTAAAGGATAATCATAAAATAAAGGATATTTGACTCTTTTTCTTCAAAATTTTAAGCTTCTGAAGTACTTTGAATTGTTCCATATTCAAATACAAGTTAAATGAGTCTTAGCCAAAAAGCTCATTCAGTAAAGAAATGTAGTAAACACAACAATTTGTTCTCCTGTGCCCATCCCTTTTGCACCTGAGAAGCAACTGAAATATATTCACTTTTATTAAGTGTATATGCATAAGAAAGTCACTCTACAGGTAGAGGAGGTAGGAAGCCCCTAGAGCATTTTGGATTCAGCATTACACTTTCTTGATATACACTGTTTTTTGGCCTTCTCTGGGGTTTTACGTCTATGAGTTACTTCCTCAGATAAGTACCAACAACATTTTTACACAACTGTGTTCTTCTCAAAACCTAAAGAAGAGATGGAATGACTTTTCAAGGATGTGTATTTGAGTCTTAAATATTACTAAGTGCTGAATAAGAATTCCATTCTTTTTTTTTTTTTAAAGATTTATTTAATTATGCATACAGGAGCTGGGGTACAGGCCAGAGAAGCGGGGAGGGGGTGAGAGGACTCACCAGAGACAGAGTGGGGAACAGAACAGGCAGACTGACTGAAATAGACTGCTGAGGGAAGCAGTAGGCAAGACAAGAGAGGTCGGTCTGCTTCGCCATGTGGGTTGCTCCCTGGACAGCCGGGGTTCGGACTCATGCTGCGGAGGCTGCGATTGCTTCATAGTGTGGTGCTTAACCCCTTGCACCACCAGGGAGGCCCAAGAATTCCATTCTTTGATAAAATTTTACCATTGGCATTTGTCAAAGAACTATTCAGTTATCTCTTTATGAATTTCATTATTCTAGTGACTGAGTATCAGGTACTTGATGCATAATACTCATGCTCAGAATCTTAGTCATTTGTTGCATTCTTATTTGACCTTATCAAATAACTGATTTTTTGTTTCCTTCTTTCAATTCTAGATTGATCCAAATCCTGATCAGTCAGCAGATGATAGACCATCTTGCCCCTCTCGTTGAAGGAACACTTGGTAAATCAAGTTGATATGGATTCCGAACTGTATCTCTTCCCGGCTGAGGACAGAGAAGTATCTTGGAGACACGTTTTCAGAGGAAGTGGATAAGTGGAATTGCCTTTGCCCAGAAAAATGGCAAATACATGAAACAACCAGTGATCATGCTTTAGAAGCCTACAACATTCTGGGACTGCTCCAACATGCTTGAAGATCTAAGCTTTTCTCCTTTAAAACTGGCACATATTAAGAGCAGTCTTCTTAGCCTATGGTCATACGTGTCAAGACACCACATTGTAAAGAGGGATGATTTCCTTCTTTTGATTTGAAAATTTGCACATGCTCAATGCTTACATTGTGCGGTTCAACGTCACTACAGCTTTTTTTTTTTCCATTTATGCCAGACTCTTGATATTCTTAAAACTTGTTTGTGGTCAGCACAACAAGGAACAAAAGAAAGCTTTGAAAAACGTAACATGGAAAAAGCGCACTGACATTTTTTTTTTATTTAATATAGCCTGGACTTTACCTGCGTATGCACATGCTCAGAATTGTCCTACTAGGCTGACCATGTATCACCTCTTCAGCTTGGATCCTATCGTGGATTTATTTACAAACATCAAATGCCTTCAAGCCAATCCTTCTTGCTGTATGTTCTGCAGCCTACTGTGGTAGATACGCAACAGATACATGGGAAAAGAGATAAGAGGAGGAAGCTAATAAGAGACTTGTCAAGATTGTATACCTTCTTGGTTTCTTTTAAGAATTTGTTGCCTTTCTACTATTACAGCAAAGCAGCATTTTGTTACTGACTGCCTAAAATCACTTAATCTCAGGTGAACGCATCACTTGCCAAACTGTTGGAATGCTATTTGTGTTTTGTTGCACTGTTGAGTTATTTTTTTGTTTGTTTGTTTGTTTGTTTGTTTGTTTGGCTTTTTGGAGAGGGAAATTTGGAAAAGGGACATACACAAAAGTGATAACCCACCCGCATTCCCTTTTTATCATTACATATAAGAAGAAACTAGCAGAGCTAAGAATGGAGTAAAGAAAGGCAGTATGGCAGGCACCAGCAGAGTTAAGGGCTGATGCTCTTAAAAATTATTTTTTTTATTATTTTAAAAGTATGGAAGTTTTCCAGTCACTGGAGAGGAGGAGAAAGTGCATTTATTTTTATACAGAGTTACTTAGTTACCTCCAAAACACATATGTTGGAAATCATTTTTGCTGGTACAGAGTATATTAACGAGCAAGGATATATGTATGTATAGGTTATGATTAAAGTGCTAGCTCAGTTTATGCATTTGCAGTCCTGCTCAAGCTTGAAACAGTATGGAAACCCAAGTTCACTCTAAAAGTGGGTAATTTCAGAATTACAAATAGAATGTGTGCTGGGATAATAACTTTTATATTTTTGTGGATTTTTTTTTAAATGAAAGTATTTTTTCACTACCTAAAGTACATTTTGCTAAATGTAAGAAATCATTCATGTTATACAGATAAGATAGGAAGAACGATCGTGTCAGTAAATTATAATTTATATTAAAGATAATTTACATTGACTCATAACAAATATACCAGCATTCATGAGGACACAATACTACATTTTCCAAGGTACCAAGTGTACTGATTGTCTTATTTTAGAAGGAATTCAGCTCTGATGTTTTTCATGAAAATCAGCATCTCTGATGTTACAACATATGTGTGAAATGGATGTTACATCTATCCTGCCATTTAATCCCACAGTTAATATAGTGGCTGAAAATAATAGTAACTCCAGCTTGGTGCTTGACCTGGTTAAATACTGTCTTAAAGCTTCATACAAAATAAATAGGCTTTTCCATAAGTGGCCTTTAAGAAAACATGGAAGACAATTCATGTTTGAAAAATGCTGACAGGGTGAAGAAAGCCCAGTGTAAAAATGAATCGCGTTTTAAGTGATTCGGTTAAGGGTTCGGGCTCCCGTAGCAAATTAATACTAGATAATAAGGAAATGGGGGTGAAAATATTTTTTTATTGTTAAATCATTTTGTGAATGTCCCCCTCAAAAGAAGCTAATGGAATTTTTGGCATTAAGGGCATTTGGTGGTTTTTGTTTTTTGTTGGTTTTTTTTTTTTTTTTTTTTTTTTTTTGAGGGGGAGGGGGTTGTCAGAAAAATCCCTGTTTTTTTCTCTCATGTCTAACTGACTAGGGAACAATTGTTGATATGCATAGCATTGGAATACTTATCACATGATACTCTTATAAATAACACATGAAACAAGAATGACCAATATTCTCATAATTGGCACTGGGTCACAAAATAAAATGTGATTAAAAATTTAAATATATAAAACTTTATTAAATAAAGTTTTATTTTCCTTGTTAAAGGATTTCTTTACTTTCATATTTAGAGGCATTACTTTATTGTTTTTTAAGTATTGGTCAATTCCTGTCATAAGATGTGAGGTTCACAGTTTATTCCAGTATTCAAAATAGATTCCTGATTTTTTCAATTAGGAAAAGTAAAATCCAAAATGTTAGCAAAACAAAGTGCAATATTAAATGTTTGCTTTATGGAATATATTCTATGGCTGTTTGTAATTTCTTTTTTTTTTTTTTCCTTTTTTATTTGGTGCTGAATATGTCCTTGTAGGCTCTGTTTTAAGAAAACAATATGTGGGAAATGATTTAATTTTTCCTATTGCTCTTCCTTGTGGAAAATAAAGTGTTTTGTTTTTTTCTTTTTTGTAAAATTGCTTGGAGATTTATTTCAATCTTGATTATGTTAGTAACTCACATGCAAACGCTATTAAGACTACAATTAAACTATTTTAAGCCATTTTAGATAGTCGTTTTCTAAATCTAAAAATATTACCAAAGTTACAGGAATTTTTAATACTAAGTAACTGTTTACTTACTAAGTTACAGATTTTTTAAATAAAACATCATAGTTATATTTTTCAGTCATATATATGAAACAAACTTAACCAGATAAGTAGTTTCACTTTCAGGTACTAGTTTCACTGTAAATGAGTCCCAAGTTTCTACTGTTTGAAAAGTACATACATTTAAAAAGTTATTTCCTACTATCTTAATCTTAAATTTTTAAATTATAAAGAACACTAAGAATTCCTTTTCTCAAAGAATGTTTAAACTTTATAGTGATTTGAAACTGGTACTTTTCGAATCACACTCTTAAATTCCTTCAGAGTGTATACATTTATGGATTTCAGGTTGTATATGTGCCTCACTATTCTGCCATTTTCTCAAATGTAAATACTCTTTTAAAAAGTTACATTTAGACATTTGTAATCAATTTTATTGAAGGATAGTCTGCGCAACTTTATGCAATGAGGAATAAAAATGAGTGAAGGAAGTTTAGCATGGGAAGAGGAGACTTGGCTCTTGGTTCTGTGATCTTGGATGTGGCCTTGAAAAATACGTGGATTTTGATTTCTTCATCTACAAAGTAAAAATATAGCTACTCAAAAGTCCTTTTCATCAAAAATAGGAGATCACACACCTTTAGGTCAAGAAACAGTGCTCTAATTCAACTATAACTTTAGAAATTGCTTCTGAATTTTCATAAAAATACTGAGTTCAGTACATGCATTAAGTTATTTTGGGGCTCTTATCTGGCTGTACGTTTGTATTACTTCATCCACACTTAGAAAATGTCTCTTGCTGGGGTTTCCCTGGTAGTGCCCAAGTTGTCTGGCACTATCAAGCTATTGCCAGCCCTGCAGCCTGAGTACAATTCCCAGGCCAGAGAGCAAAACCACATGGCACAGCAGACCTCTCCTATCTCGGCCACTGCTCTCCTCAGTAGTGTATTTCAGTAGATCTGCCTGTTCTCCCCACTTTCGTCTCTGGTGAATCCTCTCATCTGCCACACCTCTGGCCTACACCCCAGTTCTTGTATGCTTAAATAAATAAAAATAAGTCTTTAAAAAAAAAAAAAAAAAAACTTCCTATTATTGAATGACAGCTCAGTTTATCAGAATTATGGATTGTAAAGGAGAAAAACTGAGACTAGCTTAAGTAAAAAAAACTATTAACTAGTCATTCCAAGAATGAACTCTTCTTATTAAGCACATTTGGATCCAGAAATCCAAATAATGTTCTCAGGACACACTCCTGTCTTTCATCTTGTTCACTTTACCTTGTTCATACTAGTCTTACTCTTTACTCTTTCTTACCACCCTTTTACTTTCATGTTAGATAGTCCTAGAAAGATAAATCCCAGTTCTTAAGCTCACCAAGAAAATGTTATCTGAAGTCCCCAAATCACTTGTTAGGAGAGATTGTGATTGACCTATGCTTAGGACATTCACATATTGATAGGATGGGTTTCCAAAGAGTTCTATTTGCAGGAGATTGAAGAAAAGAGGATACCATATTGCTATTTCAAATGCCCAAACCAACAGCAATACGATCACCTGGGAGTTTGTTAGAAAAACAATAAAATCTGTCCCAGAATATTGACCTCCAATCAAACTATGTGATGCCTAGGTGATCCTTAAAGTCTGAGAAGCTCTGCAGCACAACAAAAGTAAGAGAGGCCCTCTCTGGGGGCCTGGGGCTTAAGTCTCAGTACTATCACCACGATGGCCTGAGTTTGATCCCCAGCCAGGGAGCTGACCCACATGGTGCAGCACACCTCTCCTGCCTCGCCTTCTGCTCTCCTCAGCAGTGTATTTCAGTATATCTGCCTGTTCTGCTCCCTCCTTTGTCTTTGGTGAATCCTCTTACCCCCACACATATCTGGCCTACACCCCAGTTTGTCAATGATAAATAAATCTTTTTAAAAAAGAAAAGCAAAAGATTATGACTGAGTAGTCATTTTGGTTTTTATGAATTCAGGTTGTACCTGAGCTGAGAATTTAGGGGCACTTAATAGGTGAAAAATAATGCCATTTTTAATACGAAGAATATTTACGGCTTGGTATTTTTTAGATAGACCTTTGCAAATACTGAGATAGTGACAATTATACATTTGGAATTCTGTCAAAATTTTCATGACTAATGGATGAAATATGTTGTCTTTTCATTTCTTGATTTCAAAATCAATACAAAATGGAGATGTTTCATAAGAAAAAAAAATATTGACGTAAAGAAAATTTTCTTTGACTTTTGAAGAATATAGTGTGCAGTCTTTTAAAGAAGGAATTTAGGAAAATAACCAGGAGACGTGGTAAACATGAATATGGAAAGGCCACTTTAAATCCAAGACAACTAGTAGTTAAACAATCCAAAGCACATGCCCAAGTGGAAGTAGAGCCAGTGTCACTATCTGAATATTGAACAGCATGAAGTTAAATATATAAGGAAAATATTTTTTTAAACCAACTTCACAGACACCACCTTATACAAATGATGTCAAGATATATATAGACTCCAAAAGCAATAAAGTTGTTTTAGAATAATTTCTAGCATTTATATGTTTAAAGCATATGGCCTATGTGATTCAAGAAAAGCAGTGTTTAGGAACTTCAGATAACATTACAGCTAATTCTAACCAGAAATGGGTTTTTGGTACTTCTAAATTCAAGACCTGCATATTCTCCAACATCAATTTCATATCCAAACAATATTATTACTTCTTGCACTGGGAAGGTCTCTGGTAACTTTAATGAAGTTCAATTATAAATTAGAATACCAGTTTGTACAATTCAGAGGTATGTTTACTATATAATAGTGTTACTAGTGAACAGACGAATGTGAAAGATTCAAATATACTGTCATAATTTTTAACCTTATAAAAATTATGTTAATTTTACAAACTCATAGATTTAATACTGATGATACAATTAATGAAAGTCATTGTACTTATGTTGTTTTTTCTTTTGATGATATAAATTTTTGCCAAAAGAAGCTCTCTGATCATTATTGAATATAGGAATTTGTATTAATCAGGTCAATTTTGTCAAATTAATTAATAGTAGAATGATACAAATGCAAATTGTTAAAACAAACAGCCAGTTTCTAATATCTTTGCTTTCTTTTTTATTTTATTTTTATTTATTTATTAAGATTTATTTTTTATTTATTTATGCATACAAGAACTGGGGTATAGGCCAGAGATGGGGGCGGGGAAAGGATTCACAGAGGCAGAGTTGGGAGCAGAACAGGTGGATGTACTGAAATGCACTGCTGAGGGGAGCAGTGGGCGAGACAGGAGAGGTCTGCTGTGCCGTGTGGGTAGCTCCCTGGCTGGGGGTCAAAATGCTGAAATACCACAGTGGCTGGCTATAACTTGATAGAGCTGAGCCTTTAACCCCTGCACCACCAGGCAAGCCCTGCTTTCTTTTTTAAAAAGAAATCAACATTTCCACTTTTTAGTGCAAGGCACACTTTTATAATCTAAACAAACTCACAGGTCTGAATCTCAAAAAGTAGTGCTCAAGATGTTTAAGGAAATACGAAACAACAAGAACCTGAGATGCACATGCATCATGCAAACAGAATGCTGGCAACCTGCCAAAGCCTACCAAAACCTATAGCAACAAAATCATATATTCTCCAAATTGGCACTTCCAAATTTTCAAAAGCAGAGGAGAAAATGTTCACTCCCCTCTAATATTTAGAAAGTCATCTCTTAGAAACCCCTGCAAAGAGCCATAAAGCACATGCTTATGTACAGGGAAGCAATGGACCAAGCCTGTGTCTCGTGAGCTTTTATGAGTGTTTTTATGAATGTTTCAAGAAAAGCCCTACACATTCAGTCATTTCGTTGTCCCTCCCCACTGTTCATTTCCTGTGACTGCCTTAGCAAACTGCCACAATCCAGGAGACTTCAAATAACCAAAATGTGTTCTCTAAAACAGTTCTGGAGGCTGGAAGTCCAAAATCAAGGTGTTGACTGGACCATGTTTCTTCTGAAGCCTGAAGGGAAAATCTTCTCTTTCTGCTTCTTGCCTTTGGTGGTAACAAGCAATCATTGGTGTTCCTTGGCTTGTCCTTGCATAACTGGAATCTGCCTTGCTGTCTCATGGCCCTCTTCTGGTATATCCCTGTGCCTTCATAGGGCATTCTTCTCTCTGTGCCTCTCCTCTTCTTAAAAGGACAAGTGATATTGGATTCAGAGCCAACCCTTTTCCCCAATATGGCCTTATATTAACTTATTACATCTGCAATCACCCTTTTCCAAATAAGATTACATTCTGAGCTATAGAGGATTAAATCCTCAACATACCTTTTTAGGAGGTACAATTCTACTCACAACACATCCTACCTTCCCCAAAAGAAAAGATGGTAACAATGTAGCAGCTATTTGGAAAACCTTCCTGTTTAGGGTAAATAGGCATTCCTCACTTTTTAGAGCATATTTATCCTAAACTGTAAAGTCAATATAGTTCAAAGGAACAACCCTCCCCTCATTTATTTATTTATTTGTTTGTTTGTTAGTTTGTTTTGATGAGATAGTATGCTGAGAGACTACTCAATCTGGGGAATAAGAAACCTAAATTCTGGCCCACAGATACTAAATGGCTGAATGAACTTGAACAATTCATCCATTTTGGGAGTCCCATTTCCTGTTTCTTCATCTAAGAACAAAGGTCTTCTGGGGCCCTTCTAGCAAATCCTTTCTACTTATAGTACCTGATATAATTGAGTTTAAGGGGAAAAAAGGAACATAGCCTTGTGTTCAGGCTTTGGCCTTAAAGATTTTGTGTTACTGTAAAATTCATAATTTCTCTATAGTTAAGCCACTACTGTTGCTTAAAACCTAATTGAATTACGCTTGAGGACCTCCCTAGAGGCAGAAGGGGTTAAATCGCAGCACTATAAAGCTAATGCCAGACACTTGCAGCACAAATTAGATCCCTGGCCAGGGACCTAAACCCACATGCGCAGCAGACCTCTTCTGTCTCACCTGCTGCTCCCCTCAGCAGTGTGTTTCAGTACATCTGCCTGTTCTGCTCCCCACTCTTGTCTCTGGTGAATCCTCTCAATCCCCTTCCCCCGCACTTCTGGCCTGCATCCCAGCTCTTGTATGCATAAATAAATAAAAATAAATCTTAAAAAAAAAATACACTTGAGGAAATAGTTGGTAGTATTTATTTTATAACAGCAAAAGTTCACCATGTTCTTTTAAAACTAGCCATGATATCAACAAATAAATAATAACCACTGTTTTTCAGAAAGTAGACTATGTTGGGAATCAAGAATCCTGGAGCCCAGTCTTCCTCTAACTGCTAGCAATGCACATAAAAGTAAACTGTCCAGACCTCAGTTTCTTCATTCTTCATCAAAAAGTGAAAGTTTTTCATGACTTCTACAATTCTTCCAAGCCATCTACCTTCTATTCCAAGAAGGATGTAATTCAGGTGTGACTTTGCTTTTAGAATATCACATAACCAAACTTTATAATTTGGAATTGGTTCGGTCATATAGGTATATGTCTCTTCCTTAAAGTAACAGGACTCTTCCCAATCCTAGCATAAAAATATGTATTCTTACCAAGTATTAATCAGTTTTCAGACATAATCTCAGTGCTAAGCGACAGATTAAAAAAATATTGAAGATATGACTAATAAATGTGGAACATATGGGGTTTTATAAAATTTATGACAGTAAGCATTAATTCATACAAAGAACAGTTGAATCTTAGTTGGTATAAAAGAAGAAAGAAAAACTTCTGAAGATTTGGCTAGTCTTCAGGAGCAGCTGCAAAAACCTGCCTGCTTATTTATGGTAAAGACACTGGTGACTCTGGTTTACACAAATGGAGGGAGAAAAAGAAGAAGATAAGACAAGTTGAAACTTTCCCTCAAAGGGAGATTGAATATTCCTCTGTTTACTTTCCTGTTGTTGACTTCAAAGATAATCTCCAAGTTGGTATTAACACTAGATTTTTTTCAAGAAGAAAAACTGAACCTTGGGTATTTCCATTTGAGACAATGCTACTGAGGTACAATGTAGAAAAACCTGGGGGGAAACACAGTATAAAGTTTCAGCTACAGTCTCCCCCTTATTACACAGTGAAATTTCCTTCCAAAATACCCTTGGCTCAGCTCTAATGGAATACAACATAATAGAGTTTTGTTACCTTAGGGTATTATCTACACATTTCTGTGCCTCTTTGACAGTTAGCTTTCTCAATTCAATAAAGGAGAAGAAAATTGCTCCAATTTAAGGAAAATCTATTAACTCGTTTAGTTCTCTAAGGTACTATTCACCAGTATGCCAAAGCACTAGCTTACGAAATAACATCATAGAAATCGAAATGTTCTGACCAGGTAGACTCTGGAGAATATATCCCTAAATTAAGGAAAAGATTGTGTGTCTGTCTTCCTCAATCCCCTTTGTCCTATACCCAGGTAGACTGATTTGTGAAGTAGATACACATGTATTTTCCTTTGGTCTGTTATGTATACGTCATCCTAGGAAGTTCCTACAATGTGCCACATATTGTCGAATGTCTCTTTATATCCATGACTTATTCATTTTTACAACTTTCAAAGATAGTTTTTTAATTGGAAAACTGTTTTCAAGAAAGGTTAAATAATGTCTCAAATTACACACTTGTGAAATTAAAGACTAGTAATTCACATCCAGGATTGTCTGGATTTAAAGTCCTTGCATTTTACTCTAACATTGCATATAGTGTTACTCCTATGGGAACCAAAGCTTTGTCTTCAGAAAATCCCCAGTTGTTAAAAGTCTACCACATTAGGACCCCACAAGAACTAAACACTAGAATAGTAAATATTGCTAGTTGAAAAGATGTTAGTGGACCTACAACTGGGTGCATTTGTGAGCAGCCCTGAATTCTTAAAGGGCAGAATAGGAAATTTAAAGGCAGATTACTACCCTCTGTCTTCATTGAGCTAACTAAGGCCTGCTGGAGCAGGGAGAGAGGCCAGTGAAAGCAGAACAGCCAAGGAGAGGCTGAGAGAGGCCCATAAGATAGGAACCTACTCCTTGGGGGACACTAGCTCTGAGGCAGTGCCAAGCTCTCCCAACTCCTTGCTCCCTAGGAGTGAGCCTCAGTGAACACACCTGCACTCCTGACTGATGAACCTCTGAAAAGAGCTAATTAACCCTTTCATGTAGAGGGGGAGCCATTTTGAGTAACATTTCTTCGATGTATGAATAATAAATAATGCTCAAAATAGACAATTAAATGAAGTGAGAAAGCTGCATGACTTCAAAACATCCCTGATGCACACTACATAATTTGGATATTGTCCCTCTTATATTCATTTACTCAACCACAAAGCCAACCAGTAGATGTTCATTTACTTAGCACCAGGTTCTGTGTATACCTAGAGAAAATCAGAATTAAATCAACTATATTGTCAATAGTTCCATAATATTGTGTCATTTGGTATTGCTAGATCCTTCAGGGAGATATGTTGGCTTTTAGTTTTTTTCTCTCCATATGGCTTTCTACATATTTTACCAAAGAGATCATCCTTTTCCCTAATATCCATTATCTCCAGTCCTACTTTTTCCCCTTTGTTTGGCCCTATTCTCGATGAAATTACAAATATTATTAAGTCCTCAGTTTTTAAAAACTGATATTTATAAATGAACTCTTCAGGACCTCCCTGGTGGCGCAGGGGTTAAAGCCTCAGTGCTATCAAACTATGGCCAGCCACTGAGGCATGAGTTCAATCCCTGGGCAGGGAGCTGATCCACATGGCACAGCAGACCTCTCCTGTTTTACCGCTGCTCCCCTCAGCAGTGTATTTCAGTAGATCTGCCTGTTCTGCTCCCCATTCTGTCCCTAGTGAATCCTCTCACTCCCCATACCTCTGGCCTACACCCAGTTCTTGTATGCATAAATAAAAATTAATCTTTTAATAAATAAATAAAATGAATGGCTCATTCTTTCACCATATACCTAATCACACCCATTACCTTTGCTCCTTCTGGGATTTCTTTTTTTTTTTTTTTTTAAGATTTATTTATTTATGCATACAAGAGCTAGGGTATAGGCCAGATATGTGGGAGGGCGAGAGGATTCACCAGAGACAGAGCAGGGAACAGAACAGGCAGACTGACTGAAATACACTGCTGAGGGGACCAGTGGACGAGACAGGAGAGGTCTGCTTCATCATGTGTGTTGCTCCCTGGCTGGCTGGGCATCGAACTTGTGCTGCAGAGGCTGCGGATTTCTTCATAATGCAGTGTTAAACCCCTTGCACCACCAGGGAGGCCCTCTTCTGGGATATCTGATCTCTGTGAAAAGGACACTCTCCTCACATTCACTCTATGTCAAACAGCTATTAATTTTTCTCAGTCTTCCCTTTAAGACCTCCATAGTACCTGGTCCTTTCCTTCTATTCCCATTTCTACCCTCCTGGTCTAGGATTTTATCCTCTTCCAGTTCCATCCATGTTGTTGCAAATGGCATCAGTTTAACACTTTTGATCACTGAGTGGTATTCCATTGAGTATATGCACATCTTCTTGAGCCATTCATCTGTTTTGGAACATTTGGGTTGTTTCCATATCTTGGCTATTGTAAATAGTGTTGCAGTTAACATCGGTATGCAGGTTTTCTTTTACGTTATTGGGGTTGCCAGAAAAGTCATCATGCATTTCTTTTCTGACAACCCAAAAGTATTTTTGTGCTCTTTGGAGATACCTAGGAGTGGAAATGCTGGGTCATACAGTAAATACATTTTTAGTCTTTAAGGAATTGCCATACTTCTTTCCATAGGAGCTGGACCAGTCTGCATTCCCACCAACAGTTTAATAAGGCTGCTTTTTCTCTGCACCCTTCCCAGCACTGTTGTTTCTCCTCTTTTGATATGTGCCTTTCTCACCAATGTGAGGTGGTATCTCACTGTAGTTTTGATTTTCATTTCCCTCATAAATGATGATGAGCATTTTTTCATGTCTGATGGCCACCTTTATACCCTCTTTGGAGAAATGTCTATTAAGGGCCTCCCTGGTGGTGCAGGGGGTTGAGTACAGTGCTGTGAGGCTGGCTGCAGCCTCTGCAGTGTGGGTTTGACCCCCGGCTGGCCAGGGAGATACCCACATGGCGTGGCAGACCTCTCCTGTCTCGCCCACTGCTCCCTCAGCAGTGTTTTCCTTCTGTTTGCCTGTTTTCCTCCCTGCTGTCTCTGGTGAATCCTCTCACCCTCCGCACCTCTGGTCTATACCCAGTTCTTGTATGCAAAAATAAATCTTTTTTTAAAAAATGTCTATTAAGATCTTCTGCACATTTTTTGATTGTGTAGTTTGCTTTCATTTTGTTGAGTTGTACAAGTACTTTGTAGATCTTTTATGTCAATCCCTTATCAGAAATATGGTATGGAAATATTTTCTCCCATTCAGTATCTTTGTTTTGGTCACTGTCTCTTTGTTAGATATAGTCCCAGTTGTTTATTTCCTCCTTTATTTTCCTTGCTGCTTGAGATGAGTCTGCAAATACGTTTCTGAGGTTTAGGTCATGAAGTATTTTGCCTATGTTTTATTTTATGTATTTTATGGTTTCAGGTCTTATATCTAAGCCTTTTATCCATTTTGAGTTGATTTTTATTTGTGGTGTGAGATAATGGTCTAATTTCATTCTTTTGCATGCTCTCACATACTTCTTATCCCTTCTACCCATTCCAAAATCTCCATTTAAGTCTCTATACCATAAAATTTTCTGGACCATTCCAACTTTCATTGATGTCTGCCACTCTGGAGTTCCCTCAGCATTGATTCCACCTCACAGAGTGTGTCCTTGGTTTTGATATACTGTTTTTGGTTTCTTGATGAGACTATAAATTCCTAAAGGCAGGTATTCCATCCCATCCCACCCCAATCCCAATTATCACAGTGCCTAGTCCAGCCTCAATACAAGACAGATGCTCACGAAATTTTTGGGTAATGATTAATATTTGAGTACTGGCACATACCACGTACCTAATCATACCCTGATACCCTCCACATCCCCCACTCCAAATTCACATGTTGAAGGCCTAACTCCCAATTGTAACAAAATCTGAAGACAGAATCTTCAGAAGGGAATTAAGGGGGTAAATGAGATCACAAAGTTAGGGCCCTACACTGGTAGTATTATGACCTTTTGACACTATAAGAAGAGGATGAAAAATCTGTCTCTCTTTCTCTCCCTGCCCCCCATCCCAAGACTCTCACTATTCCATGTGAGAACATTAAAAAATGGCATCCATTTTGTAAGCCAGGAAAAGTTCTCTTCCTGAATTCAACTATGCTGGCATTCTGATCTTAAACTTCCCCAACTAAAACTGTGAGAAAGTTAAATTCTGTTGTTTAAATCTACCTAGTCCATCTTTTTTTGTTAGTTCAGTTTGAGCTAAGATAGACACTGAGAAAAGCTGATGTTACCAGTACTGCTTTCCTGATTCTTTTACTATTAAGGTTTCATTCTTTAAAGAAAAGAGAAGGCCTATCATATGAGAAAAGAAGACCTATCATTTCTTCTATATGTGAAGTAGCAACTGAGAGAATGATTGTGATCAGTGAAGTTTCTTCCTGATTATATAATATTTTGCCACTGTTTAGCTCTCTACTCCTTCTGCATGGCAAGAGTTTTCCCACAACTTATAGCCATGAAGAATGGAATGGATGAGCAACTAAAGAGTTAAGTCCTGGTTAGTGTAGTCTTGTTACCTTGGCTACAGTGAATCATTCAAGGACAGGCAAATGACCCAACACTGACCAGCATGATGATACAAGGACAATTTTGTAAGGATTTCTGGGAAACTTCCTTGCTCTCACCAAAGAGTTGTCAGCAAAGATAGTCTCTCTTCTACAGGAAGTTGCTGTATGTGGAACTACTTCAGCTGTTTATTTACTGTGTAGGAAGCTGGGCCACAAATGAAGCAGAGACACAGAGAGGAGCAGAGCTGAGAGACTCCACAGAGAAGTGGAGCTGGAGCCTTGATCTGATTATGACTGAAGTCTGACCTCCCGCTGCACTTTTCATCTCTGTGAGCTAGTAAATTTCCTTCATTGCCTAAGCTAGTTTGAATCTGGCCTTCAATTGCTCACCAACACAAATATCTTTCTTATGGAAAGGAGAGCTAAGCCCATTACAATGAGGAAATTGCTATTCACGGAAAGAAATTCAGATCTTCTCACTCTTTGTGTCGCAACCTGCCCCAATTCATACCCAGTGCTTTGTGAGGACATTCCTACCTCCTCTCTGGCTGTTCCATCTCTGTGAGGACCCGTCTACCTCACTGCCTGAGGCACTTTACCTCTGAGTATGCTAAATTGAAATTACATTAATCTGTTTTCTCAGAACAACAAACTAAAGTCTCTGGTAGAATAAATAGAACCAAAAAAAAAAAAAAAAAAAAAGAACATTTGAAGAAGTAATGAAAGTGTTACAGGGCAATCCAATGTGAAATGGGTTGGCCTGACTGTGGGTCCTCACCTGAATGCTTAAAATGGACTTATAATCCTCAATGCAGGCACACACAAAAGGTTAATGAAGGGTTTATTTACAAAAAAAAAGAGGGAAATGAAGAAAGGAATGACTCAGGGAGAAAGAGAGAGATAAATTGGTAAATGCATCCTACCAGTCCCGCTGAGCTGAAACACCAATATCACGCTGAAAGCCGGCAGAAAACCAATGACCCAACAAGGCCCACATGTTTGGTTATATATCAAGCCTGGCTGCTTAACTCCACCCTCAGTTCTCAGCAATCCTCCCTTCCCTTCGCTGATGATGACATTATGGGATTTGTAGCCCTTGGTGTCTTAGATCTCTTTTTTCTGGGGTGGGGCCCAATAAACCTATTTGTGGAGTTTGTTCAGGGCATCCTTTCTCTCCAATACAAGAGTATATATTTAGGAGAATTAAAACTCCACTAAAATGTGCTGAGGAATAATGAAAACACTGACAAATCCTGGGTCCCACTTACTGTCAGCAGCTGAATGAGAATCAGCAGTGTAAAAACTGTGGAAATCAATTGTAAACAGCAGGAGGTCCAGAGCCATATAAGCTTTTTATAGTTGGGATACTATACTTAAGCTAAACTCTGCTGCTGATTCAGGGGTCAGAATCCTTTTTTCCTGTTTTAAATCATTTCAGTGGAGCAGTCCAAGGAGGATCTAATGAATACAGATTACAATCTATGAAGAAAAGTTCAAAACTGGGATATTGCAGCCCAAAGGTCACAACTCAAATGCCGTTGGTGACCAGGCAGGGTCTGCTCATGGCCAATTGTGTGCAGTCAGGAGTGGAGAAAACAGAATTAGTGCTGTGTCCAGAGTGCACAAGGCCACACAGCTCCAGCTGATTGTTGCCCTATAAAAAATATGAGCTTTGTGCTGTCGGATTTTCCAATTTTTATCAAGAAAAGCTGGAGATGTGTGTGTAGAGGATGTGTGTGTATGTGTGCAATCAACTAATCAGAAAAAAAAAATCACCATTCAATCTCCAAAAAGAGAAAAAGTCAATGACCCATTTCTGAGTTATCCCTGAGAGAAGTCATGTAAATAGAAGCTTAGCAGCAGATCATCTGAGATCATTCTCATATCATGCTCACTTCTCTCCCCTGCTCACACCTGCATGCACAGGTAATTATGCAGAAAACTGACAGCTCTGGGTTAGGGTTTCTCTACCTTCCCTGTGCACAAAGAATCACTTTGGGATCTTATTGAAATGCAGATTCTAACTCCAGCAAGTTTAGGGAGGAACCTGAAATCTGCATTTCTAAAGAGCATTAATTACACTGTTTTGCTGGTTTGCGTTTGGAATGGCAAGATCATAGAGTAGGTTTTACCAGCCTTTTTGGGACTACCATCTAAAGTAAGAAATGCATTTCAGGGCCTCACAGGTGGCGCAGCGGTTGAGCACTGGGTTGCGAAGCTGCCCACAGCCTCTGCGGCGCCGGTTCACAGCCTCTGCGGCGTCGGTTCGATCCCCGGCTGCTCCCCGGCCACCGGAGGAGGGTCCCGCAAGGCGCGCACACCTCTCCTGCTGCCCGCTGCTCCACAGTGTGCTTCAGTCCTTCTGCCTGCTCTGCTCCCCGCTCTGGCTCAGGTGAATTCTCTTGCCCTCCCGTGCTTCTGACTGTACCCAGTGCATGTATAAACAAACAAACAAATAAATAAAACATGCCTCTAAAAATAAAATAAAATAAATGCATTTCACTTAGCTGTCTCAGTGCATATACAAAATAGACAACATATAACTGAACAGATAAACTTATTTTATTTTGTGGGGCATACCTTGATATTTTTTATTCCATTTCACTGTTTTATCCTATTTTATTTTGTCTTATTTTTTAAATGGTGGTAAAATCTCACTAAATAGATTTTATCACTTACTAGTAGATTATGATATGAAGTTTCAAAAACACTTCTTTTAAATTTTCATTCAATCCCCTTCTGTTTTTTTAACAGAACAAGAAGAAAGGACAGAAAAAAAGAAAGAATTTGTCAATGCTGTGTGAGGAATGTAGGGCAGCACAGATAATATACTTCCCCCTAACAGTAATAGCTAACAGAAGCTAAGGCATAAGACAGGTATAGGAAATTTCCAAAAGTCACACTCAGGGAGTTGCCTATTCTTAACGTACTATGCTACAATTGCCCCATTTTTAAGGAACACAAATTATTTTTCAAAATGTCCTGAAGATATGAATCGACAAATATGGAAAACATTTCTAGAATCAATTGTCTATCTCAAGACCTTAAAGGTCAGTTAAGATGATCATCTGTTGGGCCTCCCTGGTGGTGCAAGGGGTTAAGTGTCAACACTATGAAGCAATCCACAGCTACTGGCCCATGAATTCGAATTCAATCCTGACCAGGGAGGTGACCCACAAAACGCAGCAGACCTCTCCTGTCTCTCCCTCTGCTCCCCTCAACAGTGTGTGTCAGTCAATCTACCTGTTCTCCTCCTCGCTCTGTCTCTGGGGAATCATCTCACCACCCCACCACCCCACACACACCCCAGCTTTTGTATGCATAAATAAATAAATCTTGGAGCGCCGCACTGTGAAGCTGTCCACAGCCTCTGCAGGCAGGTTTGATCCCGGCCAGCAGACGAGGGTCCCACATGAGGACCCTCCTGTCTCGAGGCAGACCTCTCCTGTCTCGTCTGCTGCTCCCCTCAGTAGTGTATTTCATCAGTCTACCTGTTCTGTTCCCTGCTCTGTCTCAGGTGAATCCTCTCACCCTCCTGCACATCTGGCCTGTACCCTGGTTCTTGTATAAATAAATAAGTAAATCTTAAAAAAAAAAAAAGATGATGGTTATCTGTTAGGGACAGATAGGTTGTGACCCTCTTCAGATATGCAGTAGTTATATATTTACCTTCCACTTTGCACTTTATTCTTTGCAATTTTATTGCAAATTTATTACTTTGCAATTATTCTCTTTTTATTACTTCTCTATGGATTATTTCTTTTAAGATGTCAATTCCATAATTATTCTGATAAACATCCACCCAAGGTGTTATTGACTGGCAGTAGATGAATATATCCCATTGTCAGACTACTACAGGCAGGGAGAAGGGCAGCCCAGACCTGGCAAAACTGCCTGCTCTAAATAGGTTCTGCCATCCGCTGCATCAACACAAAACATATGAGACTTTAATACAATTAGGAAATAAAACAGAAAAGGCAAAGAATATAGTTTCTAAATCAAGCACCCAAATTTACCCGTCCCCTCGTGGGCAAAAGTCCATCCAAACGGGATTGGCCCAGAGCACGGCCTCAAAGCCTGCCACAAGTCTGAAGCATCTTCCAGTGGGGACCCACAGAAAATGGTCAGAAACAACCTGACAAGTCTGGAAGGAAAAGAGCAAAATCAAGACAAAATCCACCATTGTCACCTCCCCCGGGGTCTCTCACCCACATCTGTTTCAACCAGTTCACGACCAAAGGCAAGTGTAGTTTCTTCAAGAGTCTCTTGGCTCCATGTGCCTCCTCCGGGTCTCCTGGCTCTCCATCCTGCATCCTTCCTTCCTCAGTCTCCTCTGCAGCTTTTTCTCTCTCTGCTCAGCAACACCCTTTGGGTGGGGCAGGAAACCTGGAACCTCCCCCTTTCCTGGGGACCACCCTGTTATTAACATGAATCTTATCTAGAAGAATTTAAATACCTTGGAATGTCAGAGACTCTGGCAGAGATATAAGAGCTATCAGGGGTCAAATTAACCACTTTGGCCTCTGAAAATAATACTTAGTTGGGCCTCCCTGGTGGCGAAGGCAGTTGAGCGCAGTGCTATGAAGCTGTCTGAAGCCTCTGTAGCACGGGTTTGAGCCCGGACAGCTGGGGAGATACACACATGGCGCAGCGGACCTCTCCTGACTAGCCCGCTGCTCCCCTCAGCAGTGTATTTCAGTCAGTCTGCCTGTTCTGTTCCCCACCCTGTTTCTGGTGAATCCTCTCAACCTCCCATGCATCTGGCCTGCACTCTGGTTCTTGTATGAATGAATAAATAAATCTTTAAAAAAATAAATAATAATAATAAAACCTAACAAGCATAATACTCTTTATGGCTGCTTCTATTATTATTCCAGGCAACAAAGGAACACCTATATTAAAAAAAATATACATAGGCATCATATTTCAAATTTACTAAGACATTTTACAAATTCACAGCAACCTCATTTATTTTTGTTAGTCAATATTTTATTTCTATGTATGAAACACATTTTTATTTCACTTTTAACAGCTTTGAAATCGGATGCTATCTTGCTATCTTTGTTGACCACAGATCTCATGATGCAGTTGCTGTGACTGTACATAGATGACTTTTAGTTTTGTTTTCTGGAAGAAAGACTGTAAAATTAACCTCTTGTCACTTTAGGATCGCCTGAATTGTGGTTGTGGCCAAAACATGTGCTGTTGGTACCTTTTGGTAAAATGAAGAAAGTCATAGTGTTAAAATTTGTAAATAGGGGCCTTTTTGGTGGCTTAGGGGTTAAGTCTCAGCATTATCACCACTACTGCTGGAGTTCAATTCCTGGTCAGGGAGATGACCCACATGGCGCAGCAGGCCTCTCCTGTCTTACCGACTGCTCCCCTCAGCAGTGTATTTCAGTAGATCTGCCTGTTCTGCTCCCCATTCTGTCTCTGGTGAATCCTCTCACCCCCTGCACACCTGGCCTACATCCCAGTTTTCTATGCATAAGTAAATATATCTTGAAAAATAACAAAAACTTGTAATAGGTGTAAGGAAAAATATGTAATGACAATAGTAATGCAGTGTTTTTGAAAATACTTTATCAGCATTCATAGGCTGGTACATATGATTCAAAGTGAATGTGGAAAGCTGGACATCAAAGAAATTTTAAGACTATCTTAACTAATTATTTGGTATGCAATTTCCTTTTTTGATATACAAGAGTAAAATATAACCAAAAAAATCTACCTCTAAGTCTAAAAGAACTCTTTCAACTAACAAAAAAAAAAAAGAATCATCATCATCATTTTAAGGGTTAATTAGAATTATGGTATAGTTAATTGGTATCATTTTTTTTCTTTTTTGTGGTATCTAAATAACAGTGCATCTGCAAGACAATGACATCTTCAAGTCTATGAATATTAGACTTCTATTATTCATAGAAGAACAAACAGGTTCAGAAATGTTAAATAAGTCATACATAGTGCTGGAAGACAGGTGTTTTCTTTGTACTGCATTATCTTGCCTCTCCTTTGGAGAGCTGCTGGGCATACACCAGATTCCCAAGACTCCATTTAATAGAAGGATTTGATTTGGAAGCAGTATTTTTTATCCATAGAAAATTAATATGCATTTTTCCCCCAAGGCACAGTGAATATGAAATGCAAAATGTCACAGTAAGGATAAAGTTTTCTCTTAATGTAAATCACTGTGAAGGAAGAACTTGATTGTCCAGATTATGGGCAAAGACTGTTGTCAGGTGGGACACAGATCACATATTAGAGGCAAAGACACATCTTGCACATGCGCTGTGTGCTGTGACATGTGTGCTCCATCAGAGCCTATCAACCCCTGGGGAAACTCACATACTCTTGCTAAGTAGACATGCAAAACCCACAGCGCAAAATGTTCTGATGATCTCTAGATTGTTTCAGTGTTTAATTTCAGTAGTCAGTTGTGCAAAGGAGTGATCAAAATCTAAGGTTTTAAAGTCTGAAAGCGCCTAAGGGAATTTTAGTTTGAGCCCCAGTGTTTGTAAAATCAGATTCTTACAAGCCGCTGCTAGACCACAAGTAAACATTTCTTTTTTTTTTTTTTAAAGATTTATTTATTTATTTATTTATACAAGCGCTGGGTACAGTCAGAAGCATGGGAGGGTGAGAGAATTCACCAGAGTCAGAGCGGAGAGCAGAACAGGCAGACTGACCAAGTACACTGCTGAGGGGAGCAGCGGGCGGCAGGAGAGGTCTGCGCGTCATGTGGGACGCTTGCCTGGTGGGCGGGGATTGAACCCTTGCTGCGGGCAGCCTCGCAACCCAGCACTCAACCGCTGCGCCACCGGGGAGGCCCCACAAGTAAACATTTCTTTGGGGGGAAATAATGCCTTGGGGGGAAAGTTGGAAGCAATATTAGAGATCCCTGGACTATGTAATGGTGCTGAATTGCTGGGGGTTTAAGAAAGAGGCCTATCCAAATATACTTTGTTCTCTATCTTCAGAATGCAAGTCTTCAAATTCAAAACAATAAATCTTTCTAAACACCATTTGCATGATTTAGAAACTAAGATATTAGGTTGAACTTATCTATGGAAGGGGAAGGACAAAATCCAAGAGAAGTTTTTCTGCCTTGAAGTCTTTGTTAGAATTCTGCCAAATAGATAGTTTAGGGTAGTTCTGACTTGAAGGTGGGGGTGTGGATAGGGCCAAGTCTTATATACACTATAAAAATACAAAGCAAACACATATTTTCTCAATCAAACCAATGATATGAAAATCCATCTAGAATTTGATTTGACTTCTTTATAGCAAGATATAAATCACATAAAAAGCTAATTTAGGGCTACAGTTCTTTCTCAATGTGATCTCAAGAACTAATAAAATTTGGAGACTTTTAGATAGTAATTTATTCATCATTTTCTGCCAATCTTAAATTATAGCTGTAAGTGTAATCAGTCTTTAATGGCCTTAAACCTGAATTAGTTTTCATGCAAATCTAAAATATTCAGGTCCAATGGTCAAGAAGAAAAAAAAAATAATCATCAGCTAACGTTCTTATAAGTTATGCTTTAGATGGGCATTTGCAATGTGTCTGCTTCCTCTTAAGGAAATATATAGTCAGGAGCATGTCTCATTCATTCTGGAAGAGTATGCCAGACTTAGAAGGAGAAAACATCTTATAAAGAAATACCTTCTTACAAAATTTATGAGCAAAAAAAGGTTTTTGGTATAATTTTTCTTATAGTAATAGAAAGTTGTAGAAAACAGTTTGAAATTAAAAAAGCATAAAATTTGATCATATAAAAAACCCCTTTTCCATATTAATTTCTTCTTTCCTTATTATCCATACAAATTGAAAAATAAAATGTAAATTTTTAACATAGAAAGCCTTCAAAAGCATTCAGTTTTGTTGTAATTTTCAGAGAAGCCAGTCTGGAAATTTTTAACATTTCTTGGCTAATTTCAAACAAATATCTGACTTTATAGAGAACAGTGTTTCCCAATAGGAGCTATTTTGCATCTCCCCTTTCCCCTCCCAAACTCCAGGGGAGATTTAACAATATCTTGATGCACTGGTTTTGTAAGGGGGAGAGGAGGAGTTGCTACTGGCATCAGTGGTAGTGGTCAAGGAAGCTGCTAAACATCCTAAAACAACTCCCCCACCCCAACAATTATTTCATCTAAAGCATCAATGGTACGAGGCTGAGAAATCTTGGTATAAATACATCTTTCTTTTTATTGGGAAAATACACTGTGGTGCTACAGGGTCCGAGGAACTTCACTGAGTGCGTAGGGAAGAGGAAATAATTGAACACACACCTTTTCTTCCACGTACCCTGCTGGACCTTAGACTACATGCCATTAGTTTTTGCTTGGACATCTCCCATAGCCGCTCTACTGGTCCTGTTGTTTTTGCTTCTCCTTCCTATATTCCATTCTCTCTGGAAGTAATGAGAGTGGCTTTAAATGACTAGTGGTTTCCCTTGTTCTAGATCATGTCAAGGTAAATACCCCAGGAGACTCAGCAGGATTCACTGTCTGCCTCCTTCTGGAGCTGCATACCAATCTCCCCTTGCTCTCTTGCTTCAAGCCACACTGGTGGTTAAGTCCTTTCTATCATGGTGATTTCTTGTACCTTAGGGTCTTCCAGATTTGCCCCACCCCTGTTGGTCACTACTTGTCTTTCAGATCTTATCTCAATGACAAGAGGCCTTCTTTAACCTATCTCCACCAGAGGAGGTCAATCTGCTCTAACCTCTGATAGACCCTTCTTATATCCTGCAACCTCTTATAAAAAACCTCTTATATCCTGCAACCTCCCTTTCCCTTGGGTATTGCCCTGACTCAGTTCCTCTCTATTTATGACAAGGACTTGAGTTGATCTTATGTCACTATTATAGTTCTAGCGGGCACCGGGGCACTTGTTTCTGGGTTACATACAGTGAGGAATGAGTAAAGAAAGGGTTAAGGCAGATGATATAAGGACTCTTTCTTGTTTCCCCTCTTTATTCTTTCTAATGTAATCAAAGGTTTAAGTAGGAATCTGAGAATAATTGCTTTTCATTTTAATATTTGAATGTGTGTACATTTCCTCTGGCATGGCCAAGTATTATTCCTTTTGTTCCTTTAACACTCATCTGATAAATAGGCAAATGGAAATCATACTTACCCTTTATTCTGAAGTTCCCAGAAGGGTTTACAACTTCCTAATTAAACGTCACCAAGTGACTCATTACGGAAAGAAATGAGAAAAAAACAGTTCTAACAGGGTGTGGGAAAAAAAGTTACAACTCTTCACATCTAGTGTTTAAATTGTACTGTTAGCTACCATATATATGCCAGATTCTGTTTTTAAGTGCTTCTGTATATCAGTTCACTGTATCTTATCAACTTTATGAGGTAGGTACCAACACCATCCCCTTCTTACAGAAAAGGAATTTGAGACTCTGAGATGATAAATAACATACTCAAGGTCATGTAGATCCTCAGCAGTCAGTCTAGGAGGCTACAGATATAACGAAATATTATTTCCACTTGATTAAGTTTGTACTGATTGGTATACTTTTGAATGCATCTCCATTCTAGGAGCTCAGTCAATGCTAATAGGACCCCCTTTTCATGGTGACCTCATCTTTTCTCACTCTTTCATATATAAAGTCATTCAACCATATCTGATCCCTTGCTTTTCCTCTTAACTATTCCACACCACCTTTTGGCCTTAGGGTTTTAAACTGGCCCATCCCCGAAATTCTGTAATTCTGTATGGTCAGTTTCTTTACTTCCTATACATCTTTACTCAAATGACAGGCCTCCCTTGGAAATTTTATTTAAAATTCTAAACTGAGATTGTCCCCTTTCCTACCAAATCCTCTTTCTCTATTTTTCCATGACACATAACACTTTCTAATGTAATAATTTGACTGTTAAAAAAACAAAACTTACCTGAGTAAACTGGAAGATCTAATTGACTTTATTAAATGATTCATGTCAAGGGCAGGCAGCATTCCATCCAGCAAGTAGAAAGGAGTTCCAAGGAACTGTAGAAATTGGAAGCCTTTATAGGCGGGAGATAGAGTGGATTATTTCAGGCAAAGTCATCTCCCCTGTGGGGAGAGGAGGGGTCCCTAAGGCAAATTACCTTGCTCACAGTGACCTGGGAAATTCCAGACTGACAGGTTAAGATTATATTCCTAAAGGACTTGAAACTGCAATTAATTTAGGTATTAAGTCTTAGTTTGATGGCATGAGCCCTAATTAGCACTTTAGACCATTGTCTCTTTTCAAACACTAAGTATATTTGTTGTTCTTCTCTATTAGAATTCAAGCTAATTGCACTAATGTATCTCAGATGCTAACACATTTGTTGGATGAATGAATGAAAGTATAATAGGTAGAAAGACTCATTGTTAGTGATCCTAAGGAATGAATGCAAGTGGTTTTAAAGTCAGGAAATTCTCCAAGGAAGGATATGAAATGTATTACTTTCAGGCAGTCTGTTTTTTTGGCATGCACATATAAGTACGTGGAATTTTAGGTACCTAAATTTCTTCTCCATAAAATAGCAACTGCAAAATATAAATATAGAAAAAAAATTGTAAATGCAAACTTAGAAACAACAAATATTATCACTTTAATTGTAGAAATCCCCTACCCAGCATAGTAGCCATATGCCTTCTCACCATTCATTTTATCATTTTCCAAAAGGAACACGAGCAGTTATAGAAAAAATAAATACAGGCAAATTTTATTTTCAGAGCCCTTTGCCTTTCAGTCTGCTCAGCACATCCTTGTAAGTTTGCTCCTCCCAGAGAATCACTGCATTTATGCAGTATATCCTTGGGGTAATGCATAGGAATGTGTTTGAGAGAGCAGTGAGGAAGGATGCTATCAGCAGGAGCTCCTCCATGCTGGCTGCTCATCCCATCAGCACCTACAGTGTGGGCCAGGATAATCTGCATCAAGATTTCCAGGGCAGGCCTCCCTGGTGGTGCAAGGGGTTAAGCACAGCACAGTGAAGCTATCCACAGCCTCTGCAGCTCTAGTTCGATCCCCAGCTGGCCAGGGAGCTACCCACATGTATAGAGAGAGGTATAGCAGACCTCTCCTGTCTCGCCTGCTGTTCCCCTCAGCAGTGTATTTCAGTCAATCTGCTTGTTCCCCCACTCTGTCTCTGGTGAGTCCTCTCACCCCCCACACCTCTGGCCTGTACCCTAGTTCTTGTATGCATAAATAAATCTTAAAAAAAAAAGGATTTCTGGGGCATTTGCCAAACTGCAGATTCCTGGGACTCCAGTTATTTCTACTGAGAGGAAGTCCTGGGAGTGAAAGTGGATGTTTGAATGTTTGTTTGGTTCTTGTGATTCTTCAATCCCACTGATGTTTAAGAATCACTGCCTATTCTGGACATTTCCTAACCTTTCTTGCAGGTAAACTTTGCCTTTCTCGGTTTTCACCTCCTTATTCTGGACTCTCTGCCAAGGCTAATATTGTGAGAGATGTTTAGATAATAATTACGGATAATGTTTTAATGTGTTAATTCCCAAATCCCAAATCTCTCCTATAATTGCATTCAGTACCTTCATGCAAACTAGTAATCAATGCCAGGGATAGTCTGCATATTTACAGTCTCTTGGGGCAGGAATTGATGACAATCACTTTCTCATTCAAAACAATTCTTCCTCTTTAATATCCTGGCCTAGATATGCGCTTCATTGAGAGAAAGCATGCCTGTCTCTGTAAGGAATACAATTTCTTCAATGCAAAACGTCGTTTTGTAATAGGGTGGTGCCCAGGAAAAGGGGATGTTCCAGGTTCCCTGCACCACCCAAGGGAGGGTGGAGCTGAGCAGGAAGAAGAAGCTGGAGAGGAGACTGGAGAAGGAAGCAGGATGGAGCAAGAAAGAGACCTGGAGGAGGCACATGGAGCAGAGAGGCATGTGAAGAAACCGCTTTTGCCTTTTGGTCCTGAACTGGTTGAAACAGATATGGGTGAGACCCTTGGGGAGGTTAACAAAGGCAGCTTTTATCTTGATTTTGATTTTGCTCTTTTCCTCCCAGCCTTGTCTGGCTCTTCTATGGGTTCCTACTGGAAGACGCTTTAGACTTGTGACAGACTTTTGGGCCTTCCTCTGGGCCAATCTTGTTTGGGTGGACTTTTACCCACGAGGGGATGGGTAACTTTTGGTGCTTGATTTAGAAACTATATTCTTTGCCATTCCTGTATTGTTTACTAATTGTATTAAAGTTCCTTTTCATTAAAGGCCTTATGTGTTTTGTTTTGATGTGGCAGATGTCAGAACCTATTTACAGCTGGCAGGTTTTGGGGCTCTGGGGTGTCCCTCTCCCTGCCCTTTAACATTTCATTCAAGTTACATATATAGAAATAAAAACTATGTTGTATACCATTCTTATGTTTTCTTTTACTACTCCCCCAGATAACCTAGGTGAAACTAGGAGAACCTTACAGTGACATAAATTAAATTTGGTCTTAACTCTTAATAGTTGCTGGGCGATAGGTCAAATATTGCTAAAGTTAAGTATTTCTGCTATTTACTAGAAAAAAGGTTATTCTGAGAATTCCTATAGTCTCATTTGTGTATAATTCCACTGAATGGCAGTTGTTTTAAAAGCAAATCTCCAACATAAATATAGTTGATTCTCACTATCCATGAATTTATGTTCTATGAAATCACTGTGAGCACTGACTTAGTAAATACTGAATCACTGCTCCTGGTGGAAATATAGGGCCAGGTTGCTATAAACCTTTGTCACAATATTCTTGTCAACTGATCAATACATACTTTTGTTTTCTTTGTTTTTTTTTTTATTTTTGAAAGATAACTTATTTAATAATAATATCATGACCAACAGCCTACAATTCATGCCTGCCTGACTGAAACTTATCTAACATATGTATTTTCTCTGTAACTCACATACATCCTTGCACTTAGGAAAAGAACTTCAGCTTTATGCTTGGGGATTGTTTCAAACAGTCAACTCTGCAACAAAAAGCATAAAGATGAGAAAATCATGGCACTTAGGCCAGGAAAAGTATGAGAGATGAAACAAGTAAGCATAGCATGATTTTCCTTAACTTTAGTTGGGAACATACATATCAGGTAACTCAATTTTCTGTTGTTCTATGAACGCACAAGTCCTCAAGTAACCATGAAAGTGCCACATGTATTGATTTTAGGGTTATAAACAAATTTTAATGAGTAGGCAAATTCATAAATAAAACTGTGAATAAGGATTAACTATCACAAAAATAATAATACACTAATAATAATCCAGTTATCATTTATTAAGGACTTGCGTTATTTCAAGCATATTCATTAACTCAAGAATTCAAGACAACTTAAATATTCTTCCAAGATATGTAAGAATATGTCCAAGATATGTCTTTGCCTCTTTTTCATATTTAAAACCATAATTCAAACTATATAATTCATTATTATAATTAACAGAAGGAATTTTTCTGACTTATTTTATAGCAATAGAAAAACCAGAGCACAAAGACAATAATTAAATTAATTGCCAGGTTCACAAACTCAATTTGTAATATGAGGAGTTTCAACATCCAATGAGAAAATCAATGAATAATGACAATCTTACTCTATGGAGACAAACAGAACAGTACTTCTACTAAAATAAGTAACATATCATTTAAATTTGAATCTGTGAAACAATTCCTAGCATTTTATTCAATTAGGCTGATAATGCTCCTCTGAGGATATTTGAAGGATCATTGCAATCATAGCAGAACATAAACTTCACTATTTAGCACTTTTACTATATCAAAATACTAGATAACATATAATATTACAAAACACTAAATGTTTCAGAATTAATTCCTTTCTCCATGTCACTCTATAGCACTTTGCACCAGCCTCTATTTTACCACATAGTATGTGATGTCATAATGACACACTCACCTGCCTTTTTATTCACCACAATATGAACACCTACCTCAATGGTTCACTTTTGCCTGTTTACTGTAGTGGCTTCCTCATCATAAGTGGTTAATGAAGGCTGTTGAATAGGGCCTCCTTGGTGGCCTAGGATTAAGTCTCAGCACCATCAGTATGACAGCCCACTGCAGCTGCGGCATGAGTTCGATACCCAGCCAGGGAGCTAATCCACAAGGGGCAGCAGACCTCTCCTGTCTTGCCTGCTGCTCTCCTTGTAACAGGGTGGTCCCCAGGAAAGGGGGAAGTTCCAGGTTCCCTGCCACACCCAAGGGAGGTTGGAGTTGAGCAGACAGAGAAGAAGCTGCAGAGGAGACTGAGGAAGGAATGAAGCAGGATGGAGAGCCAGAAGGAGACCTGGAGGAGGCACATGGGACAGAGAGACATGACAAGAAACTACACTTGCCTTTTGGTCATGGACTGGGTGACACAGACGTGGGTGAGAGACCCGGAGGGAGGTGACAATGGAGGGTTTTGTCTTGATTTTGATTTTGCTCTTTTCCTTCCAGACTTGTCAGGTTGTTTCTGATCCTTTTCTGTGGGTCCCCACTGGAAGATGCTTTAGGCTTGTGGCAGGCTTTGGGGCATTGCTCTGGGCCAATCCTGCTTGGGTGGACTTTCACCCACAAGGGGACGGGTAACTTTGGGTGCTTGATTTAGAAACTATATTCTTTGCCTTTCCTGTCTTGTTTCCTAACTGTATTAAAATTCCTTCCCATTAAAGTCTCATATGTTTTCTGTTGATGCAGTGGATGGCAGAACCTATTTGGAGCAGATGGGTTTGCAGGGTCTGGGCTGCCCCTCTCCCTACCCTGTAACACCCTTACTAGTGTATTTCAGAGGATCCACCTGTTCTGCTCCCCACTCTGTCTTTTCTTATATGCAGAAGTAAAGAAATAAAAGTCTTAAGAAAAAAAGAAAGCTATTGAACGAATTTGAGGAAAATGGATGGATGAATGGATTAATGACTGACTGAGGACCTCCCTGGTGGTGCAAGGGGTTAAGACGTAACCTATGAAGCTGTCCACAGCCACAGCAGCACGAGTTTGATCCCCAGCCGGCCAGGGAGCTACCCACATGGCATAGCAGACCTCTCCTGACTCCCCCACTGCTCTCCTCAGCAGTGTATTTCAGTCAGTCTGCCTGTTCTTTTCCCCACTCTGTCTCTGGTGAATGCTCTCACCCCCTGCATCTCTGGCCTGTACCCCAGCTCCTGTGTGCATAACTAAATAAATCTTTTTAAAAAATGACTGACTGAGGTTTATTTATCATATTTGAAATCTTGAAGATTACTCTTGAAGAGTAAGACTGGGTCGAATGTTTCCCATTTCTAATTTGTTCATGTATTTAACACATTTTTCTTAAGCACTAGCTATGTGTTGACTTTTTGTACTAGGCATATAAGATAAGGCAGTGCAAAAGATTAAAAAAAAAATCCCTGGTTTTCCTATTGTGAAATTTAACATTTTCATATTTTTAGTGAAGGACAGGACACTAAATAAATAAACAAATGACATTAAATAATAGTGTAATAGAGGGGGAAAACAGGGCATAGGGGTACTGTGACTAGATTATAGGTGAGACGACGCCTTGAGTGGGCAAGATTTGAACCAAGGCCTAAATGATGATGGGGAATCAGTCATACAGAAGTCAGAGTGCCCACAGCCTCAGTCCAGAGTGACACATTTTACTTGTGTAACAGGTAATCCCCAGAAAATGAAGAGATTCCAGGTTCCCTGCCCTACCCTAAGGAAGGGTGTAGCTGGGCAGGGAGGTGAGCTAAAAAAGACTGGAAAAAGGACTGTGAGAGGGAATGGGTAACTTAGGGTGTTTCATGGGTAGACTTTTAACTGTATTCTTTCCCTCCCCTTTATTTCACACTAATTGTATTAAAGTCCCTTTCTATTGAAGGTCTTATACACTAGAATGTTTTGTCTTGATGCAGCAAATAGCAGAACCCATTTAGAGCAGGCAGATTTGGTGTCCTGGAGTGCGCCTTATTCTACCCTATAACACTTCCACTCACACTTCATTGGCTAACACTGGCCACGTGGCGTCGCGGGCCTACAAGTGGGCTAAGAAGGAGAGCCTCCTGCATGCCCAAGAGGAGGGCAAGCCAGATCATGGTGAGCCAGCAATATCTATGCAGTGACTCAAAGAAAAGGGAATGGCAAAACAATAACTTTGTTCTTTGAAAATACTATCTGCATTTACTCTTCAGGTGTCTTAAACATTTAGAATTGTTAAAAAAAAAATCAGATTGACAATTGTTCTTTGTGAGGCTTTAAAAAGGGGGAGGGGTGCAGGTAATTTGCTTTACATTTTAAAATAATTTCTTTGGTTATCATATGCAGAATTGATAAGGAAGTAATGGAAAGGTGTGAAGACAGGGGGCTCAGTCCAGCTGAGAAAGGATGGGAACTAGGTGGGGGCAGGGAAACAAAGAGGTGAACACAAGGAGGAACTTTAATGCAGACCTGACCAGACTTTGTGGTAGACTGACTGAGAGGAGGGAAAAGCCAGAAATCCTTCACTCAAAAATAATGCTGGACACTTGTTTTTTTTCCCCTCTTCTAATTTTCATCCATAAACTTGGACATACCAGAAGTTATGCTATACTGGCTCTTCACTGCAAAATTTTTATGAACTGTCAGAAGTGAAGTAGACAAAACATAGTAGGTAGTAGCAACTAGTTTGAAGCTTGAAAGGGGAAAAGAATTACTGGTCCTGACCAAGCTATTCACCTTATGACTGTGCACTTTGTGATTCAGTGTGCACAACGGCAGAATGTGTAGTTGTACTGAAAGTTTTCTAGAATTAGTTTATAACCACTCAATGTAGTCTAAGTATTAGAACAGCAATTGAATTCGATAAACCTGTGTCATTATCAATGCCAATTACATGGTACAAGTGTGATTTTGTAACTTACTACAATCATCAGTGGCTTTGTAATCACATTGCAAGATCAGTGTTGCTAATCTTATTTTCAGAAACGCTTACTTTGGTCTTCTACCTTTTGCATTCTGTATAAAACCATTAAAAATTACTTTTACATAACATTCTTTTAAATGTTTAAGCTTTTAATGAATGGGGATGTAAACAATGATGAAATGTCAGCTTTAGTTCTTCAGATATATTTGAGGTTTGCTTCTGTGTTATGTTCTCTGCAGGCTGAGGTGTAACATAATATGCTGTAGGAACTGCAAAATATGCAAGACGAGACTGAAGTAGTGATAGAAAAATATCTGCTTATTTTGTTGTGTTACGTGACCAGATGTGTTTAACATGAAACAGAAGCTGAGTCATGTCTTCCACAAAGCTGAGCACCAGTGAGAAGCAGCTGCACGGTCTGATCACAAAGTCAAGCGAGGCTCACAATGAGAGACTGTGATATTTAAGCTCTTTTCCTGTATTTTAATTAGGGATTCCCTCAGTTCCAGATCTATGTGCATGTTTCTCTGAAGAATATTTATGTACAATTTTCCTATCAGATTAAGAAGAAGACAGAGTGGGTCCCAGACTGATCCAGAGACATACTAACCTGCTTCTTGTTTTGCTTGTGAGAATCAGGATGGTTCTTGGCATGAGTAGGAATCATTCTATTAGAGGCACAAATTACTCCCATCGTTGCCTTGCCTAGCAGGTACAGTGAGACTAGACTGGTTTCAGGAACACCGCCTGAGGGAGGAATTCTTAACTTAATGTAGTGAGGATCTGAGGGACTTTACCAGTGAATGATATAGTGGAGAGAAAAATGAAATGCAAACATTGAAAAGGAAAATTAGGGAAAAGACATTCCAAGTTTTGAGGATTTTGTTTTGATTCCTTTGAGAAGAGATTTTGTAACTTTTGGGGGGATTTTATATCTTCCTCTTTTCTAGATTTGGAATGCATATTTTGGGAGGTAAGAAGGAGTTACTGTAAATCCACATTTCTCCTTCTTTTTGCTAAGAAAATTGCAATTAAACATGCTGCTACTTCCTTATTTTGCACCAAGTAAATGTTTAAATATTTTAAAATAAACATGTTTCAGCAGACTGCTGGGTGAGATTCATTACAGCCAGGAGGAACTTAGTGGAACTGTTCAAGGAGATCTGGTTAATATCCCCATGATTTATGCTTGTGGTAGAAATCACACTAATATTTACATGAACAGCCTGGTTTGGGGGCCATGGCAAGGCCCGATTGAAGTGGGAATTTGCACAGTCAATGCCCACTAATGAAAATAGCTACAGTTCAGTGCCCTTTCCAAAAGCATAATTAGGCCCTTCAAATAACATGTTATTTTCACATTTTTGCTCTTAAGCTGCAAACTTTCTTGCCATTTGGTGCTTGCTTTGAGACTACTACGATGCAAGATAATGTTAGCAGACTGGATAAATTTTAAAAAATATATTCTCACTACTCCTTTGTAAGCTGTGCCAGTGGGGAATGATTTTCTTGATGGTAATGTTAAATAAAAAAACAATGATCTATGGATTATCTTTATAGCATCTGATTAATACTATAGAACTGCATGTTTTGTCATTCTAAACACTTGAATTTGAGTTCCACTTGGACGGAGAAGAAACTTCAGACAGTTTTTCTAAAGTCCTTGTGGGTTTCCTCATTTAAGTGACGAATGAGCCTGTGGGAAATAGCAATCGCTGGTTTTGCCATGTTTTTACTTTTTCTTTGTTCTTGCTTTCCAAGTTCAATGATTCTCTAATTTGTTCAGGAAGCAGAACATCCTGGAAGTAAGTCAAGGTGCTCTTCGTGTCACACGATTACATGTAGAAATATTTACTCCAATCCAAAAAACACAGATGTGATATAAAAAAGATCTATCAATATACATCTAGATACAGATATCTACTGGTATATAGAAATATTCGTGCATTTCTTTTATTGCTCAAGGATATTCATATTAGTGTTTTAAATTACATTCCTTGATCTTATATTCATAAACAAAACAAGGCTACTTCCTGGTTTCCAGTAGGAGCTGTTTTCATCTTTTCCTATTAGTATTTGCTGCTTGTTCACTCACTTGTGTTTTCAGTAGATAAGCTATAATAGCTTATATGTGTTAAGAAAAATTCATGAGGGTAAAATCTAAAATGTTAAGGATGTTAGCCACTTACTTGAGATTTTTCTGAGAGTTCCAGTATTTGGCACTAAAGATATTAGTCCTGTTCAGTCCAATAATAAGAGATTTGTGCCTAACTTGAGAACTATTCTTCTAATTTTAAGTCAAGAATCAATTATGATATCTAATTGCTGCTCAGAAGATAAAGGGTATTAATATAGGCCAAGGTTAACTGGAGGCAGCTATGGACAAGCTTATATATATTTTTTATATCCTTATTTTTTATATCCTTACTACAGTCGTGTACTGCATAACATATTAGTTGATGACAGACCGCATGTATGACAGTGGTCCCTCTATACAGCCTTGGCACAGTGTAGCTATACCACCTAGGTTTGGGTGATTATACCTTCAGGGGTTCACTCAAGGACGAAATCCCCTAATGGTACATTTATCAGAATCTATCTTTGTCATAAAGTGGCACATGACACTATGTGCCAGGCACTGATTTAAGTTCTTTACATGTATTAATAGTCTTAATCTTCAGAATTCTAGGAAGCAGATATCATATCACTCATTTATTAATTCATTTGTACTAAGTGCCAGGCACTATCCTATGCCATGGGGGTAGAACATGAACAAAACAAAGTCCTTGCTCTGGTCAGGTTTAAATTCTCATTAGGGACACAGTTTTGTCTATGTTTAAATCTCTGTACCACACTTTACAAGTGCTGTGATCTTGGACCTTGGACAAATTACATAATCTCTCTGTGCCTCAGTTTTCTTTTTTTTTTTTTTTTTGAGAGGAGAAATAGGTTATTTTCTTTTTTTATATTTAAATTTTATTTTTATATTCCCCATACAATTACAACCCCCTTATTTTTACCTCATGCGCCTCAGTTTCTTTATCTGTAAAGTATACATGATAATAGTGCCTACCTTAGAGGTCTGACATGATTGGGTTTTTTTTTGTTTTTTTTTTTTTAAAGATTTATTTTATTTATTTATACAAGCACTGGGTACAGTCAGAAGCACGGGAGGGTGAGAGAATTCACCAGAGCCAGAGCAGAGAGCAGAACAGGCAGACTGACGAAATACACTGCTGAGGGGAGCAGTGGGCGGCAGGAGAGGTCTGCCACGCCATGTGGGACCCTCACCCAGCGGCCGGGGATTGAACCGGTGCTGCAGAGGCTGCAGGCAGCTTCACAACCCAGCGCTCAACTGCTGCGCCACCGGGGAGGCCCTGACATGATTGTTTTAAAGATTTATTTATTTATGCATACAAGAACTGGAGTACAGGCCAGAGGTGCAGGGGGTGAGAGGATTCACCAGAAACAGATTGGGAAGCAGAATAGGCAGATCTACTGAGATGCACTGCTGAGGGGAGCAGCAGGTGAGACAGAAAAGGTCTGCTGTGCCATGTGGGTAGCTCCCTGGCTGTGGCTCAAACTAGTACTGCAGAGGCTGCAGATAGTGCTGAGACTTAACCCCTTGAGCCACAAGGGAGGCCCGAGGTCTAATATAATGTTTATGGGCTAATTGTTGTAAAGTTCTTTGAGCAGTACCCGGCAGACAGTAAGCATTAAATTATTAAGCGTGGGGCCTCCCCTTGTGGCGCAGCGGTTGAGCACTGGGCTGAGAGGCTGCCCGCAGCCTCTGCAGCGCCGGTTCGTTCCCTGGCCATAAGCGAGGGTCCCACAAAACAAACAAACAAACATTATAAGTGTGCACTCACTGTCAAAATCTCTGTCCACATGAAGTGCTCCTCTATCAGGCACTTTTTGTGATGCATACATGTGGTGGTGAAAAGTAACATGAAAAAAGATAAAACTGGGTAAAGGAAATAGAGAAAGACTAAGAAGAGAAGGGGGTGGGGGTGGGCTTCATTTACTAACCAGGCAAAGGGTGTAAAAACCAACACCAGGTCAGAAACTCACAGGTTCTGGATCTGGTCACCAGCCACTGCAAATGCAAACAAATGGGTCTTTGGTAAGCAAAAGAGAAAAAAGTCAAACCAATATATTTTAAACAACAGGTTAGAGGAAGAGGGAGAACCAGGGGGGTAAGGGGAAGGGAGGAGGTCCAATTACACTTGGATGGTGTAAAGTGGAGTTGCAGCCATAGATTGACTGCCCTGTGGAACAGCTGCCTTCCACAGCAACTCTGATGGAAGGAATCATCCATTTGCCTATCTTCCTTTTAAAGATTCATAAATGGACATTCAGTTCCACCCTCCTCCAGCAGCCACCTTGTTCAGGATGTCAGGGTCAGAGTTTAAACCAAGGACTGCAGAGATAGCAGCACCCATCTGGTTTTGGTGCTGCTGGAAGTCAGGGGGCTAAGTTTGGCCCCCCATCTGCACAGGGCCACTCCAGCAGTTTTACATGATGGGTAGCAAAAGCATCACTGTGAGTTTTGATGGGTTCCTGACAGAGGTGAGGGACTAGATCACACAGACGGCTAGATGAGGAATGATCCTGGCAGAAGGAATAGTATGCACAGAGGGAATGCAGCAGCTGCCTGAGGCTAAGAGGTATCAACCTGGGCTCCACCATGGCAGCTGGGTTTGATGGCTGATCCTGGTGCAGCCATGTTTGGATTTTAGGAAACACAGGAAGAAAAAACTGTGGTAGTTTTGGAGATACGAGGTGTAGGTTTGAATCTGGCCAGCACCACTCAGACACAGCAGAGCTTACCTGCACAGTTCCAGGGCAAGATGTTACAGGGTCAATGCACTCACTACCAGGGTTTGGGTTTTGAGCCCCAGGCTGGTTTTGAAAATGGATCAAATATGTCCATTGACACCAGTCAGATTCAAGCTTTTATTGGCATCAATTAAGTTGGAATCAGCTAGTTTGGAAAATGGACCAATCAGATTAGAAAAGCAGGTACCCTCAAGGGGCCTTTAAGCAGAGGCTTGACTCAGCCTGCAAGGTGACTACAGAGAAGCAGGTGGTTGGAGAAAATCTATTTAGGAAAGTTTCAGTTGGTTTGGGATGACGACTCTATTTGAGAAGGTAATAGCTTGGAAGAAATTTCAGGAGGAGATTTGGCTTTGGCTTCAGAAAGACGCTGCTGTGGTGTGGCTTTAGCCGCTTCATCTGTGACTACCCCATCCTGCTATAGGTTAGCTGTATTCTAGTTCGCCTCTTATCAGTGTCACCAGTTCCAAGCTGTCATCAGAGGGACAATACTATTTTGCATGAGCAGCTTTTGGTTTGGACTAGTGGACACTGTGACACTATCTGGGGAGGACAGCCAGCCATTTGTGGCCTTAGGAACTCTTTCTTTACCCCAACTTCCCCTTTGTAAATAAACACTGTTGTTTTTGCACCCTGAGATTGAGCCATGTCTTGCAATTGTGAGTATGTGAGTGAAAAAAACTCACAATGACCTGTCCACAACTTTAGACACTTTCAGGAATAGTATGTGCAAAGGACAGAAGAGGGAGTGTAGATGTGTTTGAAGAGCAACAAGGAACTCAACACAACTGAGAGAGAGAGAGAGAGAGGAAAGATGGAAAACTGAAGGAATAAAAATCACATCAGGAAGAGCCTTGTAGGTTATGATGACAACGTTCTATTTTAATCAGGCCTTTACTCTGAATAAAACTGAAGGCCTCAGAAGAGGTTCCGCAGTAAATTACACCTCTTTTCCATACCCAGGTTTTAAAGGGCTGGTGAGATAAATGGAGGAATTTTTTTTTCTTTTTTCTTCTGTAATGTATTCCCAGTGGCATATAATAGGTTTTTAAAAAATATTTGATGAGTGAATGGAAGGGGAATTTTGTTTTAAAGTAAATGTGGAAGCCAACATACCAGCTTTATTACTGGTAGAGAGACAGTTGTTTTATGCCACTTCAGGTTAGCTAAATGGATTTGCTAACATTGAACCCCAGAGGTGCTGGGGGTGAGAGGATTCACCAGAGACAGAGTGGGGAACAGGCAGACTGAAATACACGGCTGAGGGGATCAGTGGGCAAATCAGGGAGAAGTCTGCTGCGCCATGTGGGTAGCAGCTGGGGATCAAACTCGCACTGCAGAAGCTGCAAACAGCTAGGCCCTATACCTCAGTTCTTGTATGCATAAATAGATAAATCTTTAAAAAAGGGGGGTTATATGGACTCATATGTTCATTGCAAAACAACTTATAATAGCTAAATTGCGGAAACAACCTAAGTGTCAAAGGACTGATGAGTACATCAAGAAGGTGTGGTACATATATACAATGGAACACTACTCAGCAATCAAAAAATATAAAAATCTTGCTACTTGCAACAACTTGGACAGAACTGGAGGATTATACTAAGCAAGATAAGTCACAAGGATAAAGACAAACAGCAGATGCTTTCAATTGTGTGTAATTTGAGAAAATAAGGGCCAGGAAAAAAGCCAAACCAATAACAAACCTTGGAACTCTGACTGTAGAACAGAGGCTATCAGAGTGGAAGGGGGATTATAGAGGAGAAATGGGGGAGCCCAGTGGACTATGGTGGAGGATCATGGTTGCCTTGGTGGTAGGTGTATGGGTGAATCACATACATCATTGTAAATCAAAGTTACCTCATAAAAACAAATAAATATGAACAAATAAAAGATAAATTTTGGGGAAAAAAACACATTTCAGGAGCAGAGTCTAGATATAAAAAGAAGGTAAGAATGTGCTTAGGCATACTTCTGCCTCAAAGAAACCATGAGTTGGGCAAATATCTCTAATAACTACAATAGGTACACTTTTGAGGTTCTAGAACAGGGAAGGAAATTCTCTGATTTACATTTTAGAAGGATTCCTCCTATTTGCCTCCTCCAGATCCACTGTTGACTCTCCTTCCCGGCTCTAAGCCCTGGAATGAGTGAAACTGGATTATAGGCATCCAAGAGCTGCAGATGGGTGAAGCCTGAACATTGCCCTCTCTGGATCCTGGTAACCACTTCCTACACTCTGAGATGCCACACCATTCCTGTCTGATTTCCCTCAAAGCTGTCTTTACCATTGTAAATTGTTCCTGTATTAAACTTGCTTCAAATTCCCCAGCTTGTCTATGCCATTGTTTCCTGACCAGATCCTGACAGAGATATGCAGTAGGTCCTTGGATAAGGTTGCTTTGTTCATTATTTCATTATGATGTTAATGAGAAAAAAGCAATCCCTGTGATGTTATTTGAGGACCTGCTTTCCTTATACATTACTATGCTTGAAGTCAGTTTCCAAGAACTTATTAAGTGTATTGATATTAACTAACGTAGTTGCCCTGGATGTTTTTCTGTTTGTTTGTTCTTAAAGATTTATTTATTTATTTATCAAGCACTGGGTACAGTAGAAGCGCTTGAGGATGAGAGAATTCACCAGAGCCTGAGCCGGAGCAGGGAGCAGAGCAGGCAGAAGGACCGAAGTACACTGCTGAGGGGAGCAGCAGGCGGCAGGAGAGGTCTGCGCGCCATGTGGGACCCTCGCTTAGCGACTGGGGATCGAACCAGCGCTGCAGAGGCTGCGGGCAGCTTCGCAGACCAGTGCTCAACCGCTGCGCCACTGGGGAGGCACACCCTGGATGTTTTATGTGGAGAGATTATATGGTGTGGAAGGAGGGGGCAAGCACAAAAGACCAGTTCTGGAGTCCATCCCAATAAGAGATGCTGGTGGGCCTCCCTGATGGTGCAGTGGTTAAAGACCAGTGCTATCAAGCTATCACCAGCCATCCAAACATGAGCTTGATCCCCAGCAAGGTACCTGACATACATGGGGCAGCAGACCTCTCTTGTCTCACCCGCTGCTCCCCTCAGCAGTGTATTTCAGTGGATCCGCCTCTTCTGCTCTCTAATCTGTCTCTGGTGAATCTTCTCACCCCCTACACCTCTGGCTTACACCCTAGTTCTTGTATACATAAATAAATCTTTAAAAAAAATAAGAGATGTTGGTGCTTGTCACCAGGGTTGGGACAATAGATCGTGGAAGTGGTCATAGTAGGGACTTAATTTGAAGGTAGAGCTAAGAGGATCTGCTGATATATTGGATATGGGTTCTAAGAGAAAAGAGGAGAAAAATCTTCTCTTTTTAAAACTGTACAACAAAATGATGCCATTTAGAGGTCTGGCAAAGAGGGAACTGATCGTGATTTTTTTTTTCAGAAGTAGAAGGATACACTCGAAGAATTTTGCAAGTTTGCTTTAACAAGTTTTTTCATACAATTGCCTGTCCTGTGGCCTTTTATGGTTTCACCAATGTTCTTGACTGTTGCAAATATTGCCTCCAAGGAAACAAATTGTAACAACTCTAATTACAAGAGCAAACCTGTATATACATATATACCTACATAGATCCACCTTGTGGCCTTTGTGGAAGTAATATTTTAAATAGTTTAAATCAAATTACCAAGAGATATTACAGTTGCAAAACTCTTGGTAAGCACTAGCCTACAGAGTGAAACCCTAAGTTTCTGAGTACTGAACTGTCTCTCTGTGCAAATGTCTAACTACTACTGTCTACAAATGCCAAGCAAGTGTGCATAGTGTATTCAGTAATATCCTAATAATATATAGTTGCTTCTACATTTATGTGCGTGTGTGCATTTGTGTTTGAGAGAGAGACAGAGAGAGGGAGAGAGAGAGAGAAACTAAAGACAAAAAGGAAATTGCTAGATTCTAGGTAATTCTTACATTCTCCTTATGCTTATCCACCCATATTCTAATTTTTCTGAAATAAACAGGGTATTTCTTTTAGAAAGTTTCTATTTTGATGCTTCATCCTTTTACCAGGCTTCCCTGATGATCTAAAATAGTCGTATCTCCACCCCACCCACTTTCATACAAGTGCATACACATCCTGCTTTTCTCTTCTACACAGGCAAAAATTCAATTATCTGTTGATTTTTCAATTGCATCAATGAAATGTATGCTCTCTGTGACAGGGTCCTTGTCTGCCTTGTTCACTGTTCAAGTATCTAAACTTGTGCCTGGTACATAGAAGGAGTCTCAATAAATATTTGTTAATAAACACACAGTATGTGATTATTGTGACGATTCTAAAAACATTGATACCAACAGTAAGAGCATAAATTCAGTCAAATTTTCTAAAGAGAAATTTCCCACTTATTAAAAAAATCTTAAGGAAAAATCATGACCTTTGATTCAGAAAATCTACTGGTGGAGCTTAATAGGAAATTCAGACAACTAATAATTTATAAAATCGTTTTTGTTTGCAGTATCCATATAAATAAGGTTTGGTTAAAAATATTAGGAAAAAGTCATGAAATAGTCACAACAGCAATCAAATGACTGTAGAAAGAAGTGTATTATCCATTATTACACTTTAAAAGTAGGCAACACTCTCTTTCTCCTTGAGTGTGGGAGGACATCTCTCTTTTGAGGAGAGTAAGTACCCTGATTTCCAGTGCTTTGTGAAACCTCAGATCTGAGGCCTTCTGTCTAGGCATCTGCAATTTCATACTGTTGGAATATTTATTGTATCCAATAAATATTGGATACAACTTTCTGTAAGTTTGCTGTGGCTGAACCAAGGAAGAAATTATATGCAGATTTCTACAGAAATTATGATTCCATGAAAGATTTTGAGGACATGAGAAAGGCCAGCATCTTTCAAAGTGCAAAGGATTTCTTTGGCTTGACTTCCATGTAAGTTTGTCATTGACTTGTGTTCCTGAACTATGAAACATAAATATTTGGGCTAAGTAATAATTTTTCTTGATAAATAAACAAATACTGTGGAGAGGGAAAAAAAGTAGGTAGCAAAAGTAGCATGCTTGGCATAATTACTTAAACATGGAAAATTTTGGGGAAGCCCAGAATATTAACCATGATTATTTTGGGGTTGTAAGATTATAGACTTTCTTCAGTGTACTTATCTACACATTTTTAAATGCCTATAATAAACTCATAAAACAAAGAGTTGTGCCATTTTATTTCACTTCTCAATAGTGTTGAAGATTAGATTATTATTATTATTCAATAGAAAATGAATTTTCTAAGGCCTCTCAATGACAGCATATAACAAAATGGAAAAAGTAAAATTTGGAAATGAATAAGAATCACAGAAGTCTGAATACTTTTTTCTGTTTCTGTTACTCAACATTTATTTCAAGTGGAATAACATTTCTCACTAGGTTCCAAAAGGAATTTGTAGAATCACCACTGTCTGCCAACAGAAATTGTTATTGCAAATAATAATTAGGTTAACAATGAAAACCCTAGGGGGGTAAATACAAAGCCACAATTCACCATTATCCTTGAGTGGAATTATAGAGGTAGGAGGCAGGTGGAGAGGTCCTCTTTCAAATTCAAATCAAATAAATGGTAGTAGTCACTACTTCACTGCATACAGGTCCCACTCAACAAAACTCAGGAAACAAAAATTGCCCTCAGGAGAGCTGTTTGCAGTGAGTGGGAAGGGTGGTATTAGAGGTTACTAGTGGAATTATGGATGGCATGTGTTACTCCCTGTCTGAGCTAGGGGTTGCAAAAATGTAACCTGAAAGTTGAATGAGTCCTGTGGACATTTAAACACTTAGAATACTTACAAATACAAGTTTGAAAGCTTAGTTTGTTTCAGGCAAAGAACTTTACCATTCTTCTAATTCACAAATTTAACATATAGACTATAGAGTTTTTGTCCCTGGTATCTGAGCTTTTCTTGGATCCCTATTTGAAACATTTGACAAACAACAACAAAATCTAGAGAACAATGAGGCCAATCTAATGACCAATAAGAAAATGTGTTGCTGAAATTTAATAATGGTAACTTCCTCAATTCTCAGGAAAGAGCTACATGGAGATAGGATTTCCTCTCCTGCCTCTTAAAGTTTTGTCTGCTGCCACAGAGACAAAAACAAAGAAACAAACTAGCAAACCAGTGTTAAGGGAAAACAACAAACAAAGTTAGAGTCGGCCCTGGGAAGGTGGGTGTTGATCAGTTTCTGCAGAACCCAAATCATTAGCATACTCAATTGACTTTCTGAAAATCATCAGGAGTGCTTGACAGAACAGAAATTCTAAAGTAGTCCCTAAGTTTCAGAAACAGAATTTATTAGTACGATTCCATTTAAAGACGAATCTCCACATTTAGGGCCAGAGATCATGCCTGTCAGACAATTTCTGCTGATTTTTAAATTAGTAATGGGTGACTTGGCACCTGACTTGATGAGTTGGCAAGAAAGGCAGTATCTTGTGTCATATCAGAGATCCTCACAGACACCCGGGGCAAAGTGATTTGTCACTTAAAGAAGGAGGCAGCTCCAGAGAAGCTCATCCTCCGACAGCTGAGTCATTCTATTCTGGAAGCTATTTAAACAGAAGCCTCCAGCAGACACACAATCAACACTCCACTCCGACAATGCCCAGAACTCCAGAAATCATGTGTCAAGTTTGGATTGCCTAAGACGAGTGCAATTTAGGGAACAGCTTCAGTCCTCTTTTTCCCATGTTGTCACACTGTGGGTTCGGACTTCTGGCTCCTGTTCTCAAAGTGAGCCTGTCCATCTGCTCTTCCCAGGAGACTGAGGTCCTAGATGCCACCAATTCCTGCTTCAAGTTTTCTTAGTCTTTCTGACTTGACTTTCTTGCATTTCTCTCATATCAGCAAACACAGTTGAGCATCTGCTATGGGTTAGGCACTGAGCTACAGGTAAGGGTTGTTTCAAGGAGAAATATGACACATTCCTCGCCTTTAGGAGCTCGCAGTCAGGTAACCGGCACCCGCAATATATGACATGATGACTGGAAGACAAGTAAGTACAAAATGGACCTTAACTGGGGGGACAGGGCAAGGAGGTATCATTACCCTTCTCTAAAAGTCATCATCCTCTGTGTCACCGAGGAGGAATTGAAGGAATGTGGGAGGCATCAAAGGAATATATGAGGGCAGATGTTTTAGAAGGACTTTCTAAATCTAATGCTGTATTCGAATTTCTTCTTGTCTGCCAACCGTTGCCCTGTTTGACCTGGGCCCTGGGCCCTGAGCTCTGACGGCTGGCTGCTCTGTCTGGCTCAAGTACTGTTGCTGATTCTTTTCTCTGCCCATCCTCCAGGTGCTCCCTCAGTGTGTTAGCTGAGGACTCCCTTCACATTTGATTGTCATCCATCAGCCACAAACTGTCCTGTCCAAAAGAGCTGGCTAGACTTCTCTACCCCTCTATTAAATGTACCAATTGGTATCACATGGGCTGCAGGTGCTGTTGATTAAAGTGCTGAAGGAGATGGATGTGACAGAAGTCCACATGCCCACGCAGTTCTTCTGTCCCAATGCTATTGTATTGCAAATAAAGACAAAGGGCATGAGCTTATTTTAAACACCAAATATGAACTAGGAGTTGTCTTAGGCACTGTGTAAGTTTTATGTAATTTTCATGGTAAGCTTGTTCTTATGTTAAAAACACTTATTTTAGATAGGAAATTATGGTTGAGGGAGGTTGAGACTTATCCAAGGTCACAAAACTACAGTTGTTTGTTGCGCTTGAATTGGACCACAAATCTGTGTGACTTTGAATCTTGTGCTCTTTAAGCTATCAGAAGAGCCCATGGAAAATGCTATAGAAATTTTAATGGCAATAAGACTTCTGATCAGATATGTGATGTATAACCCAAATTTCTGAATCTTTGTTCTGCAACTTGACACCAATTGCAACAAATTGAGCAGAAAGAAGCAAATACTATTAAGTAAAATCTAATTCATCAGATGAAAATAGGGATAAATATGTTTCTTTGGCCAGAACTTTTAATATTAAAGAACAAAACACACACTGGGAAAAGATGAGGGGAAAATATGTCTGTTTTTATGACTTGTTGATTTCTATGGGGTATTCCTTAAGCCTCAAAACAATTTACAGCATTGCCAGCCGCATTCAGAACATTCAGAACAGGATCATTTCACCCACAGCTGAAGTGGGGCCATGCCTGGGACAGCACTGAGAACAGCCTTCCTGCAGACATGCCAGCGAATAAGCCGGGGTCAGCGAGTGAAGAGAGCAGGGCCATTTAAAGCAACACAGTTTATGTAAGTGTGATCTAATTGCTTCCACTGGAAATGGGTCAAGTTCAAATCAAAAGAACCAGGGGTCGGAATGCCCCCAGTGAAATCATATTCTAGCTTTTCTTTCAGTCTGCTCTGAGAATTTGGACCTCCGGTAACATGATGACGCTTACAGTCATGTCGTGGGCCATATTCCCACTCCCGTCTTGCCTCCTCATAGTTAATTTTTTGTATATATTATTCTTTTTAGTTAAACATGTTAAACTAAACAGGATATATCATATGACAGACTGTGATAAATTTACTATTGGGAATAGGGATAAAGTGTGGGATAAAGAAATAGGTCTTTTCACCTCTCATAGCCATGATTCAGTTCTGACTCAAAAGGAAGTGTGCCACCTACTGAATCATGGAAACCACTTCCTGTAGCTGTTTGGTTTATTCTGGAGGGGCATCAGGCCAAGTACTGCCCTGCCCTGACCCTGACTGGCTCTTGAGAGCCAAGGCGTTCACAGCTTGAGGTGGTTTGGCTTCAGACTCTGAGAACATTGCATATTAAATTACAAGTGTTTCGTATCCTAGCAAGGAGTCTTTAGCAACTTGAAAATGAACATGTGTTACTTGCAAACCCAGTGTATCATTACTCAACCCAAATATCCTTATTTTTTCGAAAGGTATGTATTCTGGATAACCACTCTTAAGATATGAATATTCACTGGTTCTGTTTTGCCTGAGGGCAACTTAGGCGGCCTGTAGGGTGGTGTTAACCAAACGAGGCTCCAAAAGTAGCTTTTTATAAGTGAAGCAACACCAGATTTGTCTTGATTCATTCAAGACACCTGGGCCTCCCCTGGTGGCGTAGCGGTTGAGCGCTGGGCTGCGAGGCTGCCCGCAGCCTCTGTAGCGCCGGTTCGTTCCCCGGCCGCCAGAGAGGGTTCCACAAAAAAATTTTTTTTTTTTTTTAGCAGGTTCTTATTTCCGTACCTGATGCAGGGTAGGCGTAGATGATGAGTGCAAACAAGATGGTATGGGGCCCGATCTCATGGTGCTTAGGTTCTACTGCATGGACTGGAAAGAAAATGGAAATGTCCCCTATAGAGGCTGTATCCTGCTTGGTACACCATTAAGAAAGAACTTCAAATAAAGGCAAACCCACAGAACACTTATGATACCAGACTTTTGGGGTTTTCCACACCAAGCAGTTCTCCAATTCTTAGTAAACATTGTGCAATATACAATTTAATTCAATTTTTACACTAAGTGTTCAGAGTTAGTACAGACCTCTCAGTTTAAAGGCTCAGTCCCACTGTTATGGGGCAGCCCCGATACAAAACAGGGTGCCTGACTGTGGGTCCTCACCTGCGCGCTTAAAAGGACTTACCAATACTCTACTGTAGGCACACGCGAAAGGTTAATAAAAGGTTTATTTACAAGGGAAGGGGAAATGAGGAAATGTACAGCTCAGGAGACAAAGTTTTAAATGAGTCCTACCCGATCCCAGATCAGGAATCCCAAAATGGCGCTCTGAGAGCTGGCTGCAAGCCAGGAGCTGTGTAGCCAGGAGGCGAGCAACAGCGAGCCAGCCCAAGGCCCACGTGTTTGGTTTTTATATCCAACCTGGCTGCCCAACTCCACCCTCAGGTCCCAGCCACCTTCCCTTTGGTGGTGATGGGATTTGTCTTTCCCAATGTCTTGATGACTTTGGTCTGGAGTGGGGGTGGAGTCCACAAAACCTGTATGGAATTAGCTCAGGACATCCTTTCCCCCTAACACCACCAGACTGCTTTCAACTTCAGACTAAAAATTTAAGTCCCAGGTTATCACCTGTACTTCTTGCCAACTGGATATAAATAGAGCAATTCCCTCCTCAGGTTTAATAATTAGCCAGAATGCTCATAGAACTAAGAAAAATACTATACTTGTGTTTACTGGTTTATTATAAAGGACATGAGCCAGGAACAACCCGACACATAGGGCAAGGTTTGGGGGTAAGGGTGATGGAATCTCCCTCTTCACTCTAGGGATACCATCTCCATGTATTCCACAACCTGGAACTCTCCAAACTACACAGTATAGGTTTTTTTTATGGATACTTCATTTTGTAAGCACAATTTATTAAGCCATTAACCCTATGGTGATTAAGTCTACCTCCAGTTCCTTTCCCCTTCCTGGAGGTCAGGATTTGGGCTGAAAATTCCAAGCCTCTAATCATATTGTTGGTTCCTCTGGTGATGAGCCCCCATCCTCTAAGAGTCATTCATTAGCATAAACTCATGTGTGGTTGAAAGGGGCTTATTATGAATAGCAAAAGATGCTACTGTCACTCCATTACTCAAGAAATTCTAAGGGTTTTAGGAGCTCTGTACCAGAAACAAGGACAGAGGACCAAACTATAAATCTTATTATATTGCAATCACACAGTCCCAGCATCTAGTACTGGGTCTTGCATAAAGAAACCCCACAAAACTTATTTGTTGAATACATAAAAGAAAGATGGAAGGGAGAGAGGGAGCAAGGAAGAGAAGGAGGAAACTATTGAGGAGTAGAGAGGAAGGAATGTCACCTCACAAACGTTTTTGGTTGTGCTTACAAGTAAAGATGAAAGCAGCCAGTTATTTTTTTGTTCTGCAATGAGAATTCCAAATAAACTAAAGGTTTTTGCTATTAAGTGAATTGGAGAGTCTACAGTGCCTCAGGTGATATGCTAATGAGTGCCTCTTAGAGAGTGGGGACTCATCACCAGGGGAACCAACATCACACAGCCTCAGGACACATGTGAGCTATTAAACAATGAAGATTTAAAACCTTGGAGGCCCATTCTGAGAAGTCCTGAGAACCCCCTCTGAGAGTAAAAAGCTCTTTGTTCTCCTCAGAATGGGTGAGAATTGCAAAAGATAACCTATTATTCCTTTCACATTCCCTACCCAACAAGGCATTCCCAAGTCAAACAAGGGCTCTGGATCTGTGTAATGTTAAGCAAGAAATTTTACCCTCCTTATAGGAGGGTTGAGAATTCAGTAAAACAATAGCTAGAATGGTGCTTACTTAGCACACTTAGTCTCCTAATATATAGAAGCCATCACTACTGCAATTTCTTGTATTATATTTCTGTTACAAGGGCACCCCAGAACCCCCAAACCTTTCTGCTCTAAAACGGTTCTGCAATCCATCGCATCAAGGCAAAATATACTCTAGTGCACAAGACCTTCAATACCTTTAATACACTTAGTTTGTAATAAAGAGAAAAGACCATGGTTAAAATAGTTTTCAAACATAACACCCAAAGTTATCCATCCCTTCTTGGGTAAATGCCCAGCCAAACAGGGTAAGTCCAAAGCAGGGCCTCTGAAGCCTGAAAGCCTGCCACAAGTCTAAGGCACCTTCTGGTGCGGACTCATAGGAAAGGGGCAGAAAGGACCAGACTAGTCTAGAAGTGTAACAGGGTGCTCCCCAGGAAAGGGGGAGGTTCCCTGCCCCACCCAAGAGAGTGGAGCTGAGCAGGGAGAGGAGAAGCGGCAGAAGAGACTGAGGAAGAAAGGAGCAGGATGGAGCCAGGAGACCTGGAGGAGGCGCATGGAGCCTAGAGACATGTGAAGAAACTGCGACTGGGTGACACAGATGTGGGTGAGACCCATGGGGAGGTGACAATGGCAGCTTTTATCTTGATGTTGATTTTGCTCTTTTCCTTCCGGGCTTGTCTGGTTGTTTCTGACCCTTTTCTGTGGGTCCCCACTGGAAGATGCTTAAGACTTGTGGCAGGCTTTGGGGCCTTGCTCTGGGCCGATCCCATATGGATGGACTTTTACCCAAGAGGGGACGGGTAACTTTGGGTGCTTCATTTAGAAACTAGACTCTGCCTTACTTGTATTGTTTCCTAGTTTTATTAAAGTTTCTTCCCATTAAAGTCTCCTATGTTTTGTGTTGATGCGGCGGATGGCAGAACCCATTTAAAATAGGCAGGTTTGCGGGGTTTGGGCTGCCCCTCTCCCTGTCCTATAACAGAAGGAAAAGAGCAAAATCAAAATCAAGATAAAAGCTGCCATTGTCAACCTCCCCACAGGTCTCTCACCCATGTTTGTTTCAAATGTCTACTTCCGTGTCCCCCAAGTCTTTGGTACAAGTCCAAGGCTGAGAAGCAAGCACAGCTTCTTCACGTCTGTCTGCTCCTTGTGCCTCCTGCAGGTCTCCTAAATCTCCATCCCTCCCCAGTCCTCTGTATCCTCTAGCTCCTCCTCCTGTTACAGGGCAGCCCCGATATAAAACGGGTTGCCTGGCTGTGGGTCCCCACCCACGCGCTTAAAAGGGACTTATTAATACCCCACTGCAGGCACACACAAAAGGTTAATAGAAGGTTTATTTACAAGGGAAGGGGAAATGAGGAAATGTACAACTCATGGAGAAAATAGGGAAATAAAGTCTTAAATGCGTCCTACCCAATCCAGCAACCTGGAAACCCAATGGCACTCTCAGAGCTGGCTGAGAGCAGCGAGTTGGCGGAGAGCCAAAAGGGAACCCCCAAGGCCCACGTGTCTGGTTTTATACCAAAACTGGCTGCTTAACTCCACCCTCAGGTTCCAGCAACCTTCCCTTTGGTGGTGACGGGATTTGTCTTTCCCAATGTCCTGATGGCTTTGGTCTGGGGTGGGGGTGGAGTCCACAAAGCCTGCAAGGAATTAGCTCAGGACATCCTTTTCCCCCTAACACTGGGGCCCAGCTCCACACTTCCTTAGGATGGGGCAGGGAATCTGGAACCTCCCCCCTCTTTCCCTGGGGGTTGTCCTGTTACATTACTTCTCCTACTACTATTAGTGAGGTTGCACCTAATATGGTCAGCATTTTTCCAGGGTATGGCAAATGGCCTTATGTTTATGGATAGAATTCCATGGCTCAACATGTTTTCAGTCTTTCTGACCGATGCTCTTTTTTTATGATCATAAAAATCTTAAATTGACCTCCTGTTGAAAATCCCTGTTAAGAACGTTTTTGACTGGGTTGCTTTTAATGTTTAATTATGAGAGCACTATTTCCCCAAATATAAAATTACGTTATCATTTTGACAATTCAAAAAGTACAGGACCTCCCTGGTGGTGCAAGGAGTTAAGATGCAACCTATGAAGCTATCCACAGCCACTGCAGCACGAGTTCCATCCCTGGCCAGGAAGCAACCCACATGTGCAGCACACCTCTCTTGACTCGCCCACTGCTCCCCTCCGCAGTGTATCTGCCTGTTCTGTTCCCCACTCTGTGTCTGGTAAATCCTCTCATCCCCCACACCTCTGACCTGTACCCCAGCTCTTGTAAGCATAAATAAAGTACATATGACACAAATATAAATAGGGTTAAAAGATAGTTTATTTTAGTAAAAATCAGCTTGAATTGTGCAGCACCAACCAGGAGGTGATTTGGAACATTCCATCAACAGGAGCTGGGGAGTTCTCTAGAGAAGAGGTAAAAGCAAAGAAAGGAAATGATTCGAATGACTATAGCTCAAGTTGTTATAGAGCGGCCCGATATTGAACGGGTTTCTGGCTGTGGGTCCTCACCATTACAGGCACACACAAAAGGTTAATAAAAGGTTTATTTACAAGGGAAAAGGAAATAAGGAAAATGTACAATTCAGGGAGAAAATAGGGAAATAAAGTCTTTAATGCGTCCTACCCGATCCGCCGACCTGGAAACCCAAAGGCACTCTCAGAGCTGGCCGGATGCTGCGAGCTGGCGGAGAGCCAAAATGGGGGACCCCCCAAAGCTCACGTGTCTGCCTTTATATCCACCTGGCTGCTTAACCCCACCCTCAGGTCCCAGCCACCTTCCCTTTGGTGGTGATGGGATTTGGAGTTCCCAGTGTCTTTGGCTTTGGCCTGGGGTGGGGGTGGAGTCCACAAAGCCTGTATGGAATTAGCTTTAGGACATCCTGTTCCCCCTAACCCTTCCTTCCTTCCTTCCTTCCTTCCTTCCTTCCTTCCTTCCTTCCTTCCTTCCTTCCTTCCTTCCTTCCTTCCTTCCTTCCTCCCCTCCCTCCCTCCCTCCCTCCCTCCCTCCCTCCCTCCCTTTTTCTCTTTCACAATAATCATGCCTCAAACTTCTTTGGCTGCTCTGCTGCAACAGCACAAAGTTTGCAGAGGCATTTACAAGGTACCTCACATCACACAGATAACTAACATCTTATTTAAACCCCAACCAGCTTCCCTCAGGGTTTTCCTTTCTCCAGAAATCCCACCACTTCTCTTCACAGAGATTCTTCCTTGGATGACAGTTTTCTTCCTGTTTCCTCCATCTTATCCTTGAGTTTGCTCTTCTTTTCACAAAGATCAATTTACCGCACCCCCACCACCTTTCAGTTTCTCTAGTTCTTCTCACCCATCACATCATCTGACTCAGCAAAAAGAAGTTAGACTTGAACTGAAAATTTCAAAATCGAGGCATTATAATAGCTATATAGCCAAGAATTATGACAGCAATTATATCAAGCAAATAAATCAGTTCTCGCAAGTCTCAGAGGTCCATCAATATTTTATAACCTCATTTCCATGTATCATTTTGTTACCATTTTGTTTTGTTCACAGATCTATCCCAAGTGCCTACAAAAGTACCAGGCATAAATATTTACTGTATAAATAATTTGAGAAGTAATATTTCAAGTAAAACAAAATACCATGAGATGATCCAGTCTACTTTTTCTCTTAAGTATTATGTGTGAGACGTAGTCACACATACATCCACAGGAAAGGATGCAATTTTTTTGTCATTCATTTTTTATTATGTCTCTTTAGGTCAAATGTCACATAAAATTATATTGAACTCTTGACCAATGTATCTATTTTTTTCCATTGGAATATTGGCCCGACTAAGAAGCAACATCAAGGAAAAATTATTTTTTGGCAGAAAAACGTCTTTTCTCGATTCTTGTGTTTTGTTTTGATTTTTCCTTAGTGACTGGAGGTCAGTTTCTATCCACTGAAGCACAAATTCCAAATTTTCAATCTGGCTTTCTTGAGTATGACTGAGTGCCAAGAATGAAGCAATGACACAACACAACTACCATCAAAACAAGACACAGCTGCGCATGCGGTACAATGCACACCCGGGCACATGCACACGCACACACCAGCATCCAGAGCATATCCTGCTCACTTGCAAGCTTTTCCCTAATATGAACTCTCAAAATCATACTTCTAAAATTTCAAATAGTCCTTATCTCCCTAGCCACTCCCATGCAACTTTTTTCTAATACACTGGTCAGTGTCTTCCAGGCGCTAAAAGATTTTATAGGGGGAGCTATTAAATACAGATAACAAATGTCCTCTAATATCTGTTCTTGTTTCCTTTTGAAACTTTAATTTCAATACGCTTTGGAGCAGATCAATGACTATAAACATAATTATTGAAGAAACAATAATTTTGTTTAGCCCACTAATAAAAGAACTAAATATTTTTTGGCAGTTCGCCCTCACACAAAGTTAATATAGTGGAGGGGGCAATGTGCTAAAGGAAAGGGTGGCAGGGTGGACAGCCACAAGAACAGGCATTGAGTGCAAGTAATATGAGCCAGGAGATTTGGATGAGCCCTATCTCTGCTTTCAGACGGGAGACAGTCCACTTAATCTGAGCCTTAGTTTCTTCAGCTAAGACTAGCAATATCAACACCTGTCCACTCATTTTGTGAATGTCCTTATTGAAGCTAACTGAATCTGTTGTTCCATGATTCTCTGAAGCTCAGAATAATCTTTTCCTGTTACAGTCAAGTTTTCTATCAATGCCAGAAATGTTCATCTGGTTATTTTGGCTTCTCTAATTCTATTGGTAAGACTCCTCCGAGGCAGCTTTTGGTCAGTAGCTGACAATGGCATCTAAGGTCACTTGTGTTTTGGGAGGAAGGAGAATAATTTGAAAGGAGACCAAGAACCAGTAATATATTGTTTATTTGGACTTAGTAACTTCCTTGTTAATGACATTTAGCTCACATATGCTACTTCTTTATTGACGAAAGCAATTTTTATACATCACTTCATTTAATTCTTACAGTAATCTTTTGTGGTATGGGATCAGTAAGGGTATTTAACTGTAAGTCACAGAAAAAGAAAAACCCTCCAACTAACAACAACAAACAAGGACATTTGTTGATTGAATTGTTAGGAGAGAGAGAGAGAGAGAGAGAGAGAGAGAGAGAGAGAGAGAGAGAAAGAAGCTTCTGAGCTGGTTGGGTAATCATTATCATGGTAATCATTATCATCAGGTCCCCAGGCTCTCTCTCTGTCCTGACAGCCAGTAATAGACTTCTCCTAACACCAATCTCCTTCTGTGAGTGACCATTATCAGAAAAGTTGCTTTCTTACTTATATATCTAGCAGATAGTAAAAACACAAACAATAAAACACAATTTAAAAAACAAAATAGGGGTCTCCCTGGTGGTGCAAAGGGTTAAGTCGCAGTACTATGAAGCTATCTTCAGCTACTGCAGCACAAGTTCCATCCCCAACAAGGAAGGTAACCCACATGGTGCAGCAGACCTCTCCTGTCTCACTTGCTGCTCTCCTCAGCAGTGTATTTCATTCAGTCCACCTATCCTGCTCCTACTCTGTATCTGGTGAATCCTCTCACCCCACACACCTCTGGCTTGTGCCCCAGTTCTTGTGTGCATAAATAAATCTTTAAAAAACAAAACAATTCCCTTTACTCCTCAATATCCACTTAACTGCTTATTTCTGAAACAGTAGTTACTGTGGATAGTGGTAAGGGGAGAAGGAATACTATTGTATAATTAACTGAGACTCATCCTACTGAATCCTGAGGATTACAATTTCCTTAATGAATTTGAATGAATAAGAATTTACTTCTGAAGCTGGGGCAATTCTCTGAACCGTATTGCCTAGCATACTACCCAATTAAAGAATACACCAAATTTGAGAAGCCCATTGCAATGTGCACTACAGGTAAATACTGCCAATTCCCAATTCATGGTTGAGAAAATGGAATCATGAAGGAAGGAGATTTAGTAATTTTCCCAAGATTTGCCTAAGCAGTCTGTCTCCACCCTAACAAATCAGTGATCTCCTATATACATGTGTTGAAACTTTATAATGTATAATGTATTAGAGGAATTCCAAGATAAGGGGAGGGTGAGTAAAGGAAAGACCACAGCACTAGGCATCAAGAGATCCAGGTTCCAGTCTTGCCTCACTCACTGACTAGCTATGTAATTTTTTTGAAAGTGAGAATGATAAAACCTGCTTACTGGAGTATTAGTAAATATTCAAGTAGAAATCATTCAGAGGAGTGGCATACTTGGGAAATTTCTTGAAATGCAAATTCTCTGTACCACACCAAAATCACTTAATCAGAAACTCTGGAGGCAGGATTCAGCAATATGAATTTTAACAAGTCCACAGGTAATTCTAATGCCAGCTAAATGTTGAGAACCACTGGAACCACTGGTCTGACACATTGTCTGGTGCTTGGACTTTTATTCTTTGTTATTGTTCTAAAGACAACATGCATACTGACTTCTGTTTCAGAGTTCACAATTTAGGGAAAGACAAAAACTCGTTAATATAAGACCATAGATAAAATGTTTTAATACAGGCTCACTGTGCTTTGAAAACTTAGAAGAACTTGAATTTCTTTCTAACAAGATGACTCTCAGAAGGCATTACAGCTTAGACAAGCAATGGAAAGGGGGGACATAGTTATGAAAAGTGAAGCAGCATAAACTTCCAGTGGTTATTGCTATTAAATAACAGAAAGTACAGGCTTCAAAGGGAGTCCTTCATATCAGGCCCTACTCACTCTTCATATCTAAATTTTACTAGTTTTATCCTCCTCCTAAATTATAATCTCAAATCCATCAATCAAGGTGGAATATCCTAATCAGCTGTAGTGAGGTAATATGTGTAATAAGAACCCCCTCCCTGCTTTCCCCTGAGCAAAGATGGTCTTACCTGGAATAATCCTTTCCTTCACTAATCACTTTGTTCCACCTTCTTCCTGTCTATAAATGTCCTCCATTTTGTGTAACTGCTTACAGTATCTAGCTGAGATGCAGCCTGATTCATGAATCATTTAATAAACCAATTTAAATTTCCAAATTTGTGAATTTTGTTTTTTAATACTGTAAAGTTGCACCTAGAAAGCTAACTTAAGATAGGGCCTCCCTGGTGGTGCAGGGGTTAAAGTCTCAGCGCTATCAAGCTATTGCCAACCACTGAGGCATGAGTTTAATTCCTGGCCAGAGAGCTGACCCACATGGTGCAGCACACCTCTCCTGTCTTGCCCGCTGCTCCCCTCAGCAGTGTATGTCACTAGATCTGCCTGTTCTGCTCCCCACTTTGTCTTTGGCTCACACCCCAGTTCTTGTATGCATAAATAAATAAAAATAAATCTTTAAAAAAGATATATCAATACATTAATAGATTAAAGGTCTTATATGGAATGAAAACCCATTAGAAGTCAGGAGATGTAGATTAAAGAATAATCACATGTAAATTTAATACATTGGGCCTCCCTGGTGGCGCAGCGGTTGAGCGCTGGGTTGCGAAGCTGCCCGCAGCCTCTGCAGCACCAGTTCAATCCCCGGCTGCTCCCTGGCCACCAAAGGAGGGTCCCGCATGGCGCGCAGACCTCTCCTGCCGCCCACTGCTCCCCTCAGCGGTGTACTTCGGTCCTTCTGCCTGCTCTGCTCCCCGCTCTGGTGAATTCTCTCACCTTCCCGCACTTCTGACTGTACCCAGTGCTTGTATGTATAAACAAACAAATAAATAAATAATAAATCTTTAAAAAAAAAAAAAATAAATTTAATACATTAAGAAAGCATGAAAATATCAAAAATCTGTAAGTCAATCCTTGCTTTTTTTGTTTGTTTAGTATCTCTGAAAGTGCTCCAGTATCTGAACACCCAATTAATCAAAGGGAAACATCTGTAACAGGTAGTGACTAAAATATAACATTCCCTGTGTAGATCACAAAGTCTTTAACAATCACTTCCCTACCAGGCTAGTGAGTTTTGTTGTTCTTAATTTCCAAACAAATAAATAGAGATTGAGGTTTGATCAGTGTTACACATTTAAGTCACCAATTAGATACAATGGATATCAGTCTTCTCATCCTTCCAGCAATAAAGATTTCAAGCTTTTACAGTCAATGAGAACTTTTGGAAAGATTACCCTTGCTGAAAAGGCCTACATATGGAGGACATCCACCAAGGGGAGCAAAATCAATCTGAACTTGACTGTCTAATCTCACTAATTCAACAGCAGAGACAGAAAAAGAGTAAAGTTTTAGCGAAAAAGGGTCAGAAAGAAAATACGGTTTAACATCAATTACTGTTTTACAAGGTAAAACAAGGGAGAAGCTATTCTTATGTGGTGATTCTTATCTCTGGATTGAGTTATTCATTCATTCAATAAATACTTATTGATTGCCTTTTATGTGCCAAGCACTCATCTCTGTACTGGAAATGAACCAGTGACCAAAGCAGATAGTAATAATATTAAGAGCTATTATATAGCCAGTATTAATAATGTATTAATAGATAATGAATACTTGTTGAATAAAATGCCAAATTCAGTGTATACTAGCTTTCTCTTTGAGGTTACATTTATTGAGGATAACACATCTAGTCAACATTGAAATTCTGCAGCTTCAGTCTCTTTGTGGGAAGATGTTGATGGATCTGCCTCTCCTTGCTGAAACAGCCACCAACAAAAGTAAACTTACATTCCCTGTTCTTGTAAAGGCAACCAGAATTGAAAGCCTGGTGACTCTTCACTATTGCTTTCAAATTACCAGAACCAGCTCTTCTAACTTTACTTTGTTTCATACTATTCATATATTGGAAGAAAGATGTAAAATAAAATAAATGCCATCTTAATATTATTTTAACACAAACAACAGTATTTTTTTCAGCTATGCTTGAGTAGAATAAAACATATTTGAGATTAACTTTTAATGGAAAATTCATTCCATATACATATATCATTTGTAAGAGTAACTGCTTTTGGGGTTCGTGAAAACTTCTCATCTTTTAAAATGTTAATTTATTCACAATGACGATATTCTCAGATGTTTGGAAACCCTTTGAGACAGAAAGTGGGAATGGAGTGTGGGGGAATAGAGTGATGTAATGTTTCTGAGTGTCATGTGATTTCACAATTTGTTTTTCAATCTGTTTGGCCATCTAAAAAGGAAGGCTCTCATCTGTGAATAGCACATAAACTGAAGCTTAAAATACTAGGAACAAAAGCATAGTTTCAAATATATGACTTTGATAGGATGCTGACTGTCATTAATGTTCAATCTCCTGAGAAATGTGAATTTTTCTCTAACAGATTTATGAGCTTGCTTCCTTTGAGCAAATGAACTATAAACAATGCCTAATAAGAAAACTTACTGTCTTCTCCAAGGTCAAAGTTGGAGCAAGCAGAAGGAATTCAGTTTTCCTTACTTGACCATGTTCATCATTCTTACACTCTGTTCATGAATATAAACCGGTTAGAGTTAGTACAAAGACACAGAACGTTTTCAAAGCTAAATTCAGTAAATTTGTATGGATTTAGAAAGATGTGAAAATATAGTTAGTAGTCTCTTGCAATCCCAGATTTACATTTTAAATTCTGTGCTTTCATTGTTAAGGAAAAGGCGATATAATCATAAACAAGAGGACAGATTCTTGTTCTTTCATATTCCACTAGTATGAGCACACATAACAGGATTTCTGATGGTCCTTAGCAGTTAACATATTAACACTTTGCTGGGTTCCATGTGTTTTACTCCCTCCCTCCCTTTAGCATTAGTGGTATAGTATAGATGGCTCGGTGATAATAGGTAAGTGAAGAGGAAAGAAAAACAATTAAGTTCTGAAATGACATTAAAAATAGCAGCAATAAAACATAATTGTTTGGAAATGATAGCCTTGGCAGATTGGTTAAATAAAATGTGCTTTTGGTTTAATAACCATAGGTGGTGAGAATTTGTCTCTATTGAACATTTACTTGGTAACTTCAACCTATTAACTTTTCTGTGATTCTTGGGTTTTTTTAAAAAGATTTATTTATGCATACAAGAACTGGGGTACAAGCCAGAGGTATGGATAGTGACAGAGTGAGGAGCAGAACAGGCAGATGGACCAAAGACACTGCTGAGGGAAGCAGTGGGTGAGGCAGGAGAGGTCTGCTGCGCCATGTGAGTTTCTCCCTGGCCGGTCTGGAATCGAACCTGCACTGCAGAGGCTGCGGATAGCTTCACAGCGCGGCACTCAACCCACTGTGTCCCAGGGGAGACTCCTGTACCCTAGTTCTTGTATGTATAAATAAATCTTTTTTAAAAGAAGAAATATTGATATAAAGAGATTATATGGAAATAAAAAAATGTTTTGTTGCTAGTTTCAGAAGCAAGGCTGTCAGTTTTCATTATTAGTGTTGTAGAATCTTTCACTGTATTCTTTCAATAGTCTTAGATTTTCCTCATCTTTATTATGTTACATTGTATTAATGGGTACTACAAATATATTAATTTACTTGAGGTCATATTCAACTTTTCCACGTAGGTTAGGGATTATTTTCCCATATGTTGTGGCCTAAGCATTTGACATTCCTATATAAAAAAAGAACATCACCACCCTAGTTTTGAAAATATGACAAATCATGTCAACAGCAACTTACTTATTCTGTGAAGTTTTAAGCTTGTTAGAGCAAATATGGTACAAAAACTAAAATTTCACCTCCCCTAAAACTCTTGTATTGTCCAAGGTCATCATTTTAAAATAAACGTTGCATTTATTTCTTCCATATCTTGCTAGTCAAAGAGTTTAATAAACTTTACAAAGTGCACAACTCAGAACCAGGTAGTAACTCAAGCAAAGAGGAAATCTGGCTGGACCAGTGATTTGTCAGCGAGGCCTGAATCACAGGAGGTTGGTCTCCGGTGTATCCTCTTGATCCAGAAAGTAGGAGGTGGTGGTCCAGTGAGCCAGGAATTGCCTGGCAGCATCAACATCCTGGCTATTGCTCAGGCTAGGTTGCATTTTTTGGCTTTTGCTCCCGAACCAAAAGTTCAAGTGTGAAAAACCAGGACCAAGGCCTCTTCTCAACTGAAGCCAGGACACCCCCAGTTCAGCCAGAAGTTAGTTTGAGGGTGGAGTGGCCCAGCATTCCAGGAGTGGCACATGTCAGCAGGAGGTGTGCCAGGGCTTAGTCCCAACTACAGAGCTGGGCTTGCCACACATCCTTCACTTCATTAATATACTGGATTTCTGGGTGACTGGGCAGAGATGCTGTGGAGGCAGAATCAAGATGTGACTTAAGTGTTGAGCATACTCTCTTAGCTCTGGGAGGCATGTATTGGAGGAGTGAGGCTGTGACCTGTGGATTTCAAACCTCCTTCTCCGTGGGGTACCTGACAATTTCTCCTGTTCCTTTTGGTTTCATCTTTGTGAAGGGAAAAGGCTCACATTTTTCCCTTTGCTCCTTTCACATAACTAATATGCTTCTATAAAAGCTGATCCCTCATCAGAAGGAAGGAAGCAACCCCCCACCTATTCTTCTGACATGACCTGTCCCCTTATAATGCTGGCTTTGATGTTCTCTTTTACAAAATTATTAAAAAAAAAAAATATGATATGGACTATGCTCACAGGGAAAAAGTAAGAATAGCACAGAATTGAATAAATTAAAGGTATATTTCCACCTGGCCAACCTTCTGTACCCCACTCTCTGGAGTTAATTACCAGTAACATTTTTGTGTGGTTTTTTTGGAACTTTCTCTAAACAAATGCAAATAAATATGTATGTAGGTGTTTTCATGAGTTTGTGTTTTGTTTTTACAAACAAAAGCTCTTGAGGAGCTGGCAAGTTGGTTTCAGAATGAAGATACTTGACTTGCCTCCTCCAGACACTCACAAGTACATTGAAGCAGAACAAAGCCGAAAAACCCCTGAGGGAGAAATGCATGACTACAGCACACAGTAGGAGCAATGGTGGAAAGGAGTAGGAAAAACTTTTAAGCAAGCTTTGTTTATGGTGATAAGTGGGCTGGTTTCAGTGCAGAGTGCCCTGCAGGTGTTCACTTGGGCACACACCAACTGGGGAGCCCTAGAGACCCAGCACTGCACAGGATAAGGGGGTACATGAGTTGGCATGCAGGTTGGGGGTGCACTGTTGGAGAGTTGCAGGGTGGGATGAAGAGCGGGATTGTTGGCTTGAATCTGAGGAGCTGATAGAAAATAGCTGGTGCCTTAATCAGTAGGGAGAAGGGAGTCAGAGCACTCGGGTTTCCTCATAGAAGAGCCTACAACTCAAAGTCTAGCTTGGGATACTCAAAACACCTGCCGTCCTCTACTCCAGGGCTAACACCAATACAAAGAACTACTTGGACAAACCGGAGCTCAAGCACCTATCGATAACAGGAGCAAACACTGCAGGATAAGGCTCCGTGCTAGAAAAGAAAAGAGAACAACTCCTGACCTGTGACCCCATATCAGCTACAATTCATGCCTAGCACTGCATCTATTGCTTAAAAATAGCCTAGTCTGAAAGTTGACATGAGGCTAAAAGAGACACTGGGATTTAGGAGCTGGCCTAGAGGAGGAATTGTTACAGGGCAGGGAGAGGGGCACCGCAGACTCCGCAAACCTGCCTGCTCTAAATAGGTTCTGCCATCCGCCGCATCAACACAAAACATGAGACTTTAATACAGTTAGTAAACAACACAGGAAAGGCAAGGAATATAGTTTCTAAATCAAGCACCCAAAGTCACCCATCCCTTCATGGGTAAAATTCCACACAAGTGGGACTGGCCCCGAGCAAGGCCCAAAAACCTGCCACAGGTCTAAAGCACCTTTTGGCAGCGACCCACAGAAAAGGATCAGAAATAGGCAGACAAGTCTGGAAGGAAAAGAGCAAAATCAAGATAAAAGCTGTCATTGTTAACCTCCCCACGGGTCTCTCACCCACATCTGTCAACCAGTCCAGGCCCAAAAGACAAGTGCAGTTTCTTCACGTGTCTCTCGGCTCCATATGTCTCCTCCAGGTCTCCTCCTGGGTCTCCATCCTGCTTCCTTCTTTCCTCAGTCTCCTCTGCAGCTTCTTCTCTCCCTGCTCGGCTCCACCCTCCCTTGGGTAGAGCAGGAAACCTGAAACTTCCCCCTTTCCTGGGACCACCCTGTTACAGAATCATTGTAGACCCTACCACACAACCATGGCACCTACAGCAGGGTGGGGGGTGGGGGAAAAGGTGTTTCAAATTTCTGAATGTAAAGGCAGGAAGGGCCAGAGCAGGATCTCTATGATCCAGCACACAGGTAAAGGAGGAGTCCTGGAGCCCTCAGTGGCTTTTCAGGCCTTTATTGCCATTTTACCAGGTACATGGCAGGCCTGGGTGCCGTGTGGGTAGAGGGTGGGAGTGGGGGCTGGGAGGCTGGCAGGCCTCCCGTCCCACATTGAATCTTCACTCTTCCTGGGCTCTCTGGCATTCTCTTGTGGTCTGTTCTTTCTCTTCTGCTTCTCTTTCTGCTTTCTCACTCTTTCTCCTGGCATCCCCGTGGCGTCGCCCTTATAGGCCCAGTCTCAGCCCAGGTGAACCCACCTACGTATGCCCATACCCTACTCCAGGTGCCCACCATGAGGCATGCATTTAGGACCGTAGGGATCCATCATCAATCCTAATGGCAGAGTTAGTAATTAGAGTATGAACATGAACCATGCAGTCTGGCTTTAGAGCCCTCTTTCTCAGCCACTGTGCAACATTGCCTCACAAACACTAGTTAAGAATTGGTCTCCAAAGACTTAACTCTTGATTTCAGTACAGTTCATATAGAGAGGTTTAGTGCTTTGGCTTTGTTTGGATCATAGCCAATTTCAAATCATCGTTGTATGCTCTCACACAAATGATTTAAAACAATTCTGTATATTTCTGTTCTTCATCTCTTACCAAGGCAGTATCTATAATATTATGAGATGTTATATCAAGCATTACCATCAGTGCCTATCATATCAAACAGTTAAAGATACTGTGTTTTTATTTTTATCATCAGTTCTGTTCTAGTCTTTTGATCTTTTGCTTGATAAAGTTCTTACTATGGCCTTGACTTACAATTCTTACAGTAGATAACACAGATAGAAATGTGTTGGAATGTCTATCATGTATGTAATATTCTGCTAGAAGTTTCAAAAGTGAGTAAGGTAGTTTCCTTCCAGGAACATCACTACATGGGGGTGAGGAAGACTATGAGCAGCTAACGGTCTATCAGTAATGAAGCCAGGTGGATACAAAAGGCAGACACGTGGGCTTTGGGGGTCTCCATTTTTGGGCTCTCGGCCAGCTCGGAGCGTCCGGCCAGCTCTGAGAGTGACTTTGGGTTTCCAGGTCGTCGGATCGGGTAGGACGCATTAAAGACTTTATTTCCCTATTTTCTCCCTGAGTTGTACATTTTCCTTATTTCTTTTTCTCTTGTAAATAAACCTTTTATTAACCCTTTTGTGTGTGTCTGTAATAGAGTATTCATAAGTCCCTTTAAAGCGCGCGGGTGAGGACCCACAGCCAGGAACCCGTTTAATATCGGGGTTGCTCTATAACAGCAGGAGGGCAGAAAAGCCTGACAATCATTTACTCTATACTGAGTCTAGTGGAGGTGATTCTTTAGTGCCCTACTGCGTTGGCCCTCTTTTATACCTTCAACTCCTCATGGGAGTAACAGTCCTCAGGTTACTTCAACAGATGCAATAACAACTGTCTGAAAATCTATTACTATTACAACCTATTTAAAAAAAATTAAAAAAATGAGGAAACAGATGTGGATGGTTGGACAGCTGCTATTGTGATTTATCTTCCTCCTCTTCCTCTTAGTTTGTCTTGTGAGCAGGTTCTGTGTGATCAGAGGAGAACTTTCTATGTGGCATCCAGGAAAGTTCGCCTGCAGGAGAGTTTTGGTCCTTGACACAAAAAAGTATCTGGTTTTTAAATACAAGTCATGCAGCCAAGACACAGGTATTTGTGTCTCAGTCCAGATTCTGATTGATTTTAACCAGCTAGCAGGGAACATGTGAGTGAATTTGTGGAATATTGTTCAGCTCTAATGTCAATGACTTGAATGCAATGGAATCGGAATGAAACTTCTAGGTCGTTAAAATTTTATGGTTCCCCTTTGCACTGCTTTAAGCACAAAAGGCAATTACGCTGTATGTGCAAAATGGTAGCCTGATTAGTAGTTCACACACACACAAAATATATAGTGCTTTGTACACATCTTAATTGCCTTTCCACTAAGGAAAGTATAACTACAGATCATAAAAGTAAAACTTTCTTTTACATGTTAGTTTCATTTCATTAACAAGTGATAGAGCCAGTTGAAAACTGATCAAATATTTATAGGAAAAGTTGAAGTTAAGACAATGTTTTCATAGAAGACAATTTAGAAAAAATTACTGCTCTTACTTACAATACACATATTTCTTCACAGAAATTTTATGCCTTACTATTTTGAGATAATGACTGAGGTTTTCCTTTCTTGCATTTCTCTTGTTTTCCCACATCAACTGGTAGGCTAGGAGAAAATATGTCCTCAGAAAAAGGGAGGATACAGACTAAAGAAGTCAATTGAAGTGTAGTGAGTCCTTGAATAACATTGTTGATGAGGGAAAAAAATCAACTCCCAGAGGCTACTGTCTGTGGGGAGTTTGTACCATCTCCCCTTGTCTTTGGGGTTTTCTCTGGGTACTCTGGTTTCCTCCTACACCTCAAAAATATGCACACTAGGTTCTTTGCTGTATCTCCATTGGCCCAGTCTGAGTGGGTGTCGGTGCGCAGTGCCATGGAAGAGTGTCCTGTCCAGGACTGGGTCCTGCTTTGTGCCCTGAGCTACCAGGCTGGGCTACAAACGTCTGTGACTTTGAACTGGAATAAGGGGGTTGGAAAATGAGTAATTGAATGACTGGATAGATAAATGAATGATTATAAATTATTGTTTAACATTAGAAATGCTTTGGGTATTTATTTTGAAGTTTGGTGATTTTTTGTGGTTGGAAATATGCCCTTGGAACTTAATTCTTTTATCTATCAATTAATCTGTGATAAAAATGGTTTTAATATAGGTTGTTTTACTGAAAGTCACAAGTAAGTGACTTGTGTAATGACTTTGTGCATTCAATAGCTTTTCTGAAGGTTAAAGTAAATGGAATAGTCTTGAAAGCCAACACTTGCAAGAGAGAAAGCGTGATTTAAGTTTTGCAAAATTAAGAGTCTGAAGGAGCCAAAGCACCAGAGAGTTTCTATCATAAATTACACAGTGAGTCAAATGTTTAATTTTCCCACTACTGAAATAGGAGATAAAAAGTGTTCGGGCTTGAAGGATGGAGAGATTTCAAGGGAGATCTGATTAGTGCATTCATATGGCTAGGGACACTGAGGGGAGGCAATAGAAACCCCAAAAGACTTAGGAATATTGGCGATGAAGAATGTGGAGAGCTTGTCTGTACTCTCAGAGAAGACACCAAGTCTTTCAGGCACATGTCATGTTTAACAAGGTAATAGTAGTGGAAGAAGGAGGATCTTGGTAGGTGGAACTGAGAGAATCTCACTCCATATAAAATAAATAAATAAATAAAGACTCTCACTCCACACAGGGCAAGAGAGTACCATTATAGCCGACAGTTTTTAAATGGCCACGGGGGCAGCAGAGACCAGCCAGGGGACCTAAAGGACCTGGGGTAAGATGGTGGCTATAGAATGCCATGGACTGACATCTGCATGTATGGACAGCAAGCATCAGCTGTGGGACCGCTGGGGGTGAGCAGATTGGGTTCTTCTTCAACCAAAATCAGCAGATATAGAGACCAAAGTAAAACCAAGTGTCCCATTCCCACCTGATATCAGGATGTTACATATGCCCTGCACTCCTCTCTTTGTTATCTCATTGCCAAGAAAAGGGACAAAGACAGGGAGAGAGTATTGCTGAGTTAAGTAAGAATTACTCAAAAGAAAACAAGCTTTGAATTAGTAAAATGTAGTTTTTCACTGACCATGGAAATGGGGCCCTTGAGCTAGGCCCAGGACAGTGATAGAAAATAAGCTACATGCTAGACTACCTGAGTCTGTGTCTGGAATTTCTGTGCCCAATACATAGTCACACATACATTTATTCAAGAATAAACATTTATTCATGTCTGTGTCCTTTTCTGTAATACCATAGACTCTGGAGATGAACAGACCCGGGCTTGAATCAGTCTCATTTGCTTAATGACTAGACAAATTTGGGCAAATTTCTTAATTCAACATTCTGCTTCTTGTGGGCTACTTGTGAGATTAAATAAGATACAGAAGTTACCCCCAGCCTGCCAAATGGTAAGCCCTTACAAAGTGTTATTTACCGTGATCGTGATAGTAGTAATTATTATCATTGTGTGTTTGCTCATTTTGACCATGAGGCTGAACATTTGATTGGCAGGATTTAATGCCCTGTTGTACATGCAGCATGGCACATCTAGCGACTGATGTTGTAAATGCTTATAGCCATGGGGACATTCATACACAGGTCTTCAATGACAATATTTAAGTTGAGCTCTGTTGATCGTATATTTATATGTTTATTTGTTTTATTTATATGTTTATATGTTTATTTATATGTTTATTTGTTTAATTCTGCAAGTTCATTTTGAGGGAGGAATGCATGCTTTTAAATAAAGAAACAGCAGGCCCCAAATGGAGTTCTTTATACCTGTCCTCACTGAGACTTAATACCTAACCCCACTGCAATTTCAGCCTCTCCCAAAAGTAAAAATTTAAACCAATCAATCTGAAATTTCCTTCTAAGCACTAACGAGGTAATCTGTGTGGTAAGATCCTCCATCCCGTGTGTCCATGAGGGAAGGTGACTTTGCCTGAAATAATGTTTTTCTTTTGCTAATAGCCTTGCCCTACCCTCTTTCTGACTAACAAACTCTTCCATTTTGTGCAACTCTTGGTAGTGCCTTTCTAATTGCTGGATGGGGTGCTGCCTGATTCATGAATTGAGTAAAGCCACTTAAGTCTTCAAATTTAAACAGATGAAAGCATTTTTTTTTTCTAATAGTGCCTCTGGATTTAGAGAAATCTGACTTAAAATTCCTTTTGAGGTCAAGAGAGAAATCTGAATTTTAAATGAGGCAAATCTGTTCTCCAGCCTCACAACCCTCACTTAGTTGAGACTATAGTGGGTCATCCAAAGGTTCACATTTGGTTTCCTTTTTGCCAAGTTCATGAGAGGCACAGCATCCTTGAGCTTCACCCTAGCACTCACTTTGAAAAGCACAACCCAAAGGCTCTTCTAAGAGATTCCATCATGTAATGAATGGTTTTATTAATGCTTTACCACTTAGATAGTAACTGGTTATTTACTACATTTCAATATACTTGATGTAGAAATATCTATAGTAAAGTGGTTTCTGCAGCCTCCTTCTGATCTGAAAGTTTTCACTAGACAAAGCACCCAAGAAGCTTTACCACATCGTAGGCCTATGAACCCTGTATTTCTTATGTAAGGCTGGGAAGGCAATCCTGGTTTCACCCCCATGCTATCTAAGTGCAAAGCTGGCGGGAAAACCTGTCCCCAAGTAACAGAACAACACAGCTGCAGAGGCTAGTAGTCTGTGCTGCATTTGGCAGAAGAGGCAGAATAAACTCTGCTTGATCTTTGGGTGGCCTCAGAGACAGTTTCTAATCTCTTGACTAAGTTGATTTATCTATAAAAGGGGGATAATGATATTGTGCCAGTTTGCATCAAAGGGTATTATGTAAAACAGAAGATTGTGCTGGTTGAAGGACAAGACACTATGCAAATGTTGTGATTAGCATTAACCCACAAGGCTTTACCAGCCCTAGTCTATCAGTTTGTGTGTTGTTTACTTAGTCATTCCTTATGTTAATGTAAAGTGTGGATAACAGTATTTTGACCGGGTTTTCAGATTTAATTCAAGATAGAACTATAATTCATTTGTGTCTTTTAGTCTCACTCCTGGGTCCTGGAGAAAAAACAAACAACTTTTCTGTTAGAAAGGAGCTTGTTTCTTACAAAGTTTACAGTTTAGCAGCAAAGTCTTGGCCAGATAAAAGAGTAAATGTAAGTGACAGATATGAGCTGAATTAGGCCTGCCCTCACAAAAAGCAGTTCTACTTTATCTGATTATGTTGCTGGAAAGACATGTTGTATATAAATCAACATTTGGCAATAACCTTTCTTACCGTTATTAGTAAGAATAAATGTTCCTTGGCATATATGTCTATTATTAGAATACCCAGAAATTCCTGTATTCTTCAGAACTCATCTGGAAATGGTGGTGAGTCATTTTCCGTCATACTTTCAAAAACTTATGTTGTGTACACTTGTGGAATAAATACACACAAAGTTGCAAGTAATCACTTTTAACTCTAAAGACAACTCTCTGACATTTGAAGCCTTGGGAAAGGGTTTTTTCTCTATTACTCAAGTTTCCTCAGGGTCTGTGGAATTGCTGAGGAGACTTAAAACAGAACTGGTCTACTGGGATGCATGCCAACTTTATACTTTAATCTAGCTGTGGAAAATCCCCAAGTAGATCTAGGAATATGTTGGTTTAGGACAAGTGATTAGATCATCACCATCATCATCCTTCTAGTGTGGGTCCTTCTCTTCCATTTTCTTTCTTACACAGGGTGACCTGAAGACAGTCTTCACTTTAATACTGTCCACCCTTACTTCATACATTAAAGAAGGGCCATGGTGGTGGTGGGGAGGGGGGAACAGATATGCCTGGCTTCAAAGGACAACCAAAAGTTAATTTCATGGGGCTTATTCAAGGATAATCAGAATAGTCCTATTAGGCCATAAATTCCTCTCTTGACATTGTCTCCTAAAGTACAATAAATTCCCTTCAATGCATTTTCTACACAGCAGCCTTTTAAACAATATAAATCTCTACTAAAAATCTTTCAATGGTGGCCTCCCTGGTGGCATAGGCAGTTGAGCATAGCAATGTGAGGCTGCAGCATGTTTGATTCAGGCTGGCCGCGGAGATACCCACATGGTGCAGCAGCAGACCACTTCTGTCTTGCCCGTTGCTCCCCTCAGCAGTGTATTTCGGTCAGTCTGCCTGTTCTGTTTCCCACTCTGTCTCTGGTGAATCCTCTCACTCTCCCGCACATCTTGTATGCATGAAAAAATAAATCTTAAAAAAAAAAAAACAAAAACAAGACCTTTCAATGGTGCCAATTTTACTGAATATAGAGTACAAACTATTTCCTATGGCTTTCAAAGTTTTGCGGGATGTGGCTTCCATATCTCTTAGTCCTCAAGTCATGTTGTTCATCCCCTCATTTGCTGTTTTCAGAGCCAGCCAAGGTGATTCTCAGCTCACAGCATACTGTGCCCTCTACCTGAGATTTTATTCCCTCTGCTTTGTGCAACCTTCTCACCCCTCAAGTTTCAGCTCAAATTCATTGTCTCAGAGAAGTCTTCTCTGCTATGACTTTTTCAATTATTTTCCTCTGCTAGTCCCTTATTAATACCATATGAATTTCCTTTTCAGTACTTCTCAATTTTTTGAGAATTTTGTTTGTTAACTTTTATTTGTTTTCCCTACCAGAACATATCTTTTATGAACAGGGTCTTGTTTGCTGTCTTGTTCATTGTTCAGATCCAGGATTGAGGACTGAAGAATTCAAAGATTATTGAAGGGTTTTATGAAAGGAAATAAATGGAAACCCATTATAGCAAACACTTCCCATAAAGTACAGTTGCTTTAGTAACCACATCCACAAATTAATTATGAAGAAATGCAAGGCTACAATCATTTATAAAATAGTTGCTTTCTTTTGGGGGTAATTCTAGCAGAAATATTTATTATTTCAAGAGAATGATTGTTACTTCTTATGGGTAGGGGGCTCTGAGCTGCCTGGAGAGGTTGATGGAAGATCTGTTGACAACTGTCATCAATAGTTAAGCTCGTTATCTTTACGCTTGGAAAGAATCAAATTTCTTCTCCACAAACAATGAATTACTGCATGTCAAGGGAGTTGATCTATAACTGGAAGAGCACTTTATATTCTCTCTGCCTAGTGACTGTTACACTCCTGTGTCAAGTGGCTCTCTCTGAGGTTAGAAGAAAAGGGTCTTTGCTTGGCTACTTTATATCATTTACCACTTTTTCTGGCCAACTGATGATTGTAGACATTCTTTGAATTTAGAGTTCCCTTATTTCTCCTTCAGCTCGTCTCTCATAATCAGAGAATATTAAACACTTAACCAAGTGTTTTATAATCTTTCCCAAGAAACTTGCCTAAGGTTACCAAACCCACATGTTTGTGATGTATAGTCTCAAAGCTTTTGATAGTTTCATGATCTGGACAAAATACTACTTTTTTGTGACCTAATCAATAGTTTAATCAAGTTCAATAATAACAACAGGGCACTTTTTTTTAAACCGAGGGATATTTTTTAACGAGTCTGACATTGTATTACATGTTTTATAGGCAATCTTTTTTTTTTTTTTTTAATTTTCATACAAGAACTGGGATGTAGGCCAGAAATGTGTGTTTAGGATGGGGGGAGTCGGGTGGTGGTGAAAGGATCACTAGAGATAGAGTGGAGAGCAGAACAGGTGGCTCTATTGAAATACACTCCTGAGGGGAGAGGAGGCTAGACAAGAGTGGTCTGGGCACCATGTGGGTTAGTTCCCTGGCCAGGGATTGAACTCCTGTTGCAATGGCTGGAGATAGTTTGATAGCACTGAGATTTAAACCCTGCACCACCAGGGAGGCCCAAGGTACCATCTCTTTTATTCCTGCTCACAAACTCATGGAATAGTGAATATAATCTCTTTTTCACAGAGGAGGAAACTGAGGCTTAGTGAAATTAAGTAAGTAGCCCCAGTTCACACTGTTGTAAAGTGAACTTGGGTTTCAAACTGAAGTTTTTCTGAGTCTTTAAGTGCCAAAGCAGTATCAGTAGCGATAAGCTAGTAATAATGAATCAGAATCACACTCAGTTTTCTAAACATGAAATGTACTTAAATTTTGTTTATGAGAATAATTTAACTTGATCTTTTTAAAAGTGTAGCACGTAGTATTTCTCTGGTTATTAATAGTCCAAGTGTATTACACTCCATTTCTAATTCAAACTGCTCATTTCACTTTTCAGGGCTGTTATCTTCTCTCATATTTTCATGCTTCCTTATTTTAGATAGGTGGCCTTTTCCTCCTTTTGGAAAAGTGGGTAGTCATGTTTTGTAACCTTGGTGAGTCAGTTCAGCCTTTAATAACTTCAGTCTCCTTCTCTGCAAGAAAAGCTGTCAAAATAGAGGAACAATAATGTTTTGCATCATCACTCACAGAAAGGTAAATAGGGATATAAATCCTCCAAAGAAACAGAACTAGCAGCAGCTCACACAACAACTTCTAAAGAGCTAGTCTGACTGTCTTGAAAGCAGCCTCAAATTGTCCCTAAATAGTAATTACCACGCCTATATCAGGACTATCTTTTTGACTAGCTATACTTAATACCTGCTGTTGGCTTCCAGCACAGATGCAGTCATTGTCATAATATTTTGCAAGACCAACAAAGTATCCTTTATATCTCAGAACAACTGGTTATTAATTCAGGTATAGGAGGCACAGAGATATGCATCTCCTTGTTCTTTGGTAACCTCACATGAAATTACTTCCAGGAATGAGTGAATCTAGTCTCTTGATTAATGTGATTATTAAAAAAAAGGTGATTAGGCAAAATAGCAAAGATTTTTCTTAACAAAAGACAAATCAGAACAGAGTCCCTATGCCTTTTCCCTCAGTTAGCCAGCATTCAATGCTTCAAGTGTAGCTACAGTATAACTTTAGATCCCAAAAGCAGTGTGACAATCTGATGCATAATTTCACTCTTCCTGTGCTTCATTTAAAATATTGGAAACTATGAAAAAAATCACCGTGCTATTCCCCTGTCAGGAAAAAGGAAAATAAGAAATTAAAAACCTAACAAACACGAGTAAAAGTCAGAGCAACTGGAATCTCAGTTTTGAGGAAACATATGGGATTGTAGCATCCGCCCGAAGCACTGTACCCAACCTTGTCACATGTGTCTCTTCCCCGGGGGCCGTGAATCCCAGCTGTCACCGGGCTGGGGCGAGGAGGCCCTACGTGCAGGAGTGTGTGACTGCGGGGGCTGGGGGGTGCCTGCAGGGCTCCTGGAGGCAACGCAGCCCTCCGGTGCAGGGGCGGGTCTTCCTGGAAGACGCAGCGCTGGGCTGACTCCGTGGTGCGGGTCGCCTCCGCAGCGCCTGGGCCGCACCGAGCGCCAGCGTGACTCAGCGCTGACTCACTGCAGGCGCTGCCAGTGGATTTCCCCGTCAGCTGCTCCCTGCTCCGAGTCCTTTGCTGCACGCCAGGCCAGTCCCGTGGCTTTAAACAGAGCAGGACGGATTTTACAGCCTCTGAATCCCGACCAAGCATGGAATAGACTGGCTTTGTTTTCTTTGACTTAAAGAGCTAATCAGATTCTTTCATCAAAAGCTTGTTGGAACAAACCCCTAACATAGTCTTTCCATAATAACGACGGATAGATGACCTCTACATGGATTTTGCTTCTCTCCTACCGGCTCTTGCATCTTATTTTGGTCCTGCTTTTTTTTTTTTTTTTTGAGGTTATCTTTTCAATATGTTTGATAACTGGCCTTGGCACAAACCCACCACTGCGGTGACGCAGATCAGGTTGGAACTTGGCAGCATGTACAGGTCGTTGGAGACTTACTGTAAAAACTAGGGAACACTTGAGAAAGACGTTCTTATCTGCCATCTCGGTTGCTGATTAGATGCTACACTCATTTTCAGTATGTCTCTACCCTTCGAAAGACCCTGGATGAGATTTAGATTGCTAAAATCTAGAATTGCTTGTGGTTTTGTTCATTTCCTCCTCTCCAGTCTTCAAGATAGAACAGTGAGGGGGGATTCTTCCAGCTGTAGCCCATGAGCCACCTGCATGGAGAGTGCTAGGTGTATTGGACAAAAGTACAGACTCTTAGAAGCCACTCAAAACTGCAGACTCATAATGTCCCTGGGGTGAGACTTCCAAATGGAACTGACAAGCAGCCTGTAGGGATTCCTGTGTATACCTAGGTTTGCAAACTACCAGCCAGAGAAAGAAGGTGTGAGATTTTATTCTGTGAGAACTCTCGAGGAACTCCTTACCATTGAGAACCCTTTGTTCTAAAAGTGATTCTGATACCAGGCAAGCCTATTTCTTAAGTTGGTTTTGTACATAATATTGGATTTCTTTTAATTGTATATTAATATATAGGTTTTTTTTTGTTTTAATGAAAAATCCAGGTATAAAATAAAATGGAAGTACCTATAGATTAATATTTCTGACTTCAGATCAGTATTTCCCAAACCCAACTTTCTATGAGAATTATCTTAAAACTCTGTACTTTCTGGGTCAGACCCCAGGCCTTAAAAACTCTCTCTAAAAGTGAAGCCCTAGAACAGGCATTTTGAAAAGCTCTGAAAGTTAGTCTGCAGACCTTTGCAAACAGCTACTATTGCCAAGTACAATAGAACTTTCATAAAACCCAGGGTAGTTGGCTGTATTGTTCTTTTATGGTGCTCACTCCTCTCTCAGTCTGCACTGTTTCCTTTTGAAATCACCATTTAAAAAATAAAAAAGTAAAAAAAAAAAAAGTGACCACATAAACTATCAACTTACAATTATATATACAGATAAATTCACTTCTTTAGAAAGTAAGTTTGAAGTTTTTGCATTCTAAACCTTTTTTTTTGGGAGGGGGGGAAGGATGAGGGTAATTGGTGAATAATTTGGTGTTTTTTTAGGAAATTTCCTTTTTCTCTTTCCCTTGGGTACTGTGTTTATTCATTTTCTTTTCATCTCATTGGTAAGTTTTTCCTGCTTCATCTCTGTTTGCATTGTGGCAGAAACCTAGAGCTCACACACACCTGGCAGAGACATCTCACTTTTTTCTCATATATAATCTTGTTTCTCCAAGAGTGGTCTTTGGGCCAGCAGCATGGGCAGCATCTGGGAGTTTGGGAGAAATGCAGACTCTTAGGCTCCATGCAGAACTACTATGTTGGAATCAAATGTTAGAAGATCACCAGGTGACTTGTGTGTATATTAAAATTTTGGAAGCACTGTTTTATGTAGTATAAGACTTATAATCAGGGGCTGTTGAAAAAAAAAAAGAGGAGAAATAGGAGGTTGGAGTGTCTTCGTTTCTGAGGACTACTCTAATAAACCAGGGGAATCTGAGTGACTTGCAATATAGTTCTGGAAGATAAAAATCCAAAATTAAGGTGTCAATAGGACTATGCTCTCTCTGAGATGCTGGGTAAACTCCTTCCTTGCTTCTTTCTAGTTTCTAGTGGTGATAGTGGTTCCTTGGCGTTCCTTCACTTGTAGCTGCAACATTCCAATCTTTGCTCCTTTGTCACGTGGCATTCTAACTGTCTTAATGTCTCTTCTTATAAGAACATAAGTTATATTGTGTTTGGACCTATTCTAATGAACTCACATTAAATTGATTACATTTACAAATAGCCTCTTTGTGAAAAGTGTTGCCTTTACAGATGGGGGACATTAGGACTTCAACATCTATATTTGAATGACACAATTCAACCCACAATAGGGAGCTTTGGAGATTCATTTTCAATAAATGGAAAGGTGATATGTGAAAAGAAATAAACATTATTTTAAAATATCCTGATCACATTATATAAAATTTCTCTTATTGTCTATTTCACACTTTTTTTGTCTCATCTTCTGTGAGTTATATAGTGAAATCTTTTCAAAGGCAACTTTCTTTGCATTCCCTTTAAGGTGATGCTGAATTTATCATAAAAATTCAGTAGTTTTAATGATGACAATAACATTATGGCAGATTATTGGACAAATAGAAAAAATCTCACATTTCAATATATCTGACTTTAAAAATGAGGTCCTAAGATAAATAATAATTATAGCTAAATTTTTTTTTTCTTTCAAGAGCTGGGGTGTAGACCACAGGTGTGGGAAGTGGTGAGAGGATTCACCAGAGACAGAGCAGGGAACAGAACAGGCAGACTGATGAAATATGCTGCTGAGGGGAGCAGCGGGAGAGACAGGAGAGGTCTCCTGCACCAGGTGGATTAGTTCCCTGGCCAGGGATCTACCTTGTGCTGCAGTGGCTGCCAATAGCTTCACAGTGCTGACACTTAACCCATTGTACCACCAGGGAGGCCCTATAGCTAAATTTTATTTATTTTTTTAGTGGGACCCTTGCTGGCTGCCGGGAAACGAACCAGTGCTGCACAGGCTGCGGGCAGCCTCACAGCCCAGCGCTCAACCGCTGTGCCACCAGGGGAGGCCCCTTATAACTAAAATACCTAGCACCAAGGTATTAGTAGTCAGTTTTTTTTTTTTCCCCAGTCTTTAGATTTTTTAAAAGGTCTTCACCATTGCTAGTGGGCATCTGTTTTTGTTTGCCCTGTATTCATTCTCCCTCTTTACTGAGAGGGTGCTCTCCAACATTTCTGTGTAGGACTATTAACCACTGTTTCCCTTCCCTCTTCCTCCCAAGGGTGAAACACATGGCCTTTTACTTTCTGTACTGCACATCTAAGTCTGGGCGAGTCTCAAAAAAAGAAAGTGGTTAAAACTGAGTCATTTCAGCTGTAGTGCTTAAAGACACCCATCAGGTGGTTGTTTGTGTTTGTTTGTCTTACCACTGAGAATACCAGAATAACCCTCCGTTTCTGTAGTTCCCAGTCCCAGTTGATTAAGAATTTTGTTCTAAGATATCCAGTATCTTTCCAAATATTATTTTATGAAAAAATTCACATTTCAATGTTTGTTTTAAACTTACTATTTTTAGGTTGTTATTTTTTATTATTTTATTATAATTTAATGCCATTTTTTATGGAACCAAGCGTGAGTCTCATTTGGTTTCTATTGCTCACAACCAATGGAACCTAATTGCTATGAAAATATAAAAGGAGAGAACACGTATTGCCTGCAGTCACCCTATTAAGATAACCTGAAATAATAGTCTGCATTCATGACAAATAAAATATCTACTCTTGAAATGTAACAAAGATCTTTTCAGAGATCTTTAATTTCAATTTATTTTACCAGCTGTCATTATTGTTCTGTATTTTAAGCTGGATCATTCTTCCTTCTGAACCACCCAAACTGCCAGGAGGTAAAAAAGAGAGTCATGCTTGTCATGCTACTTTGAGACACCAATGATCTTCTTTATGTTGCTTTTAATTGCTCATTGTCGTTCTCACGATATTTACAATATTAAGGAGATTTTAAAATGTTCCCAAAGTTTCTAATTAGAGATGTTTTACCAAGGGGCTAATTGCAAAATAGAAACAGATTCCCTGTTACACTATCCTAAATGGTATCTTTTTTCTGCAAGAAAATAAATAACATTAACCTAAAGTGAAATTTCATATTGGCTAGCACATAATGTTTGACTTTTGAGTTCTGCTAAATTGATTTAATTAAGGTGTGTCAGCTTCTCAAGATCCTCACTCTTTATCTTTTTTTTTTTTTTTGAGGATTTATTTATGCATACAAGAACTGGGGTGTAGGCCAGAGATGATGGGGATGGGGTAGGGGGCCATGAGAGGATTCACCAGAGACAAAGTGGGGAGCAGAACAGGCAGATCTACTGAAATACACTGCTGAGAGAAACAGTGGACAAGACAGGAGAGGTCTGCCAAGCCATGTGTGTTAGCTCCCTGGCCGGGGATTGAACTTGTGCTGCAGTGACTGCAAATAGCTCGATAGTGCTGAGACTTAACCCTTTATGCCACCAAGGTAAAAAGAATAATTTTTCTCTTTATCTAACCAATCTACCTTCATGCTTGTGCCAGTGGTTTTATGGTAGATATGGTTAAATTTTATAATGTAAGGAACTTCTAGGGAGAAAAACTTCAAAAAGTAGCTGTTGTGTAATTATAGATCATGAATATCATACTGAAAACTTTGTACTTAAACATAATTCTTTAATGATTTTTTTATTAAGATTAAGAAGTGACATTTATTGAGTACATGTTGTGTGCCTAGAACTGCATTATCCACTGATTTTCTGCATAGAGTCTTATACCACATATGACTTTAAGTATATTTTAATTCCAAAATAATTTTTTAAATTAGTGATAGACAATACAAACATCTACTTCCTTTTTTATATGAATAAAACTTAATTTTTTAATATATATTAATTAAAATTTTTTTTTACATCATTGTTCATTTTTAAACAATATTTGTTTCCCCCCCACCCCCTCAAGTGTAGTCCCCATAGACTTTCCTTCACCAGTGCACCCGTGCACCATCACCTCAGTCCCCTGTGCTCCTCCCTCCCTCCCTCTGATCCCTCTCCCTCCTCCTCCCCTACAGGATGTCTCTGATTTATAATTGTCCGTTTGTGCTTTGATGTGTTTTGTACTGTTATTATTTTTTTACACCAAACCAAACATCTACTTTCTTAAAGAGCATTGTTGTAGCCCATTATTCTCTTCTTCTCTCTTTGTACCTGTTAAATTCTGTTATCTGTATGTTTTATTTTACCTTATTAGGATTGATAACACACATCTAAGTATTCCGAAGTTTGTCCATAACTTTGATATTGGATTAAAAAATTCTTTTGCATTATTATGATTTTTTGACTATATCAGAGAAAATAGTATAGCAGGACCACATGTCTTTATCTATAATCTATTTTTTCCCTAAGGTTTTAATCATCTTTCTCTTTTTATTGCATTTTGTCCCAATTATTTTTCCCAAATTGTCAAGCATACTAGCTGGTCTGTTGACCTTTTTTTCTAGGAGAACTCCAGCCTCAAATACCCCTCCAACTTCTGAACTGATTGCTCTTCAGGCCTACTGCACACCTACCACTCCGATACCCCAAAGCCAGTTTTCCAGATCCTGTTCCTTAACTTATTCCCTTCACTCCCAAGTATCTTTTAAGGAAAGAGTATCTGAGAACTAAATATACTAATTCTTATATACCTGCAAATGTTTTTATTCTGCCTTTTCATTCAATTAATATTTAAGCTGGTTATAGAATTCTTGGTTGCAAATCTTTTCCCATCAGCATTGTTCCATTTTCTTTTAATAATATTGTAAATGTGAAATCAAATGAAAAACTGGACCTCAGTCCTCTATTTTTGCTTCTTCAACCTTTGAATCTCTCCTCTTTAGCTTGAATTTTCTGTAATTTAAAGGTATTTTTCTCTAATTTTGGACTATTATTTTTTTCATTTATTTACTTACACTTAGCAAAAACTTTCAGATTGAAAACTCATGGCCCCTTCAGATCTTTAAATATTTCTTTTTCTATTTTCTCTGACTTGTCTCTCTGGGACTGTTATTAATTAAATCTTGGATCTCTGGGTCAACTCTATTTTCCTAAAGGTTTTTTTTCCCCTATCTTATGTCTTTTTGATTCTTTGCGCTTTATTTTGAGGAATTCCCTTCATTTTATTTTTCAATTCTTCTACTCATATTTCATTTTGACAATATATTTTTAGCTTTCCAGGGTTATTGCTTGGTATCTGATTTTTCTTTTATTATAATGTCTTATCTGCTTGCATTTTTCTGATAAATGTATTAGAGATTTTCTTTTTAAATAATTCTTTGTTCCCTGAATTATTTATATTCATTATGCCAGGATTTCTACTGCTTTCATTTTTCAGGTTCTCTTGAAATGTCTAGGGATCCTTGGTTGTGTTTTTATAATTAGAAAAGATACCAGAAAGGCATCAATTTGGATATATAAGCAGTTAGGTCCTCACAATCAAAATGATTTTATTTTTTTATAGTATCAAGAAGTCAGATACTACTATCTGCCATAGTTTGCCCCAGATAGTGTTTTAATGCCTTTAGATGAGAAATTTTTTTTGGAGGTGGTGAAGCATAGGGTTGGGCCAAATGTTCAATTGTCAGATGTTGTAATTGTCTGGAATTCAGAAAAGGGGCATATCATTTTCTGAACTTCACTTTTCTCCATAGAACCTTCTCCAAAAACCTTCAGGTTTTTGTCCTGCTCCTTACTAGTACCCTTTCTTACATCTCTTATTCTTTGAGAAGGAAGACCCTGGGTGTTGCAAATAGGTAGCTTTCTGCATTTTCCTAGTAAGCTCTCATAAAGTACATACCGGGGGATCCTGATTCAGCACCTCTGGGATGAGCTTGGAGATCTGCATTTTACTCGTAATACTGTCCATGGTTCCTACATATACTACCGGAAACTTAAATGACTTGGGAATGAGAAAATATACAGGAAAAAGTAGAGGTAGGAACCTCATGATGTGGTATTAACTGGGTCTGAGAAGGAAGAGGAAGCCATCAAATATATCTACTAGGTTTCAATGTTGCGTGACTCCAAGATGATAGTGTTGTTAGTCAAATAAAAAGTCATGAGTAGATTTTATTCCCTTCTTACAATTTTCTTCAAGATACTATACTAAATGCTACCCCCATGGAAAATTACTATACTAAATGCTACCCCCACGGAAAATTTTTGTAATGATATTAGATTACAATAGAATGATGAATAAATGAATATGTAAACACATTTTCAGGCAGAGAACTTGTATTTATATGCACAAGCTAAACAATCTGTCCATTTTTAACAATATATGGAGGTAATTAAAAAACATCTATAAAGAATTCTGAAACTGAATTTGAGTAATCCACTGGTAGACATTCCTGGTTTCTTTTTCAATCAAGTGTCTTGATTTCTCAAGAGTAAAAGAGCAAAATTCAAATATACAATATCTTTTATACTTACAAATTCTGAACATAAATGTGGAAAAATTGCAATAGTTGCTACATCTCTTCATAAAGGTTATATCCTTACTAAAATATTGCTGTTCACTCAGCTTAATTTCTATTAATAGAACAGCCTGATGACTCATTTTGTACATTTAGAGTCTAATGAGCATTTTTAGATCTGCAATACCTGAGACGACCATTTAATAGCTCCTTCACATTAGAGCATGTATTTTCTTTGGAATTAGTTTTATGAAAATATTTTTTCTTTTTTTAAACTAAGGTATACTTTATATACAGTTGTTTTTAACCTTTTTAGTGCACTATTCTAGAAGTTTTGGCAAATGCATTTAGTTGTATAACCACACCACAATCAAAATACAGAACAATTCTGTCACTGCTCAAAGTAACCCCGCACTCATTTGCAGTCAAATCTTCCTTCTCCCTAGCCCCTGGCAATGACTAATCTAATTTTCTCTATATATAGTTTTACATTTTTAAGAATGTGATATAAATATTACCAGGCAGTATTAGCCTTTTGAACTTGGCTAGTTTCATTTAGCATAATGTATTTAAAACATTCAATTTTTGGCAATTATCATTACTTTGTTTCTTTTCATTGCTAAAAATATTCTACTGTATGGATATACCATGGTTTATTCAAATATTAAAATTTAAACACTTACCAATAACTTTATCTTGTGGAAAAGGATAATTTCATGACCATGATATTGTGCATCTATGAAGAAAGGAAAAAATAAGATAAATTCCCTTTATGCCTTTAGATATATTTGACTGCATGTTAGGTGTAACTGTATCAAAAATGTATTTTTCATATAACTGAGAAAGGTAGAGATATTTTTTCGACTATTTGTGGATGCAACTTTGAAGTGTATGTGAAAGTTTTCTCTACTTAGATTGGGAATATAATACATTGTTATTATTAATAATGATAGCAGATAATATTTTGTTTGAACTTCTGAAGGTGAGTCTCTATGAGGACCCTATTCAACCTAGACCTTTGAAATGGCTCACTTCCCATTGAAACTCTGTTAATCTTTTACTCCATGAAAGCAACAGGTGGGTTAGAAAATAGCCAATAGAAAGACAATTCTTGTCCTTCGGGATCAGTGCCAATGGAAAAAGGTGACCCGAAATACAGATCTCAGGCCTGACATGATGAAAATCTAATGTCACAGCTGTTGTCTCTCACAACTGTCACTCATCATGTTTTAATTTCCCAGTTTTGATTTAATCTTTTCTAAATACAGCCCTGGATAAATACAGAACAAGATAACAAGAGTTCCCAGCAAAGGAGCCAGGTTGGTATTAGCACCATCCCCTTTTCACCTCCTCCACAGACCTTTGGGTTTTATTTTTTGTGATGATTGCATCTCCAGGACATTACATTTTATTTTCATGAGGGCTAGAGTTTCTGGACTAGCTTATAGACTTCACAGGAATCAGAGTTTTGATTTCACGGTGACTTCATTTTTCTTTTCATGAAAACCAGGATGATTTTACCAATCATTTTAAATTGTAACAGATAGTGGAGTGGGGTTAGATTTTTCAGTGATGTACCTGTATGTCCTCCTTTTCTGAGATTCATGATTAAAAAACTGTCTTTAGCCACTGATTTCGTTCTTTTTTCTTATCACGTTTAAAAATAACCTTTTAAAAATAAGCCCTTTGTTGAGTTATAGTTTACCTTCAATAAAATCCACCCATTATAAGCACAGAATCTTGACAAATGTATACACTTGAGTAAATTGTCACTACAATATCCCTCCCCATCAGTCACCCTAATGCCCTTGTCAGTCAATACTCCCTCCACCACCAAACTCAGGCAACCACTCTACTTTATATCATGATACGTTACTTTTGCTTTTGCTAGGTGTGGGGTTAACAGTGTCTATTCTTTGGGTCCTAACTTTTTACTTAGCATAAACCTTTTCTTTCCTTCTACCTCTCCTCCCCCTCCCCCCTTTTTAATTGAGGTAACATTGGTTTACAATGCTGTATATGTTTCAGGAGTTGAGGTTCACACCTCTTCAAGTGTATATTTGCATGACCAAAGTAGCAGTAACCCTTCACCATAGCTCTTAAGGCCTTCTTCACCCTTTACTCCCTCTATCTCTGGTAACTTCAGTTCTGCAGTCAGAACCCAAGTGTTTGTTTTGGTATGACTTTGTCTGTTTGTGCTTTGTTTTTTTATATGCTGCATATGAATGAAATAATCTGATATTTGTCTTTTTTCTTCTGACTTTTTCTGACTTTTTCTGCTTAGCATAAACCCTTCCAATTTCATTTATGTTGTTGCAAATAAGATATCCTCTTTTTAAAATATAGTTGCATAGTATTTCATTGTATATAGATACCACATCTTCTTTATCTAATCATCCATTTTTTGGCCTTTAGGTTATTTCCATATCTTGGTTATTATAAATAGTACCATGAAGTTTTTCATATTCATTATTGTTGTTGTAAATTTTAGTAACTCCTCTTTTTCTTACCCTGAGAAGTGGTGGGATCCTGGACATAATTCTGAATGTGGAGCTGACAATATTGCCAATGAATTGAAAATGTCCTGTGAAACAGAAGCCAAACTCAGGTGAATCTAATTCCAAATCTATAATTCCTCTGAATATAGGAGGAAGATCTATTTAGAAAAGAAAAGGGGAGAAAAGGTAGACAGTTTCTGTGATTATAAGCTGGTAAGGAACTAAGTTGAAACTCATGGTCACTGTTATTTACAAGCTGTCTTAACCACCCTAAATATCTTCAATCTCAACAGCTTAATGTGTCTGCCTGAAATAAATTCAATGTTATGAAAAAAATGTGATATGCACATTTTCTGCTAATTTTAGAAAACTGAGTATATAAAAATACTTCAAAGTTTGCAAAATAATTAGTAACAAAGTAAAAGGAGAATCAGCAATCCTATGAAAAATGAGATGAACAGCTATTAGTCTCACTATCACATAGATATAAAGACTAGATTAATATATGGCCTCTTTGAGACAAATCTAATGGATCAGGGATTGGATGAAAATTCTGATTCTGATTTTAGTCTCTTCGATGAATTGCTGATTCCTTGCTCATAGCTGCTGTCTATCTTTTCTGCCTAATTTAATTAAAGATAGCAAATATAAACACCTTTGATATCAGTGACATGCATCTTAAAACACCAGTTAATGACTGTGAGTAGATACTATATGATTTAAAAAAAAATTAATAGGGTCTACAAAATGAGATAGTTCAATGAAGTGCAAAGAATTTGGAAGAATCAATTTCTAAGAAAACCTTATGATTTAGATCAACTATCCTAAGTATTTGAAACCTCCAAGTTTACTATGTGTGGGTTTCCTTTCCACTTATTTTGCAGTGGTAAAATCTGGTCAAATAAGTGCTTGTAGGGGGTGAGTGGGATGCTGGTTTGCAAAGAACATTGGCAAGTACATTTAAACAAAGCAGGTTTAGGAATTGTAATTTTTATTTCTATGATGCTGAGCACATGATATGACAATTACATTTTCCCTAAAATGAAGATAGAAACATTGTAGAATTTATCTGTCCCAAGACAATTGGGTGTTTGGATTTTTTTACTCTATTATAAATATTTTGCTTATGTCTAGAGCAAGCACCAGTAATTAGGCCAGAATGGTAACTTCTCACTCTTAAACACAACAGCTGTGTGTATTTGGAAAGATTAATGACAACTAGATTGTTCAGTAATTCTGAGAACACTGTTTACTAAGCTAAATTGGCTAGCAAGACTCTTACTGTTTACTTGATATGATGTAAGCATAGTTTATTAAATATTAAATATTTAAGACTGGATAGTTTAAATTTTTATAAAGAAATATTTTACCTAATTTTGAGGAGAATTAAAGGACAATCATTGTTTTCTATATCTGAAATTTCAGCTTTAGTTTCCAATATTTGCCACATACAATTTGATGCTTAATCATTTTTTGGAATCAATCATGACTCATTACATTTATTGCACATATATATTTTAGTATAAAATTTGATTTTATTTATTCCTTGAAATTACTCAGAAGGTAGAATTTTTATTTTGTAGAAAAAGGTATAAATAATTAAATGTTGTTAATACATCAGTAATAAAATGAGTACCAGAACATGTTTCATTGATTTTGTATTTCCAGGTTAAAGGGCCTCGAACATCTCTGTTTCTGTGCTGTTCTTTTGGCAAGATGTTTACTGTTGGAGAAACTCCAAATGTGCATTTATACTAGTATAAGTTGATAATGGAGTAAATTGTTAGTGGGAAGGATCACCTATTCCAAATAAAATCTAAACTTCTAAAAATCAAGCAGAATCAGATTCACATAATTCTGGAACATCAGAATAGGAAGAATAAATAAACAAAATAATATGCAAAGTTTATTAGTGATATTCTAATTTTTTTAACAGATCACATCTTGTTAATTTTGCTGAATAATTTTGGAAACTTACTAATCAGCAGAAATATGAATTATAACTCTTATTCAATGCAGTAACAAAAATTAACATTAGCCAATTAGTAAAATTCAATAAAATCCATTTAAAGTTGAAAAAGATAAGCCCATTTGAAAACTGCCATCAATTATTCAACTAACAAGGGCATTGAACAACTAATTTATGTCCATCCATGGTGATGAGGAGCCATGAAAGTTAAAATGAATTGGTCTTTGTCCTCAAAGGACTCATAATCTAGTTCTTAGAGACAATTTTGCTTTACATTGGTTAAAAAAAAAATCTTCAAGTGTTTCTTATCTTTTATGTGAATGAGCAGTATTAAAACATTTGCTGCAAATAAAGTTCTATTTTATTTAGTGAGTAAAGAATCTGTATTCCTGTTTGAAACATTTCAGGATAGAGCAGCTCTGATCAACCAGGTGACCTCTGTGAACTTCTCTACCTCCAGAAAGGAAAAATAATACTGATTCTGATTCCTGGTGCTGGCAAGGAACATATGAGATAATGAAAGTGCAAATGCACACCAAGGATTTCAATGTCATTTCTAAATAGATTTCCAAAGCATCAAAGAACCTTTAAACCAAGAATTAAATTTTAGGAAAACTGTTTAAAATTTTAAATCTAATTATTTCACCTTGTTGGACCTTCTGTCCAACCATCTCTCCTATTTCCACCCTACCTCCCACCTCCCTTCCTACCACCTAAACCCTTCCCTTCTTTCTCTCTCCTCCACTCCCCCAACCATCTGAGGGGAGCCTCTGTATGAAAGACAGAGTTGGAAACAAACAGAAGAAACACAATATGTCCCTTTCCTTAAGAGGGACATAGACAAGAGAGGAAAACCGAAATACTGGTTTTTGTATCCCAGAGAGACTAGAGAATACTATATCCATAAATTATAACAGGGTGATTTTCTCTCACCTTTCTCCTCACTTCTTCCCTCCCTTTCTCCCTTCTTGCCTCCCTCCCTCTATATCTCAAGAGAACAACAACAACAAAAAAACAAGATAAAAATTCAAATTATGAGAGTAGAAAAAGTTTTAAATAGAAGGATTAAAAGATAAATGTATAACTTGATATAATCTCTCTGGAAAATAGAATAAGAAGACAATGAAAGAATAACAAAGAAAATATCTAATAGAAGTCAGAGGCTTCAAAGACTATTCCAGAAGTTTCAATAGCAAAATAACAGGAATTTTTGAAAGGAAGATAAGAGAAAATGCTTGGACAAAAACAAGCAAATCAAGAATATTTTGCAGACTGAAAGATAGGAATTTCCACATTAAAAGGAACTACCAAGTGCTCAGAACAAAGATTTCTACATCTTTAATTGTTTTTCTTGGGGAGGGCAGGGGGTGAGAGAGAGGGTAACATTTCACCATATTCTAGATAACATACATGTATCACTGTTTCTTGATTTTGCAACCTTAGGCACTATTGACTTCTTACTATAGTAGATGTGAATTGTGCATTGTTTAACCATTACCCATACCTATCTCTGCTTTGGTCTGCTTGTTGTCTTCTGAGTCACGTTTATTTTCAGGCAGGCATTTCTCATAAACAAGCTCTAAACAATTTCAAACTTACATGCTAGAAATTCAGAAACCTCAGCAGATAAAGGAATATTTTCTCACCAACTTCAGTAATACAACCAATCTCTTGCCCAAGAAGTTGTGTTTTTCTTTTTTTCTCTCCGAAGGTATCACTTTGACCACGCGTAGAGTCAGTTTCTTCTGACCCTCATGCATTAAGGATGAGTCAAGGAGTATGGGCAGACAAGAAAGGTAATAGATTCTGAAGATTTTTAATGCATTTTACAATTAAGAGTGTAGTGCTAACTCAAAAAAAAGTTTTAGAATGCTACAGTTTTAGAAAAGACAAGAGCTCATTTAGTCCATTCCTCTGATTTAATCAGAATCATAACTTAATCATTCCAGATTTAGAAAGGAAATTCACTAATATTGAATTCTATCAGTGATGTCTTTTGGTTGAGTCAACACTATATAATTCAAGTTTTCAAGAATAGAATTGTCCAGGGGATAATGGCATTATGATTTTAGAACTAATTCAGTAATTTTGTACTTTTGTACAAAGGACAGAGAATTATATAAAATCAAAATTAAGACAATATGAGTTTATGGTATCTTTTACTATCATAAGCATGTTTTTATGCTATTCAACTGATCTTTTGATTGCTGATTTTAATATTATTTTTGATGAGATTTGTGACCAACTTAAGTGAGGCAGCCCTTTACTGTATGAAAGGTAGGATTTAGATTATTTTAGTTCTTTGCAGCTTAAGACACTACAACCCTGCCATTTGCAAATAGTGATAATAAAATAATAGCTAACATTAATTCTTACAAAACCCCAACAAGTTAGACATGATTATTATTCCCAGTATATTTTTTTTTACTCAACCAAAAGACATCACTGATAGAGTTCAACATTAGTGAATTTTAGTGCTAAATCTGGAATAATTAGGTTATGATTCTGATTAAATCAGAGGAATGGACTAAATGAACTCTTGTCTTTTGTGGAATTGTGCCATTCTAAAACGTTTTTTGAGTTTGAGCTATACTCTAATTGTAATAATGCATTAAAAACCTTCTAAGTCTATAATATAGAAACTTCCAGCTAGTGTGAATCTATAGCCTGCACAAAGTAACAAATGGCGAGAACACAGTGGCGGTATTAGACAGGGTGTGACAACTTGCCTATTTCTTGTGTAGAATATCGCAAGAAGAAAGACAAAAACATGCATTTTGAATGATTAAGGTAATAAACCAAGAAGTCTATACTTTGAAAAGATATAGTGTGGCTATTTGTAAGAGGAATAGACTACCTGCAAAGTCCAACTGCTTAGGACCTATAATAATGATAAAGACAACCAGGTAAAAGGGGTCAATTCTATGCTGAATGTTAGAATTGGACTTTTAGTGGTGAACTTAATATATAGTATATACACATTGATTTTTAATGATGCACACCTGAAACTTTATAATATTTTATAATGTCAATTAAAAAGTGATAAAGATAAATTGGTATGGCTCAAAGCCTACCATAAAGAACAATCATTTTACAATTCTGAAGAGAATGAATGTTCTTTAGTGTGTGGTCACTGTTGTTCTCTTTTTCTACAACACCTCCCTTCCCAATCTTTTTTTTTTAAGATTTATTTATTTATGCATATAAGAACTGGGGTACAGGCCAAAGGTGTGGGAGGATGAGAGGATTCACCAGAGACAGAGCGGAGAGCAGAACAGGCAGACTGACGAAGTACACTGCTCAGGGGAGCAGCGGATGGCAGGAGAGGTCTGTGCGCCATGTGGGTCCCTTGCTGGCAGGCCAGGAATTGAACCAGCACTCATAGTGCTGCACTCAACCCACTGCACCACCAGGGAGGCCCTCAATCTGTTTAAGAATATTAAAAATATTTTATCATAATGTACATATATTAGATATATAGCAAATACAGGGAATAATATAACATATATGTACCCAACATGTATCAAGCTCTAACATTTTACCATACTTGCTATATATTTTTGTTTTATAGAATGTACCTGTATGGCTTATAGAATAATAAAATGAAAACACATATGCTCTCCAGCAAACTTAAAGAATAAAATATTACTTCAGCACCATACAGAGATATCACCTCATATCTGTGAGAATGGCCCATGACAAGAAATCTGTTGGTAAGGGTGTGGCGAAGAATGGAGATTTCTTTAAAAATTAAAAGTAGTGGCCTGCCTGGTGGCACAAGGGGTTAAGATGCAACCTATGACGCTATCCGCAGCCACTGCAGCATGAGTTCGATCCCCAGCCAGGGAGCTACCCACGACTCACCTGCACCTCCCCTCAGCAGTGTATTTCAGTCAGTCAGTCTGTTCTGTTCCCCACTCTGTCTCTGGTGAATCCTCTCCCCCTCCCACTTCTGGCCTGTACCCCAGTTCTTGTATGCATAAATAAATTTAATATTATTATTATTAAAATAATAAATAAATAAAAATTAAAAGTAGAAATACTACATGATCCAGTGATTGCACGTCTAGGCATTCATCCAAAGAATATAAAAACACTAATTCAAAAAATTACATGCGACTTTATTTTCACAATAGACAAGCTATGGAAAGAACCTAAATGCCCACTCTATAAAAAAGACATGATAAATATATTCAATGGAGTATTACTCAGCTATTTAAGCAGATAAAATCTTGTCTTTGGAATTTAAAGAGATTTATGGTTAACAAAATTAGTCAGAAAGTGAAAGACAAATAGCAAATAATTTCATTTATATGTGGACTACAAATCAACAAAGCAAATGAACTAACAAAGTAATTCTTAGACTCCGGGGAAAATATAGTATAAATACATGTCAAGGTATGAAGATGTACTCCTAAAATGGATACAGCATTGTAAACTAATGGTACATCAATACAAATTAAAATAGTCCAAAATCTCTTCTTTTCCCAATATTTAAAAAATTAAAACATTGTTTCTATCTTAGGTGTCACCTGTTTCCCTCTCTAATGATTGATATTTGACTGAGCTTAAAATTCTAGACTGGAAATAATTTTACCTCAGAAATTTGAAGACACTGCTCTATTATCTTCTGGCCTCCAGTGTCGCTCTTCAGACACATGATGCCAGTACGATTCACTATCCTTTGTGTGTAACCATCTTTTCACCCTCTATGGAAGCTCATTATCCTCCAGAGTTCTGAAATTTCACCATGATGCACCTTTGTGTAGGTTTATTTTTATTTATGTGCTGAGGAATCTGTGAACTTTCAATCTGGAAATTCATGGACTTCTGCTTTATGAAATATTATTAAATTACACTTTGTGATTTTTTTCCAGAATATTTTCTATGTCTACTATTTTTGAGTTTTAGATATGATGGGCTTGTATTCTAACTTTCTTTTATTTTCTCTCTTATTTTTAATCTCTTTTCCTCTTTGCTTGACTTCCTGGGAGATTTTCATAATTCTATTTCTAAGCCATTCTAATTTCTTTCTATCATATTTATTATTTCCAATGGCTCCTTCCCCTCCTCCCATGTCCTTTTAGTAAGGGATTTTATTCTTTATTTATGGATGTACTACATTATTTACCTCTTTGAATATGTATATTTGTTATATTAGTTACATACACATATAACTTAATTTTTTTCTCTTCTTTCCATGATCTCTGTTTCTTGAAAATGTTTTTGTCCTGTGTCTTTGTTTTACTGTACCTTTTTCATATTCCTCAATGTCTCATAGTCATCCATGGCTGCTAGCTTTAATTTAAAAAGGGGGCATTGAGAAACTGGTTTGGAGTTCCGTGCCCACATGTGGGGTTTATTGACCATGAGCTTATTATAACTTGTTTTGGTTAAACTATTTCGTTGGGGAACACCTACATCTGTGTCTATAGGTATTTTTATGAGAGCTGGAAGATTCCCCAGAAGAGATTCTTCCATTCCCCTTCCTTGCCCACAAAACCTAGCCACTGATGTTTCAGAGTCAGGAGGCTGGTGGAAGAATAGCAGCATCTTAGTAGCCAATATGTATACCTTTCATTCAACCCCTCTTTTTTCAGCATGGTAGCTGACACCACCTTCAACTGTGCTTTGCATGCTTCAGTCAGGAAACACACTGTAGTTATCCTCTCCAGTACTTTGCTGGAGTAGGAAAATGCCAATTTCTTGCATGGGGGGAATTGTAAGGCTCTGGGTATCTAACTACTTCTCTAACATTGAGTCAACCCTCTTTTTAGGTGCCACTTTACTTCCACTTCCAAAAGTTCAGATGTTATCATCATTGAGCTATTTGTGGGTTTTGAAGTATATACTGTGTTGCTTTTCATACAGTCTCTATTGTCTTTTAGATTAGAAAACTTCTGAGTTTCAGCTGGTTTTCATATTCAAAGTTCTCATTCTTTCTGTTCTTGTGGATAAATCTTTATTTTTGTTGTTGGTATTCTGAAGTTTGAATACCATTATTTTAGGTGTGGATTTCATTTATCCTGCTTTAGGTTTCTAATGTTCCTGAATGTAATAAACCTGTCTTTCATCAATTCTAACATATTCTCAGCTAGTTTTAAATAATTATATTCTTCTATCCCTGTGCAAAATTTTGGGTACTTTTTTTTTAGATCAACCATCTAATCTATCAATGCACTCTCCAGCTATGTCTATAAACTGCTTTTAAACTCTATGTAGAATTTCTAATTTTAATTATTATCTATCTTATTTATAGAATTCTACTTAGTTCTTTAGTTTCTTTTAAAAAACTAAACATGCATAGTATCATATTTTGAAGCCTACCATTTCAGTATTTATACTCTTTGCAGGTTTGATTCTGTTGTAATGATGTCACTTTATTTCCTTATTGTTTCACCTGCTCATAGTGGCTTGTTTAGTTATATGTTTTGAAATTTTTTATTCTGTATTCCTGTTTCCTGGAAATTAATCTGTGAGAACGTTTGAGACATGGATTTAAACCACCTACATTTTCTTCTATCGGTGCTACCTGGGAACATTGCCAATCTTGTACTACTACCTTAATATAAAGTTTTAGGTTAGGCATTTTGAGCAATAAAGAGAGTATAAATTCTGACCTTAAACTCACACTGAGGGCTAGTCTAAGGTTAAATATTATCAACAATTTCTCATCCTCATCCAGAGCTAAAGGCAAGGAAATTAGGTATATTTACTATTTTCCTTTATCTTAGTTTTCCTGTTGTGGGGAAACTTTTTTTGAGTTAGGGTCTGAAATAAGAATTACTATACTGTATGGGTCCTCCAGTTTGTCTTTTATATCTTATTCAAAGTCATTAAATTTGAAGCTCTAGAGCCCCTTCAAACCGTAGATTCTCTGCACACACCCTCACCCCCAGGGAGTTGTTGACATCAGAGCTAGTACACTTACCTTTCTACAATCATGATTTCTCCTTGTTTTTGGACTCTGGAATTTGATCTTATCTTTTGTCAGCCAAACTGTACTTTAAAAATATTTTTATATCCTATAGGGCATTTTAAGGAGTGTTTTAGTAAATTCCAGTGATAAGAGAAATTCTAAGCAGTTTGCTTAAGAGTATTCTCTGGAACAAAAGATATGTGATCTATTTGCATGAAATGGAGAGACTTGCAAGACTATAGAGAGACCATTAGAGAAATGATGAGCTGCACATCTAATACACTTGAGCTTATAATACATAAAATATGATTCAAGCCAAGAATGTTGGTGGCCAGATTCCCTGAGTAACACCCCTCTGAGGCAGTTTTATACTGATGACATGCTGTAAACTATTTTGGGAACCACCATGGTGATTCTTTGAGAATCATCAGGGCAGAAGTAAGATGGATTTTCTGGATTGACATCTCTGGGAGATGTCCACAGATTTGGTTCAGCATTAAAATTCTGATACCAATCCTCCCTCCCAGTACTTCCTCTGTGTTTTTTTTCATGCAATTTATTAGTCTAATCCCTAAAGGGACAGTTTTCTCTCTGTCAAATGAAATAATCACCACTGTGAAGTGAATTCAAACTTTAGTAAAAGAGAAATTTTCTAAAGAGGCTATTCAGAGCCAAACTGAGGACCTCATCAAGTTTTGGTGAGATTTCCCTCACTCTTGGGTTGGGATTATATAAGTTACAGGCACAGAAAAATATCTAATTATTTTTCTTAACAAAGGGAAGATGATACCTAGTTAATTTCTAATATTATTATTGTATGTTCTCCTGATAGCCTTATAACCCCCAAGTTCATGTTATTATTCTAAAAAGGCTTCTTTTTCTATTTTTGTTGGTGGTGTTCATATGTTGGTGGTGTTCATCATATCTGCTTATTCCCCCAAACACAGATAAACTCAGAAATACCATGTGAGCATATATAAAGTAAAGACTGTGTCTTGTTGCATTCAATCTCCAGAAATTAGGATCGTCTCATCACAAGAAAAATGCTCAATAAATGCTGTGGCTCAGTCATAACTGTAGCTTAAAACAGTTCTTCATGCACATGATAAAATTATCTAGTTGAGGAAATGAAGCAACACATTGTTCTGCACCATAGTTCTATCTCATGTTTCACGTTATTATGAATCAGATCACCTGAGTTATAGGGAAGAAGAAAAGATCCTTACCTTTAAGAAGATTTCTCTCAAAAAGAGAAACAAAACACATCAACTTTGTATATTAAATAAAGTTTATATATTAAACACAACTATTTATATATTAAGTTAATATATAAATTTAAATATAATAATCCTTATTCAGCATGAGGGAAAAATGGAGTTGACTGGAGGAAAAAGAAACCTGTGACATGAGATAAACCGCACAGGCAACTGTGTTATTGTTCCCAGCCTGGCTGTCCTCATTTACCCATTAGCTACATGCTGACGAACATTCACTTCCCTGTTTGACAGTTGGAACATTTTTAGCAGCCTTAGAGTCCAGACATGCTCACATTTATCTCCTCAATTTTCCTGATTGACAGTCCCTAAAATGGAAATCTCTGGGAATTTGGTCATTTGTGAGGCTAATGTCTCATCAGAAAGAATTAAAAAGTAAAGCATATTGGTCCCTTTTCCAGTTAATGATTTTCAACTGCATTCCTCTACCATACAGCCTTGAAATTACATGGTGCTAAGCATGGATTTTTCCACTGAATGAAGAAATCCTAACTCTAATGTTAGCCTCTTTTTAAATGGTCTCAATGGTGGGAAATAGCATTGTCATCATTGAAGACATAATGGTAGACTTAGCTACCATAGAGAAACTTTATCTATGAGGACTTGAACTAATTAGAGGAAACATGTAATTCTATTTTTTATTTTTCCTCTTTTTGCCCCATACTTAGCAGAGTAGCACATACTTGTAGGTATGAAAATCTCAGTCCTTGAACTTGACTCATGCACTATAAAGTAACCCAATCACTTCCTATTCTGCTTCCCCAACATGTTTTTTCACATACCATTACAATTCTGTCAGGCCCAACCAATTCTACTGTTGCTGTCTGGGCCCAAATGCTGATGCTTTGAATAGGATACTGAAGAGCATTCACACCAGTTTTGCTGTTGTTTTCGTGGTGATGGTGTGTTTATGTGACCTGTATAGGGAGAAAGTCATGTTACATGACAGCTTATCTCCAAACCATGTTCAATGATGACTAGACACCATAATTTGCTATCTATTATTATTAATAGCGGGACTCCCTGGTGGCGCAGGGGTTAAAATCTCAGCATTATCAAACTATCATTGGCCACTGCTGCATGAGTTCAATCCCTGGCCAGGGAGTTAACCCACATGGCATAGCAGACCTCTCCTGTCTTGCCTGCTGGTCCCTTCAGCAGTGTATTTCAGTAGATCTGCCTTTTCTGCTCCCCACTCTGTCTCTGGTGAATCCTCTCACCACCTCTGGCCTACACTCCAGTTCTTGTACGCATAAATAAAAATAAATCTTTAAAAAATAAAGATTAATAATAATAATAGGGATTTCCTTTTTTAGTAAGGGCAGAATAGTAATTCAGACCAAATTTACTACTGAGTTTATACAGAAAAGCCAGGGAGACATTCTACTTAAAGTTATCCAAAAGCTAATGAAATAGTGGGAAATTACTCTAAAATTTAGAACGGAAACCCAGAAAGTTGTTGTTCATATTGGAAGCTGCTTTTCTCCTTGAGAAATTTCAAAATTCCAAAAAAGGCATCTGGAAAGTTGAAGAGTTGTTCCAAACTTCCAACAGTTTATTGAGACGGGAGGTACAAAATTTGAAGTCCAGTCCTTTCCAAGTGGGGCTTTAGAAAGTTCTTTACACATAGCACTGGAACTACAAAGAGCGGTGCTTAGGAATAAAGGGCACAGTGAAAGCAAACTGTCTTTTTTTTTTTTTTTTTTTTTTTATTCAATGAACAAATCTTTTTTATTCAATGAATATATCAATTACTATAAACTTTGAATAAAATATGCATTAAGATTTGCTGCTTTTTAAAGACTGGATTATATTTACAAAAATTTTAATCAGGCTTATTGAATAGCTACTCTTGGTTGTGTGCCCTTTGAGAGACTGAATACCTAGTAATCCTAGGAAGAAAGCACAGTAACTTTCTCTTTCTCTCTCTCTCTCTCTCTTTCTCTTTTTCTCTTTTTCTTTCTTTCTTTCATTTCTTTTTTTTTTTTTTTTTTAATAAATTTTATTGTTATATTCCCCATACAATTGCAGCCCCCCATTCTGACCCCAATCCCTCCCTCCCACCCCGCCCCCCTAAAAGTGTCTCTGGTTCATAGTTTTTTGTTGATTTTGATTTTCACTTTCTTATAGTTATTCATTTTCCTGGTCCCTTATTTAAGTTTTCTAGATTCCTGCTATGAGTGAGACCATCCGGTATTTTTCTTTTTCTTTTTGGCTTATTTCGCTGAGCATGATCCCTTCCAGCGCCATCCATGTTGCTGCAAATTGCATGTGTTTATCTTTTTTGAATGCTGAGTAATATTCCATGGTATATATGTACCACATCTTCTTGATCCAGTCATCTATTTTTGGGCATTTGGGTTGTTTCCAAAGCTTAGCTATTGTAAACAGTGCTGCTATAAACATAGGGGTGCAGGTGTTCTTTGGAATTGATGTTTCTGTGTCCTTTGGGTAAATACCTAGGAGTGGAATTGCTGGATCATATGGAAGCTCTATGTTTAGTAGGTCCAGAAATCTCCATACAGCTTTCCACAGTGGTTGGACCAGTTGAAAGCAAACTGTCTTAAGGATGGTAGAACTGTTAGGGGGAAATGATGTCCTGAGCTAATCCCATACAGGCTTTGTGGACCCCACCCCCACTCCAGACTAAAGCCATCAAGACATTGGGAAAGACAAATCCTATCACCACCAAAGGGAGGGTGGCTGGGACCTGAGGGTGGAGTTGGGCAGCCAGGTTGGAAATAAAAAACCAAACACGTGGGCCTTGGGGTGGCTTGCTGTCGCTCGCCTCCTGGCTTCACGGCTCCTGGCTTGCAGCCAGCTCTCAGAGCGCCATTTGGGATTCCAGATCGGCAGATCAGGTAGGACTCATTTAAAACTTTGTCTCCTGGGCCTCCCCGGTGGCGCAGCGGTTGAGCGCTGGGTTGCGAAGCTGTCCGCAGCCTCTGCAGTGCCAGTTCGATCCCCGACTGCTCCCCAGCAACCGGAGGAGGGTCCCACATGGCGCGCAGACCTCTCCTGCCGCCCGCTGCTCCCCTCAGCAGTGTACTTCGGTCCTTCTGCCTGCTCTGCTCCCCGCTCTGGCTCTGGTGAATTCTCTCACCCTCCCACGCTTCTGACTGTACCCAGTGCTTGTATAAATAAATAAATAAATCTTTAAAAAAAAAAAAAAAAACTTTAAAAAAAAAAAATAAATAAAACTTTGTCTCCCACTTTTCTCCCTGAGCTGTACATTTCCTCATTTCCCCTTCCCTTGTAAATAAACCTTTTATTAACCTTTCACGTGTGCCTGCAGTAGAGCATTAATAAGTCCTTTTAAGCGCGCGGGTAAGGACCCACAGTCAGGCACCCCGTTTTGTATCGGGGTTGCTCTACAACAGTTTGGCACCCAGCGTGATATCCAAGTTACACCTGCGGTTGACCAGCCCAAAGTAACATTCCTTGCATTGGTCACCATAAGTGCACTAGTTCTGCAGGACTCGCAGTATAATATTTGTCTCAAGTCCTTAAAAGTCTGTTTTTTCCCTGTGCGTACAGCCCTTGTGGGTGCGTTTTTGACTCAAATATCAGAACAACTGCAAAATATTTTTGTCATTTAAATTATGTTACATGTTTCCAGATTGCCAGAGCCCCCAAGAACCCTAAGTACAATCTTTGTATGGAGAAAATTATATTATCTTAGGTCTCAAATTATATCTACAGATAATTTTTAAAATAAAACATCTTGTGCACAGTTGAAAATAACCAGGTCCCTGAAAAACTAAAATTTCATGAAAAAGCAATTAAAATAGTCTCTCAAGAACTCCAGAAAATGGGGTCCAGACATGCAAACATTTTAACACAGATTTTAAAAAATATACTTCCTACATTCAAAGATATAAAAGACAATGGAATATTACTCAGCATTCAAAAAGATAAACACATGCAATTTGCAGCAACATGGATGGCACTGGAAGGGATCATGCTCAGCGAAATAAGCCAAAAGAAAAAGAAAAATACCGGATGGTCTCACTCATAGCAGAATCTAAAAACTTAAATAAGGGACCAGGAAAATGAATATAAGAAAGTGAAAATCAAAATCAACAAAAAACTATGAACCAGAGACACTTTTTGGGGGGTGGGGGGCGTTAGGGGAGGATGGGGTCAGAATGGGGCGTTTGCAATTGTATGGGGGATATAAAAATAAAATTTAATATTTAAAAAAAAAAAAAAAAAAATAAAAGACAATGTTGAAACTCACAGCTAAGAACCGAAAACCACTCAAACTATGGATGATTTTTAAAGGACAAAATAGAAAAGCCATGTTTGAAAAATGTAGTAACTGAAATTAAGAAGTCAATGGATGGATATAACTGTAAACCAAACCAATTTAAGAGAGAATTTATAAGCTAAAAGAGAGAATGGAAGAAAATATGAAGGCTAAACAAATCAAAATAAATGCCAGACAAAAGAGGGTGAGGAATGTAATGATTAGAGTGAAAAAATGCGAGATACACGTGAAAGATGAGACATGGATGAGAGGACGAGAGCACAATGGGCATAAACAATATTTGAAGGAATAGTGACTAAAATCTTCCAAAGTTGGCAAAGAACAATAAGCCTAGATTTAATTACTAAGGATGAAAAACAAAAAGAAATTGATACATAAGCTCATCAGTAACTGATAATCTTCATCATCATCTTCATCATCATCATCACCATCACCAAGCAAAAATAAAAGCAGCCAGAGAGCAACAATTAGATTTGGAAAGTAAGGAAACAGTGGAATGATGCCTCCAAAATACTGAAAGAAAATAACTTATAATTTATCCCCCTGTAAAATGTCTTTCAAGAATGAAGATGCCATAAAAGCATTCATTTAAAAAAAAAAAAAGGTTGATAGAATTGATCTCAAAAAAACTTTTAAAAACTTCTTCAGACAGAAGGAAAATAATTCTTGATGGAAGATCAAATACTCAAGAAATAAAGAACAATGAAAAGGCAACTATGTCACTATAACTAATTAAATATAAATGAAATAAAATAGTATCTTGTGGAATTTAAATATTATGGGAGACAATTTAACATGGGCTGCTCAATTTTCTGCATGTTTTGTGACCAGGGGAGCTAATAGTTCTATTTCAGACTGGAATGAATGTTTATCTAGCAAACAGCCTTGGGATATAGAGATAGTGTCTCCTTTCAGAGCAGATTAGCTTTGTTTACTATCCAGTGAGACAAAGATGTCCCCCTCTGGGACAAAGATCAGGCAGGTTTGTTGTTGCGGATTTCTTAGCTATGATGCAAAATCATTACATGTATCAATCTACCTGACCCACCCTGTGCCACCCCATTAGGTTTCTGGAAGCAAGGGGAACTGACATGAACATGAAGCTCACGCTTCTTTCCGTGCGGTGTGTAACAATATCCTTAGTCTCTAACTAAGGAATTTCTGTGCTCTACTTTCATATGAAATTGTGAAATTGTGACTGTCTAACTTAAGTAGCAAGTACAATAAAATCTCAGATATTCCTAGGTCTTAACATACATACATACATACATATATAGTTAAAACGAACAATAACTTGTAAGCATATACATGTTACCTTTTAGTGGGATTTAGTAAAGGAATACAAGTTGACTTTACTTCAAAAAAAAAAAAAATCAACCAATGAAATTCAACCAGTTGCAGAATAAAGGAGAAAAATAGGACTATCTTAAAAGATTCAGCAGTTATTTAATAATTTTGATACATATATAATTTAAGTGTAAATCTTAATAAATTAGGAATAAATGGGGACTTCCTTAATCTGAAAAGAGCTATCTAAAATAACCCAGATCAAGCATCGATTGTATTTACACACTAGTAACAATTAGAAAAAAAAATTAATGTATAATTTACAACAGCATAAAAACATAAATGCCTAGAAACAAACAAGATATTGAAGCCATTTAGGCATAAATTTATAAAATATTACTGAGCAAACTTTTAAAAGGCCTAAATTAATGGAGAGGCAAGCCATGTTTATTTAACTGGAAGGCACAATGCTGTAAGATGTCTGTTTCCCCAAATTGAACTCTAGAATTGCTGGATCATATGGTATATGCATTTTTAATATTTTGAAAAAACTCCATAGTGTTTTCCATTGGAACTGAACCTGTCTACAGTCTTACTAACAGTGTAGAGTTCCTTTTTCTCCACACTCTAGACTACACCTGTTGTCTCTGGGGTTTTTTGATAGGGACCATTTTTATGGGTCTGAAGTGACATTGTGATCTTGATTTCCATTTCTCTTATGGTAAGTGATATTGAACATTTTTCATGTGCCTGTTGGCAATATGTGTATCTTTCTTCTCTGTAGAAGTGTTCAGCTCTTCTGCCTGTTTTGTTCTTTATTTTTTTTTCTGGGGGTGGGAGGAAGTCGATCTCTGCCAGCACCACCTCCTGAGCCTGGCTCTCTGAGCTGGCAGGCAAATCCCACTCTTTTGTCCAGGGTCATGAAGAAGGTCAGCAATGTTTGCCTGGCATCTAAGTTCATGTACACACTTATTCAGGGTGGGGACCTGGACTGCTGAGAAGACTGAGCTCACATCAGGAGTTGTGGAGGGCCACACAAACCATTTTCTTGGTGGCCAACCAAATTCCTCCCACTACCCTCTTTCCCCATCCTAATAGCCCCTCAATTTCTTCTACTGTGAATTTTCTATCTACCAGTGAAGAAAACTGCTCATGACATTTAGAAGAGGATAAGTCTAATTACTTCCAGGGTTCAATGCCACCCTAAATAAAGTTACTTCTTCTGCCAGTGTCTTTGATCCTTTTCTCATTTGTTGTTTAAGATTGCTGGCAGAATTATTCAAGGTCAATTGATTTTGTTGGTATTTATTATTCCTCATGATTATGCATTCTTAAGCATTCCTGGATAGAGATCAACAGAACTAGAAGAAAAAAAGAACAAAAAGAGAGACTTGAAAAAATAAAGAAATATTTGGGGAAATGATTTTGTTCTTAAATTGTAAATACTTCATACTACATTCCTGGGGGAACTAAACAAGCACTTTATTGACATTTAAAAGATACCAATAAGTCTGTAAAGTTACTAGTCTTACTTTGTTTAACCATGTTTCCCAAATAGTTGAAGGTTAAGCCTTTTTTCTTTTCATTATTAGGATTTATTTTCATAATGGAGTACCATTATTTTACATCCTTGTAACTCTCTTGACTCTAAGATTTCTCCTCTCAGGTGTGGTCACTATAGCGCTCCCACAAGCAAAGCACCCGTATTTCTTCATCATAGGCTATTTTCACTCCTTGGTCTCTCCCTCATCCTCCCCTCCTAGATACCTCAGGTACGTAGCTTTCCAGAGCTTGTTTTATATTTATTTATTTATTCATTTATTCATTTATTTATTTATTTATTTAAAAAATTTTTGCAATGTTGTCTTTTCTTTTCTTTTTTTTTTTTTTAACGATGTATTTATTTATTTATACAAGCACTGGGTACAGTCAGAAGCGCGGGAGGGTGAGAGAATTCACCAGAGCCAGAGCCGGGAGCAGAACAGGCAGAAGGACCGAAGTACACTGCTGAGGGGAGCAGCGGGCGGCAGGAGAAGTCTATGCACCATGTGGGACCCTCGCTGGCGGCCGTGGATCGAACTGGCACTACAGAGGCTGCGGGCAGCTTCGCAGCCCAGCGCTCAACCGCTGCGCCACCGGGGAGGCCCCAGAGCTTGTTTTAAAGTTTGTCTTGGACCTTTTGTATGATTTCTATATATTCCACATATAAGTGAAACCACCCGGTATTTATCTTTCTCTTCTTGCCTGTTTTTTGATTTGGTTGTTTTCTTTTTGTTGAGTACTGTGAATTCCTTGTCGATCTTGAATTTTAGGCCCTGTGGGATGTATGATGTGCAAATATTTTCATTTGGTCGCATGTCTTTTCATTTTAATGATAGTTTCTTTTGCTGTGCAGAAGCTTTTAAGTTTGATATAATTTCATTTGTTTATTTTTGTTTTTGTTTCCCTTGCTATTGCAGTCAAGTCCCCAAAGACATCACTGAAATATACTTCCTGAAGTATTTTGCCTGTTTTCTTGTATGTATTATATGGTGTTAGGTCTTATATCCTTGTCTTTAATACATTCTGAGTTAATTTTGGGGTATACTTTGACATAGTGATCTAGCTTCATTCTTTTGGCTGTGTCTGTCCAATTTTCTCAACACCAGTTGTTGGAGAGAATTTCCTTGCTACACTGAATACTTTCGGCTCTTTTGTCATAGAATAATTAAGTGTCGTTGTAAGTGTAGGTTTATTTCTGAGCTCTTAACTCTACTCCCTTGGTGGTGTTCTATATTTTTTTTATATATATACAATTTATTTTTTTAAATTTTATTTTTATATTCCCCATACAATTACAACCCCCTTATTTTGACCCCAAGCCTTCCTTTCCCGGCCCCCCACCCCCCATAGAGTGTCTCTGCTTCATAGTTGTTTGTTGATTTTGATATTTTCTTTCTTATAGTTATTCTTTTTCCTGGTCTCTTATTTAAGTTTTCTAGATTCCTGCTATGAGTAAGACCATCGGGTATTTTTCTTTTTCTTTCTGGCTTATTTTGCTGAGCATGATCCCTTCCAGTGCCATCCATGTTGCTGCAAATTGCATGTGTTTATCTTTTTTTTTTTATAATAAATTTTATTGTTATATCTTTTTTGAATGCTGAGTAATATTCCATGGTGTATATGTACCACATCTTCTTGATCCAGTCATCTATTTTTGGGCATTTGGGTTGTTTCCAAAGCTTAGCTATTGTAAATAGTGCTGCTATAAACATAGGGGTGCAGGTGCTCTTTGGAATTGATGTTTGTGTCCTTTGGGTAAATACCTAGGAGTGGAATTGCTGGATCATATGGAAGCTCTATGTTTAGTAGGTCCAGAAATCTCCACACAGCTCTCCATAGTGGTTGGACCAGTTTGCACTCCCACCAACAGTGCAGAAGAGTTCCTTTTTCTCCACAACCTCGCCAACATTTGTTGTTGCTAGTTTTTTTAATATGTGCCATTCTCACTTGTGTAAGATGGTATCTCATTGTAGTTCTGATTTGTAAGTGGCAGGATACAAAATCAACATGCAAAAATCAGTAGCCTTCCTATGCGCAAACAATAAATCTGAAGAAATTAAAAAAAAATCCCTTTTATTATTGAAACAAAAAAAAAATCAAATATTTGGGAATAAATCTAACAAAAGAGGTAAAGGACCTATACAAAGAAAACTATAAAACACTGTTTAAAGAAATAGAAGAAGACACAAAGAAATGGAAAGACATCCCCTGCTCATGGATGGAAGAATAAACATTATTAAAATGGCCATCCTACCAAAGGTGGTGTTCTATTTTAATTGCAATACCATACTCTTTTTTTTTTAAATGACAACTCTTTTTTTTATTTTATTTTATTTTTTTTTAAATAATAAATTTAATTTTTATATTCCCCATAAAATTGCAACCCCCCCCCCATTCTGACCCCAATCCCTCCCTTCCCGCCCTTCATCCCCCAAAAAGTGTCTCTGGTTCATAGTTTTTTGTTGATTTTGATTTTCACTTTCTTATAGTTATTCATTTTCCTGGTCCCTTATTTAAGTTTTCTAGATTCCTGCTATGAGTGAGACCATCCGGTATTTTTCTTTTTCTTTTTGGCTTATTTCGCTGAGCATGATCCCTTCCATCGCCATCCATGTTGCTGCAAATTGCATGTGTTTATCTTTTTTGAATGCTGAGCAATACCATACTCTTTTGATTACTATAGACTTATAGTATAGTTTGAAGTCTGGAAGTGTGATACATCCATTCTTTTTTGTCAAGATTACTTTGGCTATTTGCTTTATTTTTTCAGTTCCACAAAAAATTCAATAGTATTTGCTCTATTTCTTTGAAGAATTCCATTGAAATTTTGATAGGGATTGCATTGTCTCTATATACTGCTTTGGGTAAAATGGCCATTTAAAAATGTTATTTCTTCCAACCCATGAGCAAGGAATATCTTTCCCTTTCTTTCTGTCTTCTACTTCTTTTAAAAATGTCTTAGGGCCTCCCCTGTTGGCGGAGCAGTTGAGCGCTGTGTTGCGAGGCTGCCTGTGGCCTCTACAGCGCCAGTTCGATCCCTGGCCACTGGCGAGGGTCCCACAAAAAAAAAAAAAAAAAAATCTTATAGTTTTCATTGTACAGGTCTTTCACCTCTTTGTTAGGTTTATTTCTAGATATTAATACTTATAGATCCTTTTGTAAATGTCATTGCTTTCTTAATGTTTTCTCTTCTAATTGATTTTTTGCATACAGGAATACAACAGACTTTTTTTTTTTTTTTTAAGATTTGTTTATTTATTTACACAAGCACTGGGTACAGTCAGAAGCGCGGGAGGGTGAGAGAATTCACCAGAGCCAGAGTGGGAAGCAGAGCAGGCAGGAGGACTGAAGTACACTGCTGAGGGGAGCAGCGGGCGGCAGGAGAGGTCTGCGCACCATGTGGGACCCTCCTCCGGTGGCCGGGGAGCAGCCAGGGATCGAACCGGCACAGCAGAGGCTGCGGGCAGCTTCGCAACCCAGCGCTCAACCACTGAGCCACCGGGGAGGCCCACAACAGACTTTTGTATATTGATTTTGTAGCCTGCTGCTTTACTGTACTGATTTGTTTCAAAAGAATTTTTAGTAGTTTATTTAGTAGATTATTTAGTAGGTTATTTTTCTATGAATGTTATCCCGTTATCTGCAAATAGTGATAGTTTTCTTATTTTCCAATATGGAGTCCTTTTAGTCTTTTTTCTTGCCTAAGTCTTCTAGATATTATGTTGAAATTAAAGTTAAAATGAAAACATTTCAGCAGTTTTCCTGCCCACTTGTGACTTTGCTGGTATTTCTTTTCACAAAACTTTCCCCTTTGCAAAGTGGCAGTGGCAGCTTTTCTGCCTGCCTGTGACTATGGAGGCACCTCTCTTTTTTTTTTCTCCTTTTCCTAATAAACCTGTTCTTTTAAAACCCAATATATAAATAAATAAAAAGAAAATAAAATGAAAACATCTCATATTTTTCTAATAAGTGTAATATCAATTGACAAACATTTTCTGAACATTCTGTATACATGTATTGCTTGTGTTTGCACAGTACCCTCTCTACTGCTTATTCAAGGTCACTCAATGTCAACTCTACTCTCATCCAAGCATTGTACGGAGACAGCAAGTGGAAATTACACATACTGTAGAATGACAGTTATTTGTTCATGTGATTTCATGTGTAATTTGTAAGCATGAAATGGAAGTTAACATATTGTGTAATATTTTGGAAGTTTAAAATGTTGCTATTTCTAAATTCACTTTGCCAGATTGTCAAAACACTTGCTATTGGGGATACTGTATGAAATTTCAAAATAGCTCATTTTGAGTTATCTTCAAGACAAACACACTTTTCTCCTTCAACAATAAAAATAACCCAATGTCATTATAATTAAATATTGTTATGTTTATAATACTTTTCATGTTCATCATGTGTTGGCCAGTTGATAATGAACTGGCTAGTATTTCTGTGCAGCGATGCCAAGAACAAGATTTCATAAGTACTTTACCTCTCAATGAAAAATAATAGGATTTATCAGTTAAGATGATATTTGATGGGATCTAAATATCAGGCATTTGTATTTGTTGTGAATTTTAATTCAAATAGTTTTTCTTTCTTTTGAGGTATAAAAATATTAATAATAATATTATATTGATACTAAAAATACTATACCTTTGTAGTTGTTTTGTTTATAAACTAGATTCCAGATCCAAAGGTCTTTTTCTCTCAGATCCAACAATTTCATGTTTCATCTTCTTAATAACAGCCTCAAAAACGGCCTGACTGTTTAAAGTTTTTCACCAGTCAAATTGTGTGTGCCTTCCAGTGGGATGCAATGACATATGTTGGTGGCATGGTAGGACTGGTACAAACTGACTATGAACAGGTCTTTTCAATTCCAGTTGCAGTAATGTTACATTGATAGTTGGAAATCAGCAGTTATAGTTATACCACAGAAATGGAAAAACACTATAAATCAGATCTTCTTATCTTGGCAAGCTACTTGTTAGACATTTACTAGCACACCATGACTTATGAGAAAAAGAAAGATAAGGAAGCATGAATAGAATTTGGAAATGGTGTTTAGAGTGATTAGGCTGATTGAGATTTGGAAAACATTATTTAAAATTTTGTGTGTGGGGGTTCATGTATTTGGAGAGTAGTTTCATCTTTTGTGAAATCAGATGTGGAAAATTTGGAAGCAGCTTATGAGGAATTTTAAGTAATGGGAAGCACTGTGAAATCTAGTAAGTTGATAAACGGGATCTGCAATGTTATCAAAAGAATGTCTAATCAAGCACATTGGTATACTGTACTCCAGGTTATCCTAATTTGAAACAATAGTTTCACCAAGAGCTGCAGCAAAACCTAATGCAAAGGGCCAAAAAGCTTTCAAATATAGTATATAAGTTGGTGTACTCTGGAAAGTAATGCTTACAGAAGCAGAGACCAGTTTTTTACATTTTACTTCATAGAGTCAACACAAGCCAGTTTTTACTTTAAAGCAGTGAAAACAAAGTTCTAAGTGTTATAATGTAAGCCCAACTGAATCCATTCTATAAAGAAAAAACTCATTCTTACGGTTATTATGGTTCATCTTCAAAACATAATTTGATTGATTATATTCAAAATGTAGAATGAATTATTTTCATGTCATAGGGCATTCTAGTTAATAAAAATATTTAAAAATAATAAGAGATATCTATTCAAGCATGTGAAGCCACTGACCATAATATCCAGTTATAAATGAGCTTATTCTTATATTTCTCATTTTATTAATAATTAATAAAATATTTTATTCTTTAACCCCTTCCTTGGATTTTTCTTCCATGTACTTATTTCCATATGTCACACTGTATAGTTTACTGACTGCTCAAGTGTTATCTAGGCAAGGGCTTTTGCTATTGTTCAGTACTTTGCCTCCACTGCTGTGTGCTTTTATCAACTGGCATATGAGACATAATTAATATACTTGCTGAGTAATTGAATGAATGAATTAATGCAAAATTTGGTGGTGAAATTCCCATGATTGAAAACTTTGAGGAATATATTTTGAGATTTCACAGAAAACATTCAAATCAGAAACAGGGTAGAGGCACAGAAAAACCTGTCATAAAAAATGTTATTATTGGGCCTCCCCGGTGGCGCAAGTGGTTAAGACGCAACCTATGAAGTTTCCGCAGCCTCTGCAGCATGAGTTCGATCCCCCGGCCGGCCAGCGAGCAACCCACATGGCGCAGCAGACCTCTCCTGGCTTGCCCGCTGCTCTCCTCAGCAGTGTACTTTAGTCAATCTGCCTGTTCTATTCCTCACTCTGTCTCTGGTGAGTCCTCTCACCCCTCATACCTCTGGCCTGTACCCCAACTCTTGTATGCATAAATAAATCTTTAAAAAAAAGTTATTATTTTGCACCTTGCTTATTAAGTGTTGTTGTAAGCATTGAAGGTATGTTTCAGATGCCAGATGTCAAATTAGTATAATTAAGAAATACTTTTTAAATTGTTAAAGAAATAATTATATAATAATTCAGTATTTTCAGTGCTTTGCAAGTATTTTAGCTACTAAGAAATGATAATTTTTCATACAAATGAGTAACTTCATCAGGTTACAGTCTTAATTAAAAAAAAAAAAACCAACAAACTAAAGGGCCACCCTAGTCACAGGGGGTAAAGACAGTACTATCAAGCTATCACCAGCCACTGCAGCACAAGCTCCATCCCCAACTGGCCAGGGAGCAAACCACATGGCTCAGCAGACCTCTCTGCCTTGCCCACTGCTCCCCTAAGCAGTGTATTTTAGTAGATCTGCCTGTTCTGGTCCCCACTCTCTCTGGTGAATCCTCTTACCCCTGTACCTCTAGCTTACACCTCAGTTTTTGTATGCATAAATAAATAAATCTTAAAAAAAAAAAGAAAAACAAACTAAGTCACAACTAAAATTTCTAGAGATAGGACACTTTTCAACAATAAAGTGAAAAAAAGTGGGTTTCTTTCTTCTTTTAGATATTCTCATTCTCACTGAATTTCTTTGAAAATATTTAAAGGTGGTCTCAGGGAAATTTACATTATACTTACATTTTCAACAATTTTCATACCTAGTTATTCTTACAGTTCTTATAATGGAAACATAAGGAATTTCTTTTAGTTACATTGTAGAAATGGGTTCAAAGAAAATTGATAACTAATTAACAGATATGAGTTGCACAGTGGGAAGAAAGCCAACCCAGAGAAATTGAGATTATCCAGATTCATAATATATAATATTAAAATCCATTTTTGGCTTTGATTATATAAAGTTGGTAGTGAATAATCCTATATGCTCTCTTCTTATGATATTTTAAAAATTGAATTTTGTGTCTGTGTCTGTATGTATAGGGCTTAAATTGCTAAATTATTAACAAAAAGTCTCTATCTGATAGTCTGATAGTTTCCTGGAGGGCAATGGCTTTGTCATCCATAACATCTTGTATGGATCTGAAACCATAATCAATTCTCAATAAATATCAGTGGAATGAATATTATATAACTGATTTTATAATAAAGTGCTATTGTAACTAGGTCTTTAGCTTTGAACTAAGAGCTAGGCTGGATAGCTTGGTTTCTAAAGTCCATTTTCTTCATTGATTTCCTTTTATTCTTTGGTGGCTCTGTGAAAGAAATGTAGAATCTGGAGCTAACAAAGGAAATAGAAATGTACAAAATAGCATTTTTAATACAAGAGTCCATGTGATTTTTAAGAAGCCAAGCTCAATTGGCTGAAAACTTTTCTATGGGCAAACCATTTCGCCAAGGTCAAGAGAGTTCAAAGAACACAGCAAACTTTGATGAACATGCCAATGAATTTTGTTAATGTTGTTTTTGTGTGTGTGTGTGTGCATGAAGACACAGGGCTTGGCTGGTCATTCTGGTCTCCAGATGGTCACAGGATGCAGCCAGTAATGACCGTGGAACATCCTGAAACAGATTATTAGTTAAATCGAGCAACATAGTCTCATTTGTTTGCTTGTAAGAGGAATTTGTCAAAAACGTAGATTCTGGTCTCTACCATTCCTACTACCACCCCAGGCTAAGGGATCTTTGCTTTTTAGCTGGACTTTAGTTGACTCTTTCATAATATTGCGTCTCTAAAATTATTCACATGCAGACATAGATCTTTTTAAAATAAATTGCATTTAGTCACTTCCACCTAAAAATGCCCCTGGCTTCCCAATGCAGCTAGGATAAAATACAAAAAATCTTTAACATAGCCTACAAGGTCCTGCTTAACTTGGACCCTGCCTGCTTCAATTGTTTCTGATACTTGTTTTTTCCTTTGACCAATGTTCCAGCTATACAGTGTTTGCATGTTTCATGACAGAGGTGATTCCCAAACTTGAAAATGAGTTAAGTATTCTAGGCAGGCAAGTAGGACAAAAGTGTAACCTCAGCAGAGGACCTGAATAGATAAAAATACAGGAAGCAATAAACCATTTGACATAGAAATAGCAGTGCCATTTGTTCAAGTAAGGAAAATGGATTCAGGATGGAGTTTTGAGAGAAGGATGATCTTAACTGGGACAGGCTGAGTCTAATTTATCTGGGAACTAGATGGAGATTAGGCAAGTGGTATATGGGAAGAATCTGGGATGGATATATAAAAGGCAGGTAGGGATATATAGATCTAGGAGGTATCAGCACATGCAATTTCCTAGGAAGACAGTGAAGAGTAATAAAGCAGCAGCACCAACATTTAAATAGCAAGCACCAGTAATGAAGACACACAAGGAGTGGCAGAGAAATTATCTATAGAAACAAGGGAGGGGAGAGTTTCTAGAAGAAAATAGTCTGAGCAGATACTTTAATTAGAGGTGAGAACGCAAAGGATCTCAAGGGATTTGAAAGCAGGAGAATCTCTGATGAGTTTTGCCGGAGAAATGTAAGAAACTGAAATATAAGGAAAGCAGCTGGAGACTGAGGAGAAATTGGGAAATAGAGAAAGGTGACCCCAGATGGAAGGTCATTCTTTTTGGGAAGACTGGCTGTGAAGGAGAGGAGGGCAGAGTAACAGAGCAGATAGTTGCAAAGTGGGTGCAGACTTGAGGGAGGTTTTATTTATTTATATTTTATATAGTAGTATATGTGTGATGGGGGGAGGAGGTAATAATAGAAATATAACATGGTAGGAATAATTTATGAAATAAAATATAAGAAAAATAAGGCATCCACTATTTTTAAAAAAACATTTTATTTAGTTCATGCATTTGTTTTCTCAGTGTACCACATATGAATGAAATAAGGAGTTTGTCTTCTTCCATATGGCTTATTTCACAAAGCACCATATTATATAGGTCCATCCACCTTGTGGCAAATATAGGATTTTTTTTTTTTTTTTTTTTTTTTTTTTTTTAGCAGAGTACCATTGTATATCCATAGCACATCTTAATCCATTGGTCAGTTGTGGGACTCTTAGGTTGTTTCCAATTCTTGGCTATTGTAAATAGTGCTGCAATAAACTTGGGGTGCAACACTTCAAATTAGTTTTTGGCTTTTTTAGGTAAATGCCTAGAAGCAGGATCACTGGATTTCCTTTTTTTTTTTTTTTTTTTTTTTTTGTGGGGCCCTCGCTGGCGGCCGGGGAATAAACCGGCGCTACAGAGGCTGTGGGCAGCCTCGCAGCCCAGCGTTCAACCGCTGCGCCACCAGAGGAGGCCCACTGGATTTACTTTTAACCAAGAAGATTTAATGTTTAGTAGGGGAGCAAACTCTTGAGGTGGGAAAATAGAGAAACGAATCATGAACAAAGTAGACCTCTGTTCACTGCAATTACCCTTGAATGTGGGAGATAAGGTCATTGTCAGAGATAAGAGGTTGTGAAAAATAGCTACTTGGGACCTCCCTGGTGGCACAAGGAGTTAAGACACAACCTATGAAGCTATCCGTAGCCACCGCAGCATGAGTTCAATCCCCGGCCAGGGAGCTATCCACATGGCACAGCAGACCTCTCCCAACTTTCCTGCTGCTTCCCTCAGCAGTGTATTTCAGTCAGTCTGCCTTCTCTGTTCCCCACTCTGTCTCTGGTGAATCCTCTGATTCCCCACACCCCTGGCATGTATCCCAGCTCTTGTATGCATAAATAATCTTTTTTAAAAAAGCTACTTGATCACAGCAACTTTATTGATGCATTTTTTTCCTTTTTATTTTGTGTTATTCTATTTTTTCCCTAAAATTTCATTTTGTTGTTTACACAACTATTATTCTGTGGGAATATTTTCACACCAACATATGTGCACATACTATACCACTCATGTAAAACCATAGTGGTTTTATATGTCAGGGGTTCATTGTCATAGGATTTGACCTATACATAAAATAGTCAAGCTGTGATATTTCTACAAATGTGAGTGTATGGTCTGGTTTAGTCTATCCTGGACCAGAAATAGGGGTGCAAATCAGAGGAAGGTTTGAAGGTCAAGAATGTGGAAGTAGCTGGGAGAGCAGGTGAGATCCCTGAGGGAGAACATCAGGCTGTCATAGTAATTGATAGTGCTTTCATATAGGCCTTGATATCTCATTCTTTTTGTCATTATAGTGCATTTGGTGACCAGTCAGTTCTAGGCATTATCTGAGAATACTTGATTACGTCTCATCTGAACTTTCAAATGTTTTTAAGTAATCCTTTGATTTTTAGAGGAATGGGAACATTGGGGGAGGAGGTAACCAGGATGGTTACTACCATCCTCATAGTTCTCACTGCCAAATAACAATTAAAATATTTGTTTAAATATATTTAGCCATTGTCTATTACATGTGGCATGTTTGATACGTATATTTGGCTTAAATCAATAGAGGATAGCTGGGTATGATTATTTCATGTATCTGTGTACATCTAATTATCTCCTACTTTTAGTGGTATTAAAACTTCCTTGAATGTAACCTCATTTCTTAATCTCAGTTTTTGTTTTTCTGTCTTTTCTCCTCCATTGCTTCTAACATTTTGTCCTTGCCTGTGTTATCCTGCTACTTAACAGTATTCTGGACACAAAGTCAGCACTGAATAAATACCTGTTGATTGACTGATCCAAATCCCAAAGCAGGATGCTCCAGTCACAGGGTGGAATCAGGAAAGTGACCTTGCCAATATAAACCTGTCTTCCTGGTTGCGTCAAGCCACATGTTCTTAGCTAAGCTGTGTGTGTTTGAGCAAATTGCCTGAAAGCAGTGCTCTCAGCAGCAGAGATACAGTATTTAGGAGTGCAGAAGGAAGTTCCAGAAGTGCAGAAATCTCTAACTGCTAATCTTAATTGCTATGTTAACCTAAAGGTATATAGGTACATATCATTTTTTCAAAACTACAATTTCATTATCAAAACCAAAAATTCTTAGGACAAGATCAGTGGGTTAAAGTTGTAACTACAGCATGAAACATTGTTCCAGACAACTATGTTCAGACTCCTATTTTTAAAATATTCATTACAAAGATCTTTTTGGGTGTTCTATCATCAGTATTAAGTCAAGGGCTTTCTCTTTCTAAGTATTTCTGGAAAAGCCATGCATGGTATTACTCTGTAGTACTGTATTTTTAGCACACTGTTTGACTTAAAATGTTACTGATTTTTCTTAGAAAGTTCTTATTCTTTTTAACACATACATTTAAAACTTCTGCTTTTTTTATATGTATGGCTTTATAAAAAACAATTTCTAGAAGGCCAGAATTTTCCATAGGAATGTGTCTAAAATACAAAGAGTAAGCAGACTACATCCATGCCTTCACGTATCTTCCAGTGGGGAAGATATAAAAAACAAGTAAAGTGATAAATATGTAATGCGTATTTATATTTATATGTAATGCATATTTATATTTATATTTATATTTATATTTATATGCTTAGGTGGGATAAGCATCTGAAGAAGAATAAAACAGAGTGAGAGAAAACTGACATAGGGCAGGAGTGAGAGTTGCTGCTTTAGACAAGGAGATCGGAGAAGATGTTTGTGAGAAAGGGTTTTATGTGGAGGATCAGAATCAGGTGAAGGACTGAGCTGTCAAAAGGGCAGGGAAGCTGGCTTAGGCAGGGGAAAAACAAATTAAGATTCTGACCACCAATTTTGATCTTTGTGGATTTCCTTCCATGTCAACAAGCAAACCTTGGCCACCACTGAGCATCCTACAATTAACTCTAGCCTGACACTACACTGAGACAGCAACAAATCCACAGGTTAAGGTTCAGTTCCACAAAACTAACTTTCACCTTGTTGGTCAAATTTATTCCTAAGTACTTACTGTTTATTATGCTATTATAAATGACATTATTTTCTTTATTTCCTTTTCAGCTATCTCATTGTTAGTAGTATCTCTTTTAATAAGGATATTAATCACATGTTTTGGGCCCCATCCTTATGACTTCCTTAACTTTAATTACTTCTTAACAGGTTTCATCTCCAGTCAAGGGTAGTAATTAGGATGATATGTGAATTCAGAAGATATTTTGAAAAAAAAGCTGCAAAGACTTATTAGCTGTAAATGGAAAAAAGAATGTGAGGAAGGAAGAAAGAAAAGCCCGTGGTTTGGGGTCTGAGTGACAGGAAGCGTTGTGGTATCATAGATTAAAATAAGACCAAGTAGGAGTCTGGTGGGCAAATCAAAAGTTATATATTGAACATGGCAAAGTTGAGGTGACTGCTAGACATGTGGTCATTTGGAATAAGCAGTAATATGAATATTCTATTTGTGTAATTTTGACTCACAACCAACTTTCATAAAAGCATCTACTGCAGGAAGGTTACTTATCATGTAGTTACTAACACTTGAAATTAGTCCAATTAGGCAGTACAATAGCATGTTGGGTAACTCACAGAAACATTATGGAAGCTGAGGATCCAGAATTCAAATCTCCTCCAAACACTGCAAACCCGAATTGTTTCTGAGGAGAAAATTGGAGTTTTCTCCAGTTTTACTTATATATTTCAAGATGTTATTATTATTTCAAGATGTTATTACCCTCAGTGGAACTTCAATTATCAACATTTCCCTTCCATATTGTCTGGAGACCAATTAGCCTCTTGGTGGCCTATTGATTATATTGGACTCCTTTCACTATGGAGAGTGCAAGTATTTGGGGACAGACAAATAGATTATTCTGTACTTGTATCTTCCAGATCCACTATGTTTCTGCCAGTATCAGCATTCATGGATTTACCAAATGTAGCTTCCATCACAAAGTACTATGTAACAAAATTACTGCCAAAAATATTTTTATTATGGTAAAAGATATAAGAAAACGGATGTTTATGGGTTTACTAACACAACCATTTACCCATTTACTCTTTTCAGCAGCAGTTGACCTACAGAATTTTGGAATGGCACACCAAATACTCAGCTCTGGTGCCGGTTGCAATACAACACTATGTGAAGTTGGAGTGCTCGTCTATAAGATATGGTATGTGCCCTTTAACCAGTGACCATTTATAGTGCTGATGTTTCTATAGCCAAAGCACATGAATAAGCAAGGGGCAGAACTGAAAGTGACACCACTCACAAATTTACCAAATGACTTCCTCATAACAGTTTTGCATCCTACTCCAGACTCTTTGAACTCCACTGGTTTAGGGGTGTTAATAGGCAAGGGAAAGCTGCTTCCACAGGGCATCAAGGAAAGACTGGTTTAACTGAATGGAAGTTGAGTTTGCTACTTGCCATTTTCAATTCCAAAATCACAGGATGAATGGCCAAAAAGAGAACTGTGGTATGCTGCGGATCATTGATCCTAGCTAAATGGGGAAGTAGTTTTTCTGTTACACAATGGGATCAAAAAAGATGATAATGGGAAACTGATGACCTCTGAGGTGCCTCTTAGGAATGCCATTTCCAGTATTAAAGGTAAAGGAAATTCACAACAATCCAATATGAGAAAGATGGTTAAGGGGTGAGCTTTCTCAGGGATGAATAAAAACCCTTGGCAAGAGAAAAATGAAATTAATACAAGAAGTGAATCATCAACACAAATCATACAAAACATGAGTTATAGAAATAAGAACTGTAGCACCTGCCCATAATTTTTTTTTGTGTGTGTGCACATATAATGTATATCAGGTTTTCCTACATCTTCTCCTCATTTATGCTCTGACTTATATAGTATATTTTAGTGGCTGTTAACTTTACATATTAGTACATAGTTTATAGAATGTTCAGACAAGACCATGGTACAACTCCAGAAGAACTGGACATCTTCCAGAAAGCTTGGATTTCAATCTGGCAAATACTTCAGCTTTTTCCTTTATATGGGGAAGAATAGTTACTTTAGGTTGAATTAAAACATTTTCTTCTAGAACTTTAAATATGAGTAGAAGCTTGTTAATTGATGTTTGGCTACATAGCAACCAAGCCCTTTTCTATATTTGGGGATTCTCCACTTAGGAGATTTGGTGTGAGGCAGAGTCTATTGCTCCACTGGCCAACAGTGCTAGATACCTGGTAACTTCCCTTAAAGACAGAATACTCACATGGGACTTAGGTTCAGAACTGAATTTTCACCAGAGATAGTGATGCAAAAAAACAAGGAGGGGAGTTTTGTGTGTGTGTGTGTGTGTGTGTGTGTGTGTGTGTGACAATAACAGCAACTGTTTCCTTGTGAAAAATAAGGCTGAGACTTAAATTGGAGTGTTTTCTTTGGGGTTTCAGCCTGAAACTGGGCTTTCCATCCCTCCCAGTGCATCTGTAAATCATCTAAAGTCCTTTTAATAAATTCCTTTTCTTTTAAATCTAGCAGAGTTGCTAGAAATTAAGAACCCCAATTAACACAGTATTTGTTGAAGTAGTTCCCAACATTTTGTCACTGAGTATCTTCTTAAAAATATCTTTTAGGGCCTCCCGGGTGGCTCAAGGGGTTAAGACGCAACCTATGAAGCTGACCACAGCCACTGCAGCACAAGTTCGATCACTGGCCAGGGAGCTACCCACATGGAACAGCAGACCTCTCCTGACTCACCCACTGCTCCCCTCAGCAGTGTATTTCAGTCAATCTGACTGTTCTGTTCCCCAATTCTGTCTCTGGTGAATCCTCTCAACCCCCTCCCCACACCTCTTGCCTGTACCCCAGTTCTTGTATGCATAAATAAATAAATCTTTAAAAAAATCTTTTAAACAATATCTTTCTTAAAAATGTTTTTAGAAGTTAGCTATGGACCTAATGTTTTAAAGTATTTTAATTTTAAGCGAAATATATTTTTTAAGCCTGTGCACCTTTAGCTCAGATAAAATTATACTACTCATGAATTTTAAAATATAGAAAGTAACACATAAGCCATCACTACTTTTAGGAGCTCTGAGCTGAAGATCATCAGGTTGAGATAAAGTCTACGCTATGGAATAAAATATCATTACTTCAAGTGAAAGAGAAGTAGTACTATTTATTCAATGAACACTGATTTTAAAGCAATAAAATTTTATAATTTCCAAGTACTCACAGCAAAACTACATCTAAGTGCCAACCAATCATTACAGGCCAACAATGCTAGAAATCTACTAGAAATTACTAGAAAGACGACAAGATTGATTTTTGAATAGATGACCGTAGAATCAAGTTTTGTTTTGTTGGAAGGGAACTGTGTTATTCAGGATTCTTTTCTTTCAAATAGAAATTCAATTCAGCTGACTTAAAGTTGAAAAATGAATGTGTTGGTACACAAAATTGAAAAATCCAGGTTAGTCTGGCTTTAGGCATTGCTGGAAGAAGGGGTTTAAGAAGTATCTGTATTGTTTGTCTATGCATTCCTCAGTATTGGTTCCATTTTCAGGCAAATCCACTCCTACACCAGCAAGATAATTGCCAATGTTCTGGGTCTACATATTCTTTTCCTTTCAGCAATCCAATAAAAAAATACCTTCCTTTGCCTGAAAGTTTCTTTAAAAGTCCTAGAACTGACTCAGATTTGCCCTGCATGAACCCTGTACCCAGTCTTGGCCAGAGATGGAAGATACTGAATGTCTGTGCTATGATCACAGTCCCATTGCTGGAACCTGAGGATGATGTCAGCTCTATCAAGTCTCAATCTTCATTGAAATGGAGAATAGGTTGTTCAACAAAAAACTTTGGAATGCTCTTACCAGAAGAAGGAATGGGATGCTGGTTCAGCTGAAATAACAACCCTTTCACTGGAGAAAATTCCCAGCATGATGCGGAGTTTTGAGATCTTCCATAACACCACTAATTGTTACTGAGCTTTGACATGTATGTTATTTGTGGCAATATGTTTTCTTTATTATTTGGAAATCTATTCTACTACCCCTATGTTTTAAAACTATTCCTTACACTGATTCATTCAAATTTATTTCAAATTTATTTCCTTGTACTTTTAAAATATCAATCTGCCTGTGCCTCTTCTCTAGGGTAACATTTCCCCCTTCCAACTTCAAAATGATACCCTTCAAGTGTTTTAAGTCATGTATCGTGCAATAAATATTTCCTATCCAGTGGTATTTTTTTTTTCCCAGTCATTTCTTAAATGCCACATTTTCCATGGCCTTCACTGTTTTGGACAGTTTTCTTCAAGCCATTTTTCCATTCATTTATGTTCTGTTTGCAAGAATACTATAAAAATATGCTTCTATAAAAGAATGTTTTAAGGGGATAAGTAAAACAAAAAGGAAATAAGATTACACCATGAAATACAAACCATCATTTTGTTGTATGTGACTCATCTTTCTATGATAGTTCAATATGATTAGAATATCAGTCTTTGGATTTGGAGGTAAAATAGGCCACTTTTTATGTTTTATCTTGAATAGAGTGACCAGTCTGGATTGCATATGACAGTCTCAAATTGTGCTTATGGATCAATGTAATTATTAATGATGTCCCCTTTAACTTTCAAAATCTCATTTTGAGCATCCTACTCTTAAACTACTGTCTGTTAATGATGTGCCAGGTATCCCTGAGGTATGCAGGCGCACTACATTGAAACTACTTGAGATACTAGGTTTTATTTAACTTTTTATTCCTAGAGCTTAGCTTAGTTCCAGGTACATAGTGGATATTTAATATATACTTATTGAACAGGGGATGAACAAATCCAACCATAAACCCAAAGCTTTGTATTTGTCCTTGAAAAGTACACACATTATTAGCAGGTGTATGTTTTAAAATAAGTGATTTTTAAAAAATATATTTAAATGCTTAATAATTTATCTATGTGTTTTTCAAGATAGCCCTGATATTTTCATAGACAGTGCCATTGACAATGATTAATGGCCAAATGATTGGAATTTGACTGCAAAAATTTAAATAGTAGAGTACTCATGTGCTTAGTACAGTTTTATAGATAATAATAAATATCAATAGAATAAAAATAGCTTTAAAAAGTCTTAATTACCACATGTATAGGTTATAATGGTCAAATAGAAAGCAAATAAAGTGAATTCAAAAAATTTGGTCTTAGATATCCATGAACTTAGATTACTACAGATAGTGCATAAGTGTAGAGTTATTAAAACATTGGTTAAATAAAATGCTTAGGGAAAGTAGCAATCTGGACTCATGTAATTGTTGCTCAAAAAGAAGAGTGAATTAGGAAGATGTGGTACATAAACATAACGGAATACTACTCAGCTATTGAAAGAGATTAACTCCTGTCATTTGTGATAACATGGATGGAACTGGAGGGGATACTGCTAAGTGAAATAAGTCAGAAGGAGAATGACAAATACCAGCTGGTTTCACTTATATGTGGAATATAGAAAAACAAAAGTTCAGATAGAACCAAACCAACAACAAACCCTAGAAATCCAACTGTAGAATTGCAGATAACAGAAGGATGGGGGAGGATAGAGAGCAAAGTGTGGAAGTTGCAAAAAGGACTATGGGTGCCTTAATGGTGGGTGTGATCCTGAAACAGAGCTATAGAGAAGGGCTGTAATGAGGCTAGAGCCTCCAAAGGAAAGAGGCGGGTAGAGGACAGGTCACACTGTCTGTGGGTCTTCACCCACAGGCACAGTTGCAAGACCACCCAGAATCAGAGAATAACAATAATAATAGGCTTTATTTAACAAACATGCAGGGGGAAAAAAGAGCTCTTAAGGCCACAAGTGGCCAACTGTCTCACCTCAGATAGTTTCCACAGTGTCCAGAAGTCCCAAACAAAATGTCACTCATCCAAGATGATGCGGTCCTGTCAACCAGGGCCTGGAGACTCAAGGCAGTCGACAAGCAACAGGCCAGGAACAAACTCATAGTGGCAGCTGGAGGTGCCTAGTGGTGGAGCCACTGAGATGCTGCTGCCAAAGCCCAAGACTGAAGATCGGGATAGACAGCATTGGACATTGGACCAGATGGCAACAGAGGCAGCAGTACCAGGAGGTGGTGCCACAAGATCAGGAGCATTTAAGAGCTCTCAGAGGTGACCCCGACACAGAGTGCCTGTCACCTGTCCACAGTGCTGAACAGCACTGGCCAGTAGTGCTGGTCACGACAGGTCACTAGAAAGGGCGGTGTCAAAACCACAAGCATTACAACTCTCTGTGAGTTGCTGGCTCACACAACAACAAACATCTTCTTGAGACATCAGGCCTGGGGCCTTTGGTGCTCCTTTCAGGCGTTATCAGAGGCAGGCTAGAAGCAGGTGCGGCCAATATGCCTCTGAGAAGCTCTTTGGCTTCTCTTCTTCCTTCAGAGTTCAGCTGCTGATCCTCCTTTCTTCGTAGGCCAGGAACATAGTCCATCTGAAAGACAGTCTAGAGTCGCAGAGTCCAAGTGAGAAAATCTCAAGCTGGATGCCACTCTCTCTTTTATCCGCTTTCATGGTCCCTTATCTGCAAGTCTGATTGGACCATTTTCAATCCTATGGTTGATTGGACTCTTTTGACCAATCAGCTCATAGCTCACATCTGATTGGATCCATTCTATAATCAGGCACCACAGTTCCCTCTACTGCCTACAGCTGGAGGCACAGCACTGGTGCTGGCCCATGTTCCTCCCTGAAGCCCTGAACCAGGGGCTGCCTGCCCTGGGTTGGTGTGGTAGGGGAACCACTGCCGCCCACCATCATCGGTGACCTCTTCCTGAAGCCTGAGCTCTAGGGGACCACTGGTGGTGGGAGGTAAAATGCCCAGCACCCACCGCCACTTGCATTGCCTGCAAGCAGCTTCTGAGGCTGGGCACTGGAGTCCCAAGGGGGCAACTCCAGTTTCAGTCCTACACATCTGAATAATTATAAACTAATGGTACCTCAATAATAGGAATAATAAATGATGATAGAGACCACTTCATTTAAACTATTCTTTTATTTTTTATTTATTTTTTAAAGATTATTTATGAGTACAAGAACTGGGGTGTAAGCTAGAGGTGCAGGGAGTGAGAGGATTCACCAGAGACAGAGTGGGGAGCAGAACAGGCAGATCTACTGAAACACACTGCTGAGGGGAGTGGCGGGCAAGACAGGAGAGGTCTGCTGCACCATGTGGGTTTCTCCCTGGCTGGCCAGGAATCAAACTCATGTGGCAGTAGCTGGCTATAGCTTGATAGCGCTGTCTTTAACCACTGCGTCACCAGGGAGGCCCTCAATCTACTCTTTTAGCATAGAAGAAGCTAGGATCAGAAAGGATAGAGTCCTCTTCCAAGGCCTAAGTTAGTTACTAGCACAAAAAAAGAACACAAGACTTTTTACTTTGTTTAATGGGAATTTTGTATTAATGGAGTTAATCAGAGAAATGTTTTAGAAATCTGTCTTTCTGTGTTTTTTTTTTAAAGATTTATTTAATTATGCATACAAGAACTGAGGTATAGGCCAGAGGTGCAGGGTGTGAGAGGATTCACCAGAGAAAGTGGAGAGCAGAACAGGGAGATCTACTGAAATACATTGCTGAGGGGAGCAGCTGGTGAGTCAGGAGAGATCTGCTGTGCCATGTGGGTTGCTCCCTGGTGGGCAGGGGATGGAACTCGTGGTGCAGTGGCTGGCAAAACTTGATAGCACTGTTTTTAACCCCTATGCCACCAGGAGGCCCTGTCTTTCGGTTTTTAGAGAAGAAACATTGATCAACAGATTGATATTTCAATGACCTTATTTTCCTGAATAGCTGTGTGAGTATTCTAAATACAAAGGGGCCATATTCCAACCATGAGGTTTCTCTGTAGTATTGTAAAAGGAACACAAATTGAGTTGTATACATGAGGATAGCCAAATAATATATCATCCAAACTAAAATATTTTTGAGAGTGGAAGAGATTGTTATTAATAATTATGCTGAAACAGCAAATGCCCATCAGTATGTCCCAGGCAAACCAGAATGTATAATTAGTTACCCCCAGACAAATGTGTACTTGCTTTGTAGTTAATTATATTCTACTAGGGAACTCTGGGCAAGAATTCTGATAATGAAAGTAACAGTAGGCGTATATATTGTATAATATATTCTGTTGTATTAACTGTAGTAAGTATGGTATATACTTTAAATAATAAATAAGTTTCAAGATTTGGATTTAGTCCAAGCAAATTATATATCTAGAATACGTACCTGCAGAAATTGTACATCTGCTATATTATTTGGGAGCACTAGGGTTAGTAACTATAAAATGAATCAGGTCTCAAATACGTTGGGAAAAGTACAAGTTGTTCTGTGATACCTCAACCTCTCTTCAGTCCGATTACTAGTCATGAAAGCAATGCAGCTGTTTTTGTTTTCTTCTTGTCTTGGGCCACATTCCATTGTGGGATGATGTAAGAGTTTTAACCAAGCATGGAATAGTAATGAGCAATTGGGGAGATCCAGTTCTAAAACTCTGCCTTTGGTCACACACAACTGGCACGTAGAATCTAAGAACATGGGATCATTTGATTTGCAAGGTTAATAGCACACCAGTTTATTTTGGCTAATTTTCTAAGAGGTTAACTAGAAGAGCAAAGAATAGGTTATGGTCCACTTGTCCATAAAAAAATATATAAGCCTATGAGTCTTCTAGTATTTTTCCTATCATGTTGGAATATACAAGGTTGGTCACTATAACTTTCCTTTACACACAGCTGGGCCCTCTTGACTTCAGCTTGTGTCCATTAGTTTCCAGCTTGCCTGAAGATTAGAATTACCTGCTGGCACAGGCCACATCTAGATCAATTAAATTACCATCTCTGGTGGTGGAATCCAGGCATCAGTATTTGTTAAACACTGTCAGTAATTCGAATATGCAAGCAAAGTTGAGAACTTCTTCTTTTTTTTTTTTTAAAGATTTATTTATTTATGCATACAAGAATGGGGTCACAGGCCAGAGGTGTATGGCGGGGGTGGGGGCGTGAGAGGATTCACCAGAGACAGAGTGGGGAACAGAACAGGCAGATTGACCAAAGCACACTGCTGAGGGGAGCAGCTGGCAAGTCAGGAGAGGTCTGTTGCGCCACGTGGGTTTTTCCCTGGCCGGGGATCGAACTTGTGCTGCAGTGCTGTGGTTACCTTCATAGGTTGTGTCCTAACCCCCTGCACCACCAGGGAGGCCCAAAGTTGAAAACTTCTACTGTGAACTCAGATCTATCCCTACCGCTGAAATCACTTTAGGACTATTTAAAGAGTTCTAGCCCAATGCTATGAGGAGTGGAGTGTTTGAAAACAGGTTATAAAACTAGTCAGGCTTGTTGATTCCAGTAACTGACCTAGAGTGGCAGACCAAAGTAAGAATAAAGAGGGATAACAAGTTTTGGACTTGAATAGGTTTTTATTTTTAAAAAAAGGATTAAATACTTAAATTAGCTGTATGAACTTGAATATATTACTTTTTCTCATCAAGATTCTGTTTCCTGTTCTGTGAAATAGACCAATGACATTTGTTGCTAAGCTGTTACTATTGCTTTACTTGTAAATGAAACCAAAACTCTTCTATTTACCTATTTTGGAAACTTCCATTCCTAGAAATATTTAGAATCCTGTTTTAATAACCTTATATTCTAGGACTTGACCTCTGCCTTGTTCATGTGGATTCCTTCTCAATGACTATAATTGCTCCTTGACATGAGCCCAATGTTGGGATTCTGCTACCTGTTGATTGTCCTGACCTTATTTTTCCATGCATATATACATTTGTGGGCCGTCTCTTCTAGATTTATTGTTTCTGTGATCCCTGCCACCTGATCAATGGCATGGTCTAGAATTTTTCTGACTATCACTAGCACTGGTTGCATGTCAGCACTCATATTAGGCACCAATTTCCATATCAGCTTGACTAGACTTTCTCTTAGTATCTCCAATTTGGCCATTACCCCAAATTCTGCCTCAACTGAAGGAATAATCAGATTTATTCATAAAATCAACATTTATGGAACATTTACCAAATGAATGCACTTTGGCTTTGTACTCACAGACAAGTTACAGAATTGTGGGGAAAGATGGAAAACAAAAAGTATAATAGCACAGTGCTCAGGAAATTTCTTGGCCTTGTTCTCATCAAAGCTTAACATATATATTTGTTTACATAAAAAAATGGGATCATTGTTTAAAGGACATTATTTTAATGTTTTGGAGGAAGATTGGCAAGGAAAGTGGGGCTATTGGCTAAATTGTATTGAATACTCATGCTTCACTCTACATGACTGGAAGGATTTGAATTATTAATTTTGTTTGGTAGTTTTCAAAGTTAATTTTTTCTTGACATAGTGCAAGAATATTCTCAATTCTACTTTAGAATCTTTGTGAACCTAAAGTGAACTCCATTCTTTTTCTTAGGAATAAGTTAGTATGCTGTGTGAATGAGGTGGCCTTTGGTTCTCTAAAAACTAGCTAATCTGATTATATCTGTCAGTTTCTACAAAGACCTTACAGGTATGTGAGCAAACAAGTCGCAGAGAGAAAAGGAATTTAGTGACCTTTCCAGAAATCTCCCTTATGGAGCAATCAGTGAGGATGTTATCTAAGCTGCTCTTTGACTACTTTCTCTTGACTGTGCTTATCAGTCCTGACCCTCTCCTGTGCCTTTCTAATTTTCTTTCATTGTGTTTTCTGTGGTTATCAGTACCTTTATATTACCCACCTGAGGAATTAAAACTTCTAATTCTACTAGAGGCAAGTGAAAAGTTACCTATAGCACATAGAAGTGGTGGTGGTGATGATAATGATGACAGTGATAGCTATTGTTATTTTAGCACTTTGTACAATTCACAAGTAATTTGCTGCCTCTGACCACTCTGCTCAAGACCAGTGAAACTCGAATTTGTCCAGTTTCCTTTTGTCATGCTCAGGGTTGACTTAGCAAAATTTACAAATGAGAAAATATTTGGGTTTAGTAAATTTGTCTCCATTTTTATGTCTCTAGTCTCTTTGTGTTCATTTCCTAGGGTGTCCTCTGCTGGGTCCCAAGCAGGTCTTCTTATTCCAGGCACTCACCCATGAAACCCATGCCTCAGCTCTCATTTAAAAGTCACCACTGTATGTCACATGCCATCAGAATTCTACTATTTGTGTAATGTGCTGAAAATTAATTTAGGTAAACTAATCCATGTCAATGAGGTAATATATTCTACTGTCTAAATAGGGAGGGGCAACACCTCTCCCAGGTCACTTCTGTGTATGTTTCCATGGAGATTTTATGGAGATAAGACTTCCATTTAGTGTCTAGTTCTTTGGTAACTAATAGGAATGGAGGCCAGGCATATGGTAAAGGCTCTGTTCTGAGAAATCAAAGGGGAAAATATTTTTCAACAGGCAGGACTTTACAGCTCCCCTCAAATGAAACTGTGTGGGCAGTTGTCTATGAATATGGTCAACCCCCATGGAGGTAATTTTCACTTTGCCAGCAGGAAAAGAATGAATAACATTGTGTACTTTCAAGTTTTTATTACAATGCCTTGAGCTCTTTGGAGGGTATTATCTTAATTCTAATAACAAGTAGATATGTGGCATTGTTTGGAAGACTAGTTTGTCCATAGAGATGTATAGAGGATTTACATTCATTGGCATGACCTCTGCTGCCCTATGTACCTTCTTGTCTACTGTAATCAGTTGGGCAATCCTTGTCTGTAAGCACATTTCCCAAGAACTGGTTAGAGGCAGTCTTTATAAGAGGAACCTATTATGAAACCAGTTCCAGACAATATTTATTTTGTTGAAGATCTACTGAAAGATACACTTAGCTGAAATAGTTTTCTTTTGGCTCCCACCTAGTCCCTTGAAAGCCAGAGATTTTGGGGGCTTAGTTAGATTAGATAGAGGAGTATACATTTGGGGTCTGATTTGTGGTTTTGGGGTAAGCTTTACAATTATTTAAGCTGATATTTTCATAGCTGTTGAATTCATATGTTTCAAGAAATAAGCTAAATTGATAATATATTAATATTATGCCTAATATTGGGAAATTGGAACTTGCACACAGTTTTTCCCCTTAAAAATTAATGTTGGGCCTCCCCTGGTGGCGCAGGTGGTTGAGTGCAGCACTGTGAAGTTGTCTGCAGCCTCTACAGTGTTGATTAGATCTCAGCCGGCCTGCGAGAGTCCCACATGGTGCGGTGGACCTCTCCTGTCTTGCCCACTGCTCCCCTCAGCACTGTATTTCGTCAGTCTGCCTGTTCTGTTCCCCACTCTGTCTCTGGTGAATCCTCTCACCCTCCCATGCATCTGGCCTGTACCCCGGTTCTTTTATAAATAAATAAATAAATAAATAAATATTTTTCAAAAATTAATGTTAATTTTGTATCTTTTAAAAAATATTTCCATTTTTTTATTTAAGACAGACAACATTTTAGGTTGTTTTCCAGTTAAGTTATAAAATCTTTAGTTAAATAAACATCCCAGTAAGAAATATTACCTTTATTTGTGGCTCCTGATCTGAAATTGTGTGTCCTTGGGGACACATGTTTTCAAACTCAAAAAGCAATCTCAGTGCAACAATAGGATGAAATCAAAAAAAGAAGAAAATAAGTGTGTATTATGATTCATCAGTAGGTAAGGAGGTAGTCTGAGTTTCCTTGTGAATTACTTTCACAAACCAACAGTGGCATGGGATAATAAGATCTACTGAATGGCTGTAATGAGAGGGATGTTAAGAGGATCTAGATACACCAGAGTTGAAAGAAAATAAATTCAAAATACAGAATTGTAAAAATGGATGTGGTAGAGACAGGCATTTGATCAAACTAATGCAGCTTTCCTAAGTTCCTTATATATTTTTTATTTATTTCTTTTCTTTTATATATTTTTTACATCATTTTTCATTTTTGTACAATGTATGCATTTTCATCTCAGTTATAGTCCCCGTGAAGTTCCTACCACCCATTCACCCATGAACTATCATCATGGTCCCTTGTGCTCTTCCCATCCTTGTTTTGATCCTACTCCCATCATTCCCCCTCTCCCCCCATGTCTCTGGTTTATAGTTTCCTGTTAATTTTAATTTTTACTTTATTATAATTAGTTTTTTTCCCTGATCCCTTATTTGGATCCTCTACATTAACTTTGGAATCGTGATAATATCTAATTTTTACATGTTAATGTGCACTTCTGTGTATATGATGGAAGTAGATGGGTCAGCAGGGGCTGGGCCATAATCCCTTTCTATTTGCTCCCTCCCACTGTCCCATGACTTTACCATCCCCCTAGCTGCCTCCATCCCTTGGAACTTCCAGAAACTCTCAGGGGTTTGCTGAAAAAGCTTGAAAAATCCCCCGATTAGATAATCTCTACAATTGCTTCAAACTCATTAATTCTCTATTCCATGGGGTCTTTATGAAAACTCCTCAGAAGAAAAGAAATTATGGCATTTGTTCCATTTAGTATTATCAAGGCTTTCAGATGACTATGATATTTATGTCTAAAAAAATCAGATGTGGGAAATCAGATTTTTATTGAAGTTGCCATTTTAATCATTACATATAGCTTTATATATGTGTTTATTGAAAAGAGAAGATAGCTCATAAGTTTGCATTTAGGTGGGACTTCAGGGAAAAAGTAAGAATGCACTCAAAAAAAAAAACAGCTGATACTGACTTTGCAGTTAGGGCAAAGTACCCTAACTTGGTTTATTAATATGTCTCTTTTAAGAGTTAAGTATGAGTAGTTAGGAAGGTAAAATCTTAGTATTATTGCTGTTGTGAACATGGCCTATGCACTTAGTGCCAGGGCTGCCTTCCAGAATGCCATCATTCCTCTTCAGCTAGGGAAAACCTTTGGAGTCAAAGTTTTGCTCTTTAGCAGAAACAGTCTAATCTGCATGGGTACATTCTTTTTAAGCTCAATCTAAAAGTAAGGCCAAATGAGGAGGCCAACACATCTGAATTTCACAAATGCTACTGTTATAGGTATAATTGTGTCCCTTAAAAATTCATATGATGAAGTCCTAACCCTCACTACCTCAGAATATGACCTTATTTGGAAATAGGATCATTAGTTGTAGATGTAATTAATTAAGATGAGGTCATGCTGGAGTAGGGTGGGCCCTGGTCCAATATGACTGATGTCCTTATAAAAAGGAGGAAATCTGAACACAAACAGGCACTTAGGGAGAATGCCATGTGAAGGGAAAAGCAGCATGGGGGGGTTTCATCAGCAGTCAAGGGGATGCTTAAGATTGGCAGCAAAACACCAGAATTATAGGAGAGACAACAAACAGAGCCTTCCTTACAGTCTTCAGAAGGAACCAGCACTGCCAACAGCTTGATTTCAGTCTTCTAACCTCCAGAATTATGAGTCAATAAATTTCTTTTAAGTTATTCAATTTGTGGTATTTTGTTATGGCAGAGCCAGCAAGTGAATATAACTACCATCACTGTTGTTTTTCTGAAGAGGTGATTTTTAAATGTCAGTTATTTGAGCAACGTTTTCATGATTTTTGCTATGGTGGCACATGCCACCTATCTTACTTGTTATGTACTTTAACTTAAAATTTATATTTAGTTAATTGGATATATAAAAAAGATTCAGGGACTAGTGGTGTAAGTGCTTAAATAAAGCCGACTGGAAGTGGATGTTTCTCTTCATAAATAAACTATCTTTTAAAATGTATTGCTGATTGCATAGGCAAATAAGATAAACTCCCAGGATTCAAAAAGTACATGGAAGCGCATCCACTGTTTCTGTTTTCCCTGCAAGTCCCTGTCAAGCCACCACCATCTTTCTTACTGGACCACTTTGAAAGGTCTTGTCTTCCCAAACAGATCTTGTATCCCCCAACAAATCATTTTCACAGTTGTAGCCAGATTGTGCTAAAAAATTTTAAATGCAAAGACAATCAATCAACTTCCATGCTTAAATCTCTTCAAAGACTTGCCATTGCTAATAGGACTAAGGCAAAAATCTCATCATGACCCCGCCTGTCTAGTGTAGCCTGATTCCAGCTATACTGATTTTCTCTCTGGATCTCTGAGCAAAGAAATTTCCCTCCTGGAGACTCTGTTCCCTCCGCCCGGATTTCCGTCAATAATTCCATCTCACCCTTCAGAACTCTGTTCAATGACACTTCTAAATGTCCTTGCCTGGTCCCCCCAAACCAGAACAGTGTCGCTTAAATATATTCTGTTTCCTGTCCTTCTTTCTAGCATTTGTCACAATTCCAATTAAACAAATAATTTAAAACGTAGTTGTTTCACATATGTCTCTCCTTCTAAAATTTAAGCTCCATGGGGGGACTGTGTCTATCCTGTTCTGTACAATATTTCCTCTATTGAGCATGATATCATCTATATGTGATTTAAAAAATAAATTAGTGGGTGGGGGAGGGATAAGAACAAAGAGGGAAGGAAGCACAATGGACTATGGTGGGGGACTATGGGTGATTTGGTGGTGGGTGCACTATAGTGGTGATACCTGATTGGGGGGGAATCCTAATGTTACCCAATTTAAAAAATTAAATAAATTTATTTAAAAGTATTTAATGAATGATATATTTGTACATATATTACAAGGTAACAAAATCTTTAAATACAGTAAACATTATAAAGAATAACTTTAATTTGCTACAAGCTCTTTTTTATCCTTCTTATAGTACATATATTAACTTTTACTCCATACTTTCCTGACAAACTTTTACCCCTCTCTTGCAATCTGAAAGAAATAACCATAGCAATATACTTCACATGCCTCAGCAGTACTTTTTGATGCATATGATAATAATCTAAGTGTCTATGGTAGTCAAACAAAGGACCAAATCCTGTGCTAAGAGCTTTATCTCAAATTTTTCATCTTATTCTCAAACCAACCATTTGTAATGCAGTGGTCAATATCTCCAAAGTTGTTTACTATACCTTTATACTTTCAGTCACTCTCCCTAGTATTTTCAAAGATCCATTGATTGTGTGTTACTTGAGATTTACATATTATGTCCTTCTTTAGGAAATCTCATATAACAAAATTAACAAAAATTGCCACAGGTACTTTTTCTGTTAGAAACCCTAGGTATACCAAAAGGGAGAAGGGGAGAAATAAGCAATAACCAATAACAAAATGTGGTGATGAAGAGAGTATCATATCTGAAGCTAGTTTTACTAGATTTCAATAATTTTTCAGAACCTGATGAATTTTTTTCCTCAGACTATTTTATTTCATGAAGAATAATCCAGAACCTTTAATTCATTTCCAATTTTTTAGTAGCCTGTCTGGTTCTCTGTTGAACCTCTTTAGGTTTTCTAGGGGCTTCTATTTAATAGATTATTCTATTAGTCTGCTTGGTGCCAAGAATTGCAGGATCTATTATTACCTTTCATTTACTTATTCATTCAATAACTACAGTCGGGCCTACAACAGGCAGTGGTGACAGAGTGCACAAAATCAGCACTGAGAGACTGGATGACTATTTACCAAGTCACGTGCACTTCCCAGGTGCACAACCAGGCTACTTTCCCTGGCCCCCTATGTAGGTGAGGCCAAGTTCCTGAACCACATGGCTTTCAGGCACAGGTTGTATGTGGCACTAGCAGGCCTGGCCCACACTTTTTCAAAGTAAACAAATGTTGAACTGGTTGAGTCTTTCAAAAAATATATTTATTTTTAATTGAGGTAATATTTAGAAACCCCCATCAAGTATTCCCACCATATTGCACCCAACACCCATGCCCCACCACCATAGTCCATTGTGCTCTTTTGAGTTTTAATGAACTGAAAATCCTGGTTCATGCTTGGAGTAGTCACCTGACAACTAGGATAATCTCTTATGTACTTCTCATGAGCAAGAAATAAAACTTTAAGCTACATAGAAGTAGGAGTTTATCTCTGGTAATAGCTAACATTGTTTTAATACATTGCACTTGAAGTAATAGAAAAAATATATTTTAACACCGATGTTTTTTCATTCCCAATTTTCCCACTAATTCTCTAATGTTTTGCTATTATTATTCATAATTTAAAGAAAATAAAAATTCTTATATTTTATTACTACTAATTCCTTGTGTCATTTAAGTTAATAAAAAATTAACCTTTTTGGCTTTGTCTCTGTCCTATGTTTAACACAGGATTATCTATCTTCCTGCTTTGCTAAATACATACTTAATAAGATGGCTTTATTTTAGCTTTGAATAATTCATAAAACAAGAGGTATCAGAGAGATCTAGAAGTTAGAGAGTTCAAGTTCAAATCCTAACTCTATCTCACAACTGAATGTAGTTTCCCTATTTGTATCAAAGGAATAAGCTAATTTGGACTTATATTGTCCTAAAAATGTAACATAATAATGGCCACAATAGGCATGAAATAACTTCATTTCTTCAGGTTATATACATCTCATTAAGTAAGCAACAAAAATCAGCTAGCAAAGTTCAGTGAGTTTCAAAAAGTGTCTCTTTGACGCTCTCCTTGGAGGTAGCTAATATCTGAGTACATAAAAGGAAAGTGTTATTTGGACAAATGGCTTCTATCCTTGTGTGAAATATTAACACTAGTGAGACCTTAAAACATAAACATAAAAAATGGACACATTGATCCAAAGAAATGAAGGCTTTTTTGTAGCTTGGCTTTTTACACTTCTATATGAATTTTTTTAAAGAATAATTTAACTTTCAGACTGCCTTTATTCCATTTTTATTGTCATAAATCCAGCACTTGACTGTAAACACTTGCAGCACTATAATTCATTTGAGTTTTGATCTTTAAACACTACATATGTGTAATTGTGTAACCACATATCAGTCTAATGTTTTTATTTTCTCAGAGGGCAAGGCAACATCTGTGTCATAAGTGGTTTGATATGTACTATCATACTTTAATAAACACCTTTTAGTCAACATTATTTACTCTGAAATGTTCACATTAATGACTCAGTTAAATCATGATTCTGATTATTATTAGAATATCACATGAGAACATTACATTTGGCATTGCTCCAAGTTTATATGTTTAGGGACAATCTGTTTTTGTTATTTTTTTATCAAAGTAACATTGAATTATAGTATTATATAAGTTTCAGGTGTTCCTCACTGAGATTCAACATGGAGAATACTATTTTAAATTCACTGCTAAAAGCCCAAACCTATCCTTCACCATACCAGGGGAAAATCTATTCTTGAACTACAATGAATCCATATATGCTAATAATCTACAATTACTACTCCCAATATAGGATTTTCTACAATTATTATTTATGTTCTCTCTTTTTTAAACATAGACCTTTTTATCCAGTATTTATTTTTATTTTTTTTAAAATGAAGTATCATTGTTTTACATCCCTGTTAGTAATTTAACAATATAGGAGATCCTCTCTCAGGTATAGTCACTGTAGCTCTCCCACCACCAATGCACCCATAGCTCACAGTCTCCCCCCCCCCCAACCCTTACAATTACTACTAATTGAACACGGGAAGATTAGAACTACTTGATTGAAATGGCCTAAGTACAAGGTAGCATTCCTGAATTCTAAATCACTAAGGCAGCCAGAAGAGAGTGTGTATTAGTCAGGATACCAATGCTGGTAGATATAACATAGCTTCCTGGGACCTCAGTGGTTAAATAGCAAAAATATCTATTTCTTCATCACTTTCTGGTCTGAAACAGAGTTCGACCATCTTGTGGTTATACAATTGGATGAGTGTCTCCAAGCGGGGAAGATAAGGGAATAGCGGATGGGATGGGGTGTCTTCAGGGGCTAGGCTTGGAAGTGATTTTATTCCTTTTGTCTTCTTATGTGATCCAGAGAGAACTAGAAGGCTGAAGATGTGAAAAGCATGTGGATATTAATAAAGCACTATAGTTTCTGATCCTCTAGTCCAAACTGCATTTTTTTAAAAACTAAAATTGAGAAAAAATGAGCATCTTTCCCATTATATCTCTTTTAAGACTGAGCAACATTAGGAAAGGTCATTTTCCACCTCACTGGACTCCCTGAGGTATGGGAGGAACAGAGGCACAGAGGCCAGGGTTGTAATCATGGGCTCATGAGTGTGTAGATTACATTTGGGATTCTCATTTTAGGGTTTCTTCTGGTTTTGTGGGGATTGCACTAGGAGAGCAAAGAATGGGGTAGAATCCTAAATTTGGGGCTACTTACAGGCTCCTCAGCAATACCGGACCTCAGACCAATTGGCTGATGAATCCACATTGCAGGTTTGATAACCTCTCAATCTCAAGGTGAAAGGGGCTGCTTTGACTCAGTCCTGGGAAAGTGATTAGAAATCAGTTGTGGTTCACTCAATATGGCAGAATAGGCTGCTCTTCTTCAGTGATCTTATTTGAGAAATAAGACTGGATGCGGTCAAACAGCCAACAAAAAATGAGATTTTTTTTTCATATCTCTGCTCATCTCAGAAAGAAAAATAGATACTGCGTACACGGTTATGAAATGGGTATCCTAGGAAGAGTCTAGAATAGTGCTCTATCTATGCCTCAATGTGCCTTTTTGCAGCCTGCTCGCCAAAGTATGGTCATAAAATGAGACATGGTAAGTCAGTCTCCTTGACATTTTACTTGATAGGGAATTTGAAATAATTTAAAGTTAACTGATTTCAGTTTTCAATTTGATTCAGACCCACTCTGTTCTGTAGTCCAGTCTAGGGAGAGACAGCTGGCTCAGGATTGAGCAACTGTTCTTCGTGCACTAATAATTATCACAATATTACCTTTCACTCACAGCAGGTGGTTCTGAGGAGCTCCAGCCCCAGAATTCTGTCTGGTGGGTAGAAATACATCCCTTTAATGAATCAGTGCATTGAGAAGCTATTGAAACATAATCACTGAGGATGGGTAACCACTTTATGGCAATGCTATTGCATCATCTCTATTATTGTAATGGCATATCACTGGCTACCACTCATCGATAGATTTTTATGACTTGGAATGGTCTAATAAATAGCAGCAGATGGAGTTTTGAGTGTCCTTGGAGAACTGAGTAATCCTACAACCTATGGAGCTGTTCTCTTTACATTTCTGACTTGGCCTTTTTCATAGATGGAAAATGAGTATGACGGAAACTGACAGAAGGAAAATCGGCTGCCAGAGCTTAGAAGCTGTTCTTTTGTCTGCATTGTTCAGGAGCTGAATCTTATTTAAAAACCTACTAACTTCTTTCCCATTCCAAGCAAACTTACTACTTTGTTCTTGTTGGAAATTAGCACACTGCACACTGCCCAGATTAGCTAACTCAGCAGCAGGGGGGTATTTCTGGGCCCTGTCACCCTCCACAGAGTTTTTTCTTCTTTTATTGTATCAGTCTGTCCAGGCTGCCATAACAAATAATATAGACTTGTTGGCTTAAATAGGAGAAATTTATCTTCTCACAGTTCTGGAAGCTAGAAATCTGAGATCAGGGTGCCAGCATGGCCGGTTTCCTGGTGAGGCTGTGCTCTTGGCTTGCAAATGTATCTTCTGGCTCTGTGTTTGCATGGGGGGCTTGGAAAGTGAGTAAGGGAGGGAGAAGAGAGGGAGATGGAGAGAGGGAGAGAGCGAGAGCGAGAGACAGAGAGAGAGAGTGAGAGAGAAAGAATGAGTGCACTAGCTTTTTGGAGGTGTCTATTCTTATAAGGGCTTTCATTTCTAATTCTTTTTTTTTTTAATTTTTTTTAAAGACATGTTTTTTTTTTTTAAACATACTTTATTTATTTATTTTTTAAAAAGATTTATTTATTTATCTATACAAGCACACTGGGTACAGTCAGAAGCGTGGGAGGGTGAGAGAATTCACCAGAGCCAGAGCGGGGAGCAGAGCAGGTAGAAGGACCGAAGTACACTGCTGAGGGGAGCAGCGGGCGGCAGGAGAGGTCTGCGCGCCATGTGGGACCCTCCTCTGGTGGCCGGGGAGCAGCCGGGGATCGAACCGGCGATGCAGAGGCCGCGGGCAGCTTCGCAACCCAGCGCTCAACCGCTGCACCACCGGGGAGGCCCTCATTTCTAATTCTTAATTCTTATCATCTTATCAAGTCTCATGACTTCATCTAAATCTATTGATAATTATCTACCAAAGGCTCATGTCCACATACCATCACACTCGGGGTTTGCACTTCAAAAAGTGACCATTTGGTAGTACACAATTCCACTCATAGCACAACTACTCTAATAGGAGTACTCTAATAATTTCTTAATGTACCTTCATATTCCTCACTAGACTCAGTGAGGGTCTAATGACCTTTATTTATCTCAGTGGAAATAAATTTGTGAAAATTTAAATTAAATAACATCACACTGTCGAAAATGCTCTAATGACCTCCTATCACATTAGAAAAGTATACCATGGACTACAAAGTTCCATATGATTCAGACCCCAATTATGTATTCTAGTTCCTTCTTTACTCATTTTACTTCTGTCACACCTAGTTTCATACTATTCCTAAAGCACGTCATGTTCACTTTTTCAGGGACTGGCAGTGACTTTCCCCTGCGTCTCCAGATCTAGGAACAGTTTGTTTTCTGTCTTCCTTTTTTCCACCTTCTTAATTGTCCCCTTTTTGAGACACTTCTCATTCTTTAATGCTCTGCAAAGTTACAGTCTAGCTAATGTAACGACTGTATGCTTAAAGGGCTTTATATACAAAACTTTGTTTTTTTCTTCTCTTTTTATATTCTCCATGATTCTAATAGGGCTGGGCATTTAGCAGGTACTACATTAGCAGTTGTTATAAAAAAAAATGAAATACTATGTACATGTCAATCCCATATCTCTATTGTCATTTTAGTGTTCTCTGATTTCCGGGTCTAGATATCCAATGGCCTACTTGACATTCCCACTTGACCCTCTCACCATCACCCCCAATTAAAAATTACCCCTAATTGATTAACCCATTCATGAAACCACTGCCTTTTCCCATGGGTTAAGTAAAATCTGGGCATCACATTTAATCTTTCCTTCTTCCTTACCTACCTGCATCCAGTCAATAACCAAATCCTATTATTCTATCTCTAACACACATCACAACTCCCTCCTCCTTGCTCCATCTCTACCATTGCCCCCTTTCTCCAAAATACACCCATCTCATGCCTGGAGCATGGCATTTTCCAATAGGTCTTCTCACTTTCCTTCTCAGCTCACTCCTCCCCCTTCTGTTTTCTTTTTTTTTTTTTTTTTTTTATAAATTTTATTGTTATATTCCCCATACAATTGCCGCCCCCCATTCTGACCCCAATCCCTCCCCTCCCGCCCCCGCCCCCTAAAAGTGTCTCTGGTTCATAGTTTTTTGTTGATTTTGATTTTCACTTTCTTATAGTTTTTCATTTCCTGGTCCATTATTTAAGTTTTCTAGATTCCTGCTATGAGTGAGACCATCGGTTATTTTTCTTTTCTTTTTGGCTTATTCGCTGAGCATGATCCCTTCCAGCGCCATCCATGTTGCAGCAAATTGCATGTGTTTATCTTTTTTGAATGCTGAGTAATATTCCATGGTATATATGTACCACATCTTCTTGATCCAGTCATCTATTTTTGGGCATTTGGGTTGTTTCCAAAGCTTAGCTATTGTAAACAGTGCTGCTATAAACATAGGGGTGCAGGTGTTCTTTGGAATTGATGTTTCTGTGTCCTTTGGGTAAATACCTAGGAGTGGAATTGCTGGGTCATATGGAAGCTCTATGTTTAGTAGGTCCAGAAATCTCCACACAGCTTTCCACAGTGGTTGGACCAGTTTGCACTCCCACCAACAGTGCAGAAGAGTTCCTTTTTCTCCACACCCTCTCCAACATTTGTTGTTGCTAGTTTTTTTATATGTGCCATTCTCACTGGTGTAAGATGGTATCTCATGGTATAGTTTTGATTTGCATTTCCCTGATGACAAGTGATGTTGAACATTTTTTCATATGCCTGTTGGCCATTTGCATTTCCTCTTCAGAGAAGTTCTTTTAAGCTCTTCTGCCCATTTTTGACTGGATTATTTCTTTGTTGTTGTTGAGTCTCATCAGCTCTTTGCAGATTTTTGTGATCAGTCCTTTATCATTAGTGTTGGGTGCAAAAATGTTCTCCCAGTTGGTGGGGTTTCTCTTTGTTTTTGTTATTGTCTCTTTTGCTGTGCAAAAGCTCTTTAATTTGATATAGTCCCAGCTGTTTATCTTTGCCTTCACTATCACTGCTTTGGGTGATGTGTCTGTAAAGATGTCTTTGATGTGCAAATCACGTAGTGTTTCGCCTATATTTCCTTCTATATATTTTATGGTTTCAGGTCTTATGTCTAGTTCTTTAATCCATTTTGAGTTGATTTTTTGTGTATGGTGTGAGGTGGTGGTCAAGCTTCATTCTTTTGCATGTAGCGACCCAGTTTTCCCAGCACCATTTATTGAACAAACTTTCTTTGCTCCAATGCATAGTCTTTGCTCCTTTGTCAAAGATTAGTTGACCATAAATCTGTGGGTTTATTTCTGGATTTTCTATTCGATTCCATTGGTCTGTATGTCTGTTCTTGTTCCAATACCATGCAGTTTTGATGATTATGGCTTTGTAGTATAGTTTGAAGTCTGGGAGTCTGATGCCTCCATTCCCTTCTTTTTTTTTCAGGAGAGCTTTGGCTATTCGGGGTTTTTTGTGATTCCATATGAATTTCATCAATAATTGTTCTATTTCTTTGAAGAATGACATTGAAATTTTGATTGGAATAGCATTGAATCTGTATATTGCTTTTGGAAGGATGGCCATTTAATAATGTTTATTCTTCCAATCCATGAGCAGGGGATGTCTCTCCATTTCTTTGTGTCTTCTTCTATTTCTTTTAACAGTGTTTTATAGTTTTCTTTGTATAGGTCCTTTACCTCTTTTGTTAGATTTATTCCCAAATATTTGATTTTTTTTGTTTCAATAACAAAAGGGATGGGTCTTTTCGATTTCTTCTTCTTCAGATTTATTGTTTGTGTATAGGAAGGCTACTGACTTTTGCGTGTTGATTTTGTATCCTGCCACTTTACTGAACTGATTGATGAGTTGAATTAGCTTTTCTGTGGAGTTTTTGGGGTTCTCTATGTATAATATCATATCGTCTGCAAATAGTGATAGTTTTGACTTCTTCTTTTCCTATTGGATTCCTTGATGTCTTTCTCTTGTCTTATTGCCCTGGCTAGGACTTCCAGTATTATATTGAAAAGCAATGGTGAGAGTGGACATCCTTGTCTTGTTCCAGATTCTTAATGGAATTGCTTTCAGCTTTTCACCATTGAGAATGATACTGGCTGTTGGCTTGTCATAGATGGCCTTTATGATGTTGAGGTATGTTCCTTGTATCCCAAGAAACTTCAAGGGCTTTTATCATGAATGGGTGTTGCACTTTGTCGAAAGCTTTCTCAGCATCTATTGATATTATCATATGGTTTTTTATATTTCTTTTTGTTGATGTGTTGGATAACGTTGATTGATTTTCGGATGTTAAACCATCCTTGTGCCCCTGGAATGAATCCAACTTGGTCGTGGTGAATTATCTTATGGATACATTGTTGGATTCTGATAGCTAAAATTTTATTGAGGATTTTTGCATCAGTGTTCATTAGGGAGATTGGCCTGTAGTTTTCCTTTTTTGTGTTGTCCTTGTTCGGTTTTGGTATTAGTGTAATGTTGGCTTCATAGAACGTGTTTGGTATTGTCCCTTCCTTCTCAATTTTTTGGAAGAGTTTGTGAAGGATAGGCACTAATTCGTCTCTGAATGTTTGGTAGAATTCATTTGTAAATCCATCAGGTCCTGGGCTTGTTTTTGGGGAGGTTTTTGATTACCATTTCAATTTCGCTAATTGTAATTGGTCTGTTTTAGGTGTTCTATTTCTTCTTTATCTAGCTTTGGGTGGTTGTAGAGTTGTAGGAATTTGTCCATCTCCTCTAGATTGTTAAACTTGTTTCCATATAACTGTTCATAGTAGTTACTGATTATTCTTTTGATTTTCTGCTGTGTCCGTTGTGATTTCTCCTCTTTCATTGATGATCCTGTTTATTTGTGCTTTCTCCCTTTTTTCCTTTGTGAGCCTGGCTAGGGGTTTGTCTATTTTATTGATTTTTTCAAAGAACCAGCTCTTGGGTTTCATTGATCTTTTGGATTGTTTTTTTAGTTTCAATTTCATTTATTTCTGCTTTGGTTTTTATTATTCTTTTCTTCTACTGGTTTTGGGGTTTTCTGTTCTTTTTCTAGATCTTTGAGCTTCGAGATTAGGTTGTTTCTTTGAGTCTTTCTTGTTTTCTTGATGTGAGCTTCTATTGCTATATATTTTCCTCTTATTACTGCTTTTGTTGCATCCCATACATTTAGGATATTGGTGTCCTCCTTGTCGTTCAATTCAAAAAATTTTTTAATTTCTTCTTTGATCTCCTCATTAGTCCAATGGTCTTCCAGTAGTGTGGTTTTTAATCTCCATGAGGTAGGAAAGTTCCTTGCCTTCTTTTTATGGTTTATTTCTAGTTTGATGCCTTCATGGTCAGAAAAGATGGTTGATATGATTTCAATCTTGGTGTATCTGTTGATGTTTGTCTTGTGCCCCCAATGTGATCGATCCTGGAGAATGATCCGTGTGCGCTTGGAGAAAAATGTGTACTCGTTTTTTTGGGGTTAGTGTTCTAGTAGATGTCTGTTAAGCCCAATTGCTCTAGGTCTTTATTTAGAGCTTTGGTTTCTTTACTTATTTTTTGTCTTGTTGATCTATCCATTGTTGATAGTGGTGTGTTGAAGTCTCCCACTACGTATGTGTTTTCTCTGATGTCTGTTTTCAGAGAGGACAACAGTTGTCTGATATATTTTGGTGCTCCTTCGTTTGGTGAGTATATGTTAATGAGGTTATTTCTTCTTGAAGTATTGTCCCCTTGATCATAATGTAGTGACCATGGGGTCTCTTTTTATCTTTTTGAGTTTGAAATCTGTTTTATCTGATATAAGTATAGCTGTTCCTGCTTTCTTTTTTGGTCCATTTGCTTGTAGGATTGTTTTCCATCCTTTAACTTTGAGCCTATTTTTATCTTTTGTAGCCTAAATGTGTTTCCTGGAGACAGCAAAAGGTTGGGTTTTGTTTCTTAATCCAGGCTGCAACTCTGTGTCTTTTTATTGAGAGTTTAGTCCATTTACATTTAGAGTTTAATATTGATATGTTAACATCTGTATTTGCCATTGTGTTTGTCTTTCTTTGATTTTATTTATTTATTCTTTTAAACTTTTTTTTTTTTTTTTTTTTTTGGCCTTCTTTCATTGTTATTCGTCGCTCTGAGGTTCTGGCTTTAGAACTCCTTGTAGTATTTTTTGGAGTGGGGGTTTAGTTGCAATGAAATTCCGGAGTTTCTGTTTGTCTGGGAAGGTCCATATTCTTTCTTCAAGAGGAAGGAGAGCTTTGCGGGATAGAGTATTCTTGGTTGGCATCTGTTTTCTTGGAGTCTGTTGACTATGTCCCTCCACTCTCTCCGTGCCCGTAGTGTTTCTTCGGAGAAGTCTGATGTCAGCCTGATTGGTTTTCCTTTGAATGTTATCTGTTTCTTCCCTCTTGCCAGCTTCATTATTTTTCCTTGTCCTGGATTCTTGGAGCTTTACTATTATGTGTCTTGCTGTATTTTTCCTTTCGTCGTGGAAGTTTGGTGTTCTTCTTGCTTCTTGTATATCAATTTTCAGCTCCTTCTTCACATTTGGGAAGTTCTCTTCAATTATCTCTTTGAATATTTTCTCTGTTCCTACATCTCTCTCCTCTCCTTCTGGTATTCCTATAACTCTTATATTTCCTTTCCTCATGGAGTCCGATAGTTCCCGAAGTCTTTCTTCGTTCTTTTTCCTTCGTACTTCTCTTTCCTTCTTCTGTTTGGTTCTTTTTATTTCTGTGTCTCAAGATTACTTTATTCGTTCTTCCATTTCATCTATTCTGCTTTCATTGCTTTCCCAGAATTCTTTAGTTCTTCCATTAATTCTTTGATCTCCTGCATTTCTTTTACTTCCCTCTTTAGGGACTCAATTTCTTTCTTCTGACCATTGTTTTCCCTCTCTAGGGACTCAATTGCATTCTTCTGATCGTTGATTATTTTTCCCTTATCATTGTTTTCCTTTATGACTTCTGTCAGTTTTTTAATCACGGCAATTTTAAATTCTCTTTCTGGAAGGCTCAGAAATTCTTCCAAGTTATTGTCGTTGCAATCTGGGGGCTGGCTTTCTTTTTGTGGTGTGCTTTTTCTCTGGAGAGTTGCTAGGTTGCGTGTGGTTCTTCTCTTCCCTACTGTCTGTTTTCTAATTTGCCGTATGCGTTGGGACACTGTGTTGTTGGGACTTGCCGGCATCTTGGGTGGGCTTCTCTGTTCCCCTCTGGTTCTTCCAGGAGTCATCTGTCAGTTTCAAGCAGCCTTTACTGGAGAAAGGTCCCTGTTCTAAAATGCCGATGTGGGGACACACTCCCCTGTGCGCCTGGTCTGCCCGCGGTGGGTTCCTGCTCCCTCTGGGCTTGGACTGCAGGCCAGAGGGGGTCTGGCGTGGGCGAACTTCCCCCGCTCACCTCTGGCTCCTGAGGAGCCTTCTGCAGGTAGTCTTTACTGAAGAAAATGTCCCTGTTCTAAAATGGTGATGTGGGACACACTCCCTGCGCTTCTGGTCTCAGGCACACTATTCTGCGCGCCTGGTCTGCCCCGGCTGTGGGTGCTTGCTCTCCCTGTGGGCTCAGACTACTTGTTCAGAAGGGGCCCGGTGTGGGCTAAACTCCCCAGCTGGCCACTAGCTCCTTCAGTAGCCTGTGCTGGGGTCAAGTCGCTAGGTGGCACCAGAGATCTCTCCTAGAGCCCTTGGGGAGCTGATTTTCCACCCGTGGGACAGGGAGCAGAGCGGGGATGGAAGGGTACACCTCAACGGCTTTGGGGTGCTGTGTCTGCCTTGTGCCCCACCGTCGTGGGGAACCCACGCCCCTAATTCGTGCCCCGGTCTCAGTTCCAAAGCCCTCAGTTCCAGACGCGGGCTGTAGCCCAGATCAGTGGCACGGGAATGGCGCCTTTTGAATCCCGCTCCCCTGCCTGGGCGCCTTGTTCCTGCTCACTCAGGGAGGGCCTCCGCCCGGGTCTCAGTTCCAAAGCCCCAGTTCCAGGACGCGGGCTGTAGCCCAGATCAGTGGCGCGGGAATGGGCCTTTTGAATCCCGCTCCCTGCCTGGGCACCTTGTTCCTGCTCACTCAGGGGAGGGCCTCCGCCGTCTCCGCAAGCCTAGGTCGCAGGCGCAGGGCCCTGGGCAGCTGCAGTCCGAGCGCCGCTTTTCGCGCCAAGCCTTACCGGGCGGGCCGGGGCTGTGTGCTGGTGCTGGTCTCCTGCCTGGGGGGGCGGGGCTTCTCTTTTACTGGCGCTGGAGCTCACCTCCGCGGCGGATCCTGCAGGGTTCGCCTCAGCTCCCGTTCACGGGGTGTGGTGGCTGAAATAGTTCCTTTCCACTCACAGTCCCACTTGCTGCATCCGTTTTTCTTGTTGGGCGTTTTGGTTTGTTGTTTCCCTCGTCTCTGCCGGTCGGAGAGTGCCGCCTCTGTGGGCGGGGGAGGGGAGCAGGGTTCTGCGCTTCCCTCCCTTCTCGGTCCTCTTTTATGGCAACTTTCTTCTTCGGGCAGTTTGCTGGAGTCGTCCGTTTTTCTTCCCTGTCTTCAGTTCTCACTGGGACCCTGCCGCTTTTCCTCCCTATTAACTTTTTTTAATGGGAGATCTTACTCGCAGCGTTCTCCTCGCCGCCATGTTGCTCCGCCCCTCCTTC